>NC_080439.1:8047321-8367500 GCF_028018845.1 Melospiza georgiana | reverse complement strand
TCATCAAAAAGAAGAATATTTGAAAAAACTAAGCTGTTCCACCAGAATTGGCCTCCTGAAGCCTATAAACATGAGTGAGATTAGAGGGGCAGAAGAGATGGGGAAACACGTGCTTGATCCTGCCAAGGGTGGTGGGCAGAGAAAGCAAGGAGTGCTGCAGGCAGGGAGATGGGGCAAGCAGGGAAAAGCCTGAGAGAACAAAGGCCATCCTTTGGGGAGGGGACCTTGGCCCTGCAGGCAGCGGGGGCACATCTCTGCAGGCATCAAACAAACCCCTCCTGCTCCTGGTGCCTTTGAGACAGCTCCTGAGGAGAGCACCAGGGCCGCAGCAGGAGAGCCAGCAGCTGTGCCTCATCCCGTGCAGCCCTGGAAACCTTGGCTGCCCCAAAGCCTTGGGGTTTTGGGGTTTTTGGCTCCTAATCGATCTTCTTTCTGAGCTTTACTCCGGTTACAAACCTGCATGGGTTGTTGCTTTTGTTGCTTTACTATTTTTTTTCCTATTTGCCTTTTTTTTTTTTTTTATTTTCCTGCCTTGTCTGTTCCCTCACTGGGGTGTCCCCATCCCCAGCAGCACAAGTGCTCCCCACCACTGGCACCAGCACTCGCTGCTGCCCTGCACAGATGCCTCCCACCAACCCCATGGTTCTGTGGCACCTCCTGCATTCCTGAGCTGAAATAATCCCCCAAGCTTTGTCAGGTTTCTGCACCAGTGGCCCCACTGCAGTTTAATTAAGGCAAAACCCCTCCTTGCTTTAGAGATTTTCGCTTACCAGTGGATTTCCCTAAGGCCTCATCAACCGGAACGCTCCTCTCTGCCTGCTCCTCCTCTACCAGCAGCGCAGCAATTCCTGGCTGCCCAGGGGAATGGGAGAAGCTGGATTCTGGGTTCCTCTGAGGGCACCTCTGGGGGATGTCCCGACACCCAGGGATGCACCTGGGTGCGTCTGCTCATTGTACCGAGACTGGCATTGTCCTGGGAAATTATATTTCTGGTCTTAACCCTGGCATTGCTTTAGGCTCAGTGCATTGCAATTTAGCTCCTGTATCTGCAAATGGCTTAGTGGCCATTGCACAGGCTGGAATTTGTGTTTATTCTCCAAAAATGTGTGGAGCTGGTGATGGCTCTGCAGCTGGAACAGGAGACAGGATTACCCAATTACCAGGGGTTTTTTCTCCACTGAGCTCGACAACAAGATTTGGGAAAAATTAAGAAAGGGCAATGCTCTTCCCTGCTTAGAGGAAGAATGAGAATCTATCTGCCTGCCATAGGCTTCCAGATGTCATTTCATATTTTCTATAAAAATTTATAGGGAACCCAGCTGGCCCTGGAGACACAGTGTGAGGAGCAGACAGTGAATTGCCACTTGGCAGAGGTGACCATGCAGCACGTGCTGGCAGTGCTGCTGCCTTTCCCAGCTGGGAGTAAGGGCTACAGCAGGGCTGGCACCAGCCAGAGCCTCTGCCCTGTGCCAGGCTGATGGGGCTCAGCCTGGCTCCAGCGGGCAGTGGGAGGGCAATGCTTTGAGAGAAAGGTAGGCTCCTCCTGTGAGGGGTGGGTGAGGCCCCCAGGCTGCTCCTGCTCTCCAGCTTTCCTCACTTCTCGCTGCTGCTGGACCCGGCGCTCCTTTGGCAATCCCCGGCAAGCAAAGTGCGCTGGAGTGGAGAGGGGAGCAGGATTGGCCCCTTCTCTGACTTTGTTTCACATTTTCAGGAACATGAATTGCCATGGTTACCAAAGCCTGGGCTCCTCATTAGCAACATTTGCTCCCGATGTCAGATTAGCAGAGTTGTTCCCCCACAGCACTGGCAGGAGCTGCAGCTGTTCCAGAGCTCTTCCCCAGCGTGGGCCATCGCTTCACCTGCATCCGCCACCTGGCTGGGGGACGGGAAACCAGCCTGGGAGCCTGGCAGCACTGTGGGAAGGGACCCCAGCCCCAGAACCTGGCACCACTGTGGGAAGGGACCCCAGCCCCAGGAGCCTGGCACCACTGTGGGAAGGGACCCCAGCCCCAGGAGCCTGGCACCCCTGTGGGAAGGCAGCAGCTCAACCAGGGCACAGGCTGCTCTCCAGTGCTCATTCTGCTGCTTTTCCCCAGATCCCAATTATTCCCTGTGTCATGTGGATGCCTTGCACCCCCCATGAGCTGCAGGAACAGCCCAGCTTTCATTTTCCCTAACGCAGGCTGCGGGCAGAAGTGCCTTTGAAAGCACAAGCACATCTGCTGCTCGTATCATTACTCGTCGATGGCTGCACGCAGCCACGGCCATTGTGCCTCCCTGACCCGCTCTCTCTCTCCAAAGAGGAGCTATTTAAAGCATCCTATTGAACCATATCATGTGTCCACAGAGGAACTTCGAATGCTCCCACTATTGTACAGCTCTTGCTGGTGCCAGCTATGAAAATGCTGTTTGTGCACTCTCGCCAGCGAGGAGGGAGCGACTGCTGGGATCACACAGCCCCTGCCAGGAGAGGAGAGGACCGACGGACACAACGGAGTGCTGGGGATGTGCCGCTCGGCTGGGCATTCCCGGGATGCTAATGGGGGCAAGAATCATCAGCTCCTGCCAGAAACTCTGGGCCTGACCAAATGCCTTTGGTGACATCAGCATGTACGCGGTTACCCCGGCGATGCCGTGCCATCAGGCTAATCCCCAGCGGCGCGTAATCCCCTGTCACTGGGACAACACCGGCAGAAAGCAAACCTGGACCAATATCTCTGCATTTACCCAGACCGACCTAATCCCAGAGAAGCAAGTTAATAACATACATCAGCTCAGTATCTGCAGGTTTTTTATTAAACTCCTCGCGTAAATTTTATATTATTTTGATCCTTGCCAAGTCAAGCTGCCCAGCCTCAGAGCCAGCAAGGATGTGCTCACAGGAGATGTTTCATGAGCAGACCTCAGGCTAAAATTTATTTCCTCTCACTATCTGATAAACTCTTATTAATAATGAAAACATTTGTTTAAAAAAATAAAAAAGTAGGTCAGATCCCAAGCATTTTACAGATGGAACAGGCTGAGAACAATTGACTGAATGATGTTACAACAGGTTGTCCGAGCAGCTCCTCCGGCGAGCGTTTCCTCCCGGCATCCAGGGACTCCCTGGTGTTCATAGGGCCCTTCCCACTGGTGCAGGGCCCACATGAGCCCTTACCCACAGCTTTATCATCCCAGTGTGGGTGAACAGGCTTTTCCTTACCCAACTATGGCTTAATAAGCTTCTCCAGAGAGCGCAGATCTGTAAACAGTGGTATCAGTTATTCTGTCTGACCTGCAGCACAAAATTGTTTTCCTACTTGTGAAGGAAATCTTCAGAGCAGAGCTGGGGATACACAAAGGCAGCTCCATGTAGACCATGAATAAATAGATATCAGTGCACGTGCTCTTTTACTTTGCACGCCTGAAAGCTAGAAATAATGTCTGATGCTTAGAAGAAAGGAAATATTTAGTTAGGGAAAAAAGAGAGAGCTGTAAGAAAAAAGGAAAAACACCATATATTTATTTTTTATGGCATAAGTGAAAAGCCTGTGCTTTCAGCTTTGTTGAATTATTTTATGCTGTATCTCTGGCAGAAATTGAAAAGAGACCTGCTCGCATCCAGCCCCTCAATTATTGCACCTCGCTTTGCCGTGTGCCAAAATGACATCTGAAGAACTGGCAGGAAGATTTGCCTCTGCACTCTCCCTTGCATGCAGGAAGGCAGCTCTGCCACGCTCAAAGGTGTTGGGAGATTTTGCAGCTTAGGTCAAAGGATGTTAATAAAGCACTTGAGCCTCCATATGGTATTTTGGCACTAAAATGTCAGCTGCTTTTCAGACACTGTACTTTAATCATTTCAGACAGGCCCCTTTTAAATGGTTTGTTTAGTTTGCTTAGAGAATAATATTTGTTATTTGGTTTTCAGAATGACTAATAAATGAACTGTCTTTGCTCAGGGAGAATAATGCCACTTAAGCAAAACCTGGTACTGCAGTTCAGAGCTATTTAATAAGAAATACCTGTCAGTGTCAGAATATATTTAGTGTGCATTAGCTTTGAAGAATTGCAGAATAGGTTTTCCCCTCGCTAAGTTTACTTTATGTAAAATGTAACACATGAACTGTGAATATGTGGACAGCAAACAGACTGTATCAATGAATTCAGCCTCCCCCGGAAAATGCTGACAGTGGCAAGAGAAACACCTCCTCACAGACACAACTGACACCATCAAAAGCGGAACGTGTGACAGCTGCCAAGGAGCCGCAGCCTCCCGCCTCCCTCCCCTTGTTTAAAAAACAAAATCAAATCCCAAATAACACGCTGTAGTCTATTTATCCTCTTGTTTAATCCGCTGGGAAAGCATCAGCATAATTAAATGCTTTTAACCTTTTGGTTTTAACTTGTGATCGGCGGCGGTGCAGAGGGAAGCCGTGAGGAGCAGGAGCCCGGCACTGCCGCACCCCAGCCCGGCCACGGGGCATCCCCATCCTCAGTGCCACCAAGGAACCCCCAAGCTCTGCTGGCCCCACTCAGGAGAGGGCATTGTGGCTTCCCAGCAGTTCTCCATCCCAGATCCAGGGTGCACACAGAGAATTTGCTGGACAAAGCCACAGCCAGCCCGTGTCGTGTCTATTATTCATGCGACTCGGTGCTTCCTCTCACAAGCCAGGTGCCTCTCGGATGCTCCAGCCATCTGGGGCAGCTACTTGGGAGGCTGGCAGTGGGCTGCATGAAGAAGCAAGTTATTTACTTAGAAACTGTCTCTGTGGCATCTTGACCATCTGGAAAGAATATGGAAATGAGACTTTTAGCGAGATGGAGCTTCTCAGTTGATAAATTAACCAGGCATCTCCAGAACTAGGTAGAGCTGATAAAAGTGAGCATTTCTGAGCACGTCCCAGCTCACACACACATTTATAGGCGTGAGCATTTGCAATTTCCCATCTCACCTACACATCTGGGGACCTAAGTCACTCTCCTGCAAACTGCCTGACTTTCTGGGCATACAAACCCTGACTTCCAGCTGTAGAATTTTTGTGCAAAGAAGAGAAGGCCTAGGCAGGGCTGGGTTACACAGCTTCGCCACCAAAGCTCTGCTTGCATCACCAAACCTGCCCCAGGGTGACCAAGCCTTGTCCTGCAGGGAGAGCAGGGCTGTGAGTGTCCTGTTGGCGTGGCTGGCCAGCAGGAGCTCCTCATCCCATCACAGGGAAGGTGAGGGGCAAGTGTGCACCAAAACTTGGTCCTTACTCACTCCCCAAAGGCACAGCAGTGAGCAGGAGCCTGGTGCAGTGGGGGAATGACACTCACAGCCTGTCACACACACACAGGAACCACTCGGCTCTTATGCCAGCCTCTTACTAATCAAAATATCATGCTAGGCTGGAGTGGATCTGGCTTCTTTGAACGTGAGTCACATCATTTGCTGATTGCCAGGAGAGTTCCCAGGAACTGGGGGCAGCAGGACAGAAATTGCAGCTGTCCTCAGAGCACTGTAATTTCTGCTGGAGCTGGATGGCTCTCCCAGCCACCCCGAGACAGGGCAATTAAGGCTGGCTTAGAGCCAGATGCAGGTCGCTGGGATCAGAGCACGGAGCCCCAAATTAAGCACTGTGAGAACGGAGCCAGGAGACTGTACAGAAGAAGTTAGTGAAGTAGTGAAGTCCCTGGAACAGCCACCGTGCCTTTCAAATGCAAATGCCATCCTCAAGGAAAGTGTTTTGTTCTGCAGCCTCAGAGTGCTGACTTCTAATCACCGAGCAGAGAAAAAACACCCAGGAATACCAACGTGGAGAAAAGGCTCTGGGGGTGGCTGGGGCAGGTCAGAGGTACAGGGAAACACATTCCCACCAGCTGAGTCAATCCAAGGGCACACACAATCAGTAAAACCCTGCCCTGTGCCCACCGAGGGTCAGAGTTTATTCGAGTGCCACTGTCATGCTGCATAAAATTACCTCCTGCTAATGCAGCCCTAACACCTTCCAAAATGCAGTCTAAACTTCCCAAAAGCATTGAGGTAGCTGGTACCCACTGTCCTGTCAGTATAATGTACAAAAACCAGTGTACAACCGCAGGCAGCTCCTCCGTTGTCAGCTTCCCAAGTGTCAGAAATTAACAAAGTCGGAGGGACACCCAAAATCCAATTAAAAACTGAAGTTAATAGATGTGAAACACCAACAGGGCTCTAGGAGAAGGAACAGCCCTGTGACAACTTGCACTGGGGCTGAGGGTGTTGCCAAATTCCCAAAGGAATTTAGTTTCCCAAAGCCTCTCTTCATCCTATGGGATCAGCATCAGCCAGGGGTCCTTCTGCCCTAGGATGGCCCTTTGTCCCACACCTGCAGGTTCTTTCATGGGAGCCGTGGCTGTGGTGGAGCTGGGGGTTGCATCTGGCTGCCCCAACGTGAGCCTGTTCTCCTGCACCAGGACCAGGCAGGTGGATGCCACCAGACCCTGGGGCCTGAGGAGGTGAAACCCAACACAAGTCAAGGAGCACCTGGAGGGGGCTGGAGCTGCCTTGGCGGAGCACTGAGCAGGGAACAACATTCCAGGTGACACAAACTTATCTCTACAGGGCAGAGGACTCTTTTGGAGAAGCCCTGATGATGGTCAGCAGACCAGCCAGTTCCTCATTTGAGGCTCAGTGTGGTCTGCAGGCCTCCTTCACACAGGTGCTGGTAACTCTGCTGTGCTGAGGGCCAGGGGCAGAGCAGCAGCTGAGCATCTGTCCCCTGAGCCCATGCTGCAGCTCCAGCCATCCACTGACATTTTAAACATTTTTCTCTAAAGAAATATTGTTTTCCTCTAGGAATGCATTGAGCTTAGGTGTGCCCATATGGCTCCAGGAAACCCATGGGACCTCAGAGTGGGATTTACTGGCTTTAATACTTTGTAAACACGTATGCATTTTAAAATCCGTGATTCTATTTTGTTAATTGACTGGGAAAAATGATGCATGAAAGCAAAACTAAGATCTGAGCAATGTCAGATGACCTTGGATACTCACAGGGCCAGCAGGGCTGGAAGCTGGAGCTGGTGGGGGCTCAGCCCTCTGGCTGCTGCCAAAGGCTCTCCAGGAGGACTCAAACTGCCCATGGCAGCACCTAAACAACACGGGGAACAAAAGCCTCTTCAGTGGGAAATATCCCACCAGGCTCCATCCCAGGTGCTTTGCTGTGCTCCTTTAAGAGCAGGGACTCAGGCAGTGTGAGATTTTGCCATGGCTGGAGTTTCCTAAAGTCATGAGGGCCTTGGCCAGTGATGGGCTCCAACTCCCTCTATACCCATGAGCGCCATGAATTCTTTCAGGAGCAGGAAAGGTCTGAGCAGAGACCCTCTCCCCTTTCATCCCAGGATCACAGGCAGCAGGGCTCACTTTCTGAGGAACAAGGGTCCTTTTTAAAAACACTCCTTAGGTTTAACTCCCACGACATTTGTAAACTCTTTAAAGGCAGGAATTAACCTGGGTTTCTAGAAAGCATCTCTGACGCTTTTAAGCAGTGTTTCAGAGCCAAAAATGATCTTCAAAATCTTCTGACTTCTAGTTTTGAGAGAAACACTTTTTTCCTTTGAAATTAGTCTAATTAGAAGATCACAAAATTAATTAAAATGCAAAATGAAATGCAACACTTTGCATCAGGTCAAATTAAACGTTTTCACAAGTTTTAAAATGAAATCAGAGCTAGTTTTCACTTTGATTAAAGAAACCTCCCTCTCCCTCCCCAAGTTCTGGAAAACACAGACCCAAAGAAAATCCTCCTTTCCCAAGCCTGCTCACAACAGCAGGCAGAGGGGTACAGCTCTCCCTGCCCTGAAATATCAGGGACCAGAGCTTCCACTTCACACTCAACCCTTGGCTCTCACCACAGGCACTTTGGCTGGATGATATTTTAAGTGCTCCTACTTGGTGGCAGCAGCTCGTTTAAAATTAGCAGCGCCCCTAATTGGGAAGGGGGAGCTGTGCCTGGCAGAAATGGCACTGCTGGCCCCTGGCACAGCGGGGGCAGCCCGGTGCCACCCTCAATAGCCATCACTGTCGGAGGCGAGCTCCTGGCCAGGGCTAAACTGTCCTCCCGTTTAAATATAGCAAATCCCAAAATGTCAGGAGCTCTGTGCATGGCTGCAGAGCAGTGGCAGGGGGAGGAGGGCTCAATGCTGGGTGCTGGCTCAGAACCAGCCCCTGCCACGGGCTGGGCCACTCCAGTGTGCTGGTGTAACACCTGAGCTTTAATTGCCTCTGCTGTGCCCTGTCCTGCTCCCGGAGGAGCTGCTGACACAGCCCACTGTAGCTCTTGGCACCAGAAAACACATTCTCCTCCGAGACCCAAAATATCAGCTCACTCTGAACATCAAGAGAGCTGCTTGTGATTAAGCATTTGGGGTTTCACAGCATCCTGAGGATGTAAAGTGCTATTTAAGTGATGGCTATTTTTACTGTGGTTATTTATGAGGTGGGGCTGGTCAGTGCTGGGGTCCAGCCCCCTGTGCACAGCAGGTGCTGCCAGCACAAAGTGCTGCTGTAAGGTGGGCCAGCCTCAGGCAAGCACCACACCAACAGGTGGCCACGGTCCCCCTGCTCCTTCAGCAGGCTCCCAAAGGCAGGAATCACAGGGGAAAGACCCTTTTGGCCCTGAGGAGGGTGGTTAAACCCAGACCTCTGGAGGCATTCATGTTGCTAAACCATGGCTGCTTCCCCAGAGGAAGGCACTGTAATGTGGCTGCAAGGGGCATATCCCTTGGGTTTGGTTTGGCTTGATCAACTTGGAAGTCTTTTCCAGCCTGAATTCTATGAATCTATGGTTCGTGGGGAGAGGCACAAGCCTCAAAAGTATTTCTTTTGAGAGAAATACTCAATTTTTCTCCTCTCACTCTATGGTCTGGCCAAGCACAGCCAGTTCTGCTTGTCCCACTGGGATGACAGCAGGACCACAACCCCAGCCCAGGCTCACAGCAGCTGCACAAGGTTTGGGTTTTACAGCTCCCTGCTGGCTCCCCTGCCCAGCTACCAGACATGAGCTCCCTGGGCAGACTGATGTGCAGATCCCAGTGGGAGGGCAGCCAGAGGGGCTCTGTGTGGAGGGACTGAGGAGCCAGGGCATGCATCGCTCTCCCTGCAGCCCTGGCACTTGTGAATGCTCACTGGAGCCCTGACATTGCACAGTGTCACCCCTGCATTGCTTGGGGTCATTAGGCCTGGAGGATCTGAGAGTCCACTCCAGCAGGCACTCTGCCACTCAGATCCCACACAGACATGGGTTCTCCAGCATCACCAGAGCCCTGCCCGTCACACAGACATGGATTCTCCAGCATCATCAGAGCCCTGCCCCTCGCAGCAGCCACGCAACCTCCTCCCCAAATGGGATGCTGTGCTGCAAAGGCCCAAGGATGAGCTAAGCCAAGCAAACCCCCAGGCAGCTTCCAAGGGGTTGAGCACACCCACTCTCCCCTCTGCCTTTGCAGCCTCCTCCTGCAAAAGGCAAACAAAGAGGCTCTCCTAAGAGTACCTCGGCCTGCCATAATGGCATTAGGGGAAGGGCGGAAAGAGATCCTAACTCTCGGCTCACATTTGAGCATACAAAAACAAACAACCAAAAAAAGGGAAAAGTTAAAGCCATCTGAAAGTGCCTCCCTCTCTCCCAGAAGAGTGATAAAGGCTTTTTGGCAGAGTGAGGTGGTGTTTATTTTGGTTTGTGTTGTGTTGCTGCTCTGACCCCCTCAGCTGTTAGCCGGCAAACTTGACAGCCTGATTGTTTTTACTGGACTGTGCCGGAGTTTTTCGCTCTGCGAAAGTGATCTGGGAGCAGTTTGCACTGATTGCACAGAGGGCTCTGACCAGGGCCTGCTGCCATGTCCTGTGCTGTGCCCCGTGTCCCAGCCCAGCCCGGCCTGCAGCTGGTTCAAATCAGCACTTTCTCCCCATTTCACTGCACAAGGCAGCGCTTGAAGATTTTCCTTTCTATTCTGCTGAAATGTGACTCTAATTAGATGATAACAAGGCTCTGACATTTTCTAATCGTAATCCTATCCGTTCAAGGGGACATTATTAAAACGATTAAAATTATTGATAAAGGGGAGGAGGGGTGCTCAGTCAGAGCACTTGGTATTTGGCCTGTGGCACGGGAGGGGTGCACAGGTCTGGGTGTGTCCCCTGGGATAAAGGCACCTCTGTCCCCAGGGACATGCCACTCTCCAAACACTCACTTGAGTAACACAACACTGCCCACCGAGCTGGAGCTTCCTTTCATGACCAGGACTTAAAGGAAAGGTGGCTTTGGAAACAAAAGGTGGCTTTCATGGAGAGCTAAGGAAGCACAGCTTCACCAGACCTGAAGTTACCAAGGAGGTTCTGCACCCAGTGTTTTCTACACCCATATGTGCTCATGTGGAACACAGTGCAAATATCAACATTGCACATGTGGCTTTTAGTCCCTCTTTGAGCAAAGTTTTTGCTCCATGGGATTGGCATGAGGGATGAGCAATTTTACTGCCTTTGAACCCATCAAGACAATGCAACAAGCATCTTCTCTCTGACCCAGGGGACAGGCAGGTGATGTCCTACACCCCCTGTCCCACATCAGCCATGGCCCCTACACACAGTGCCATGTGAGGGGCATGCCAGTACCCTGAGGGAGCCTGCTGTGCCATACCAGGCATGTGGATCTCAGCTGCAGCCTGCTGAGCAGTCCACAAGCACAGGGCCAGGCCCTCCAGCACCCTTCTTGGTGGTCCCTGACTCTGCATTGCTCCTGCAGGATCCCACTGATTTGTCAATCACACATCCTTCTCTGCAGGGCTCCGTGCCCAGCTCTACATCATCCCTGTCTGGCATGGAGGCAGGCAGCTCTGAGCCAGTTTTCTGCTCTGGAAACCTCGGGAATCTCCCTCAGTGTTTCCCAGAATAGCCCCAAGGCTCCTCTAACTTCCCACAGCTGCTGCATGGCAGCGAGCCGGCGGCTCCACCCGGAGCATCCCCTCGGCGGCGGCAGGAATGTCGGTGGCACAGCCCCGGAGCTGGGGATTCCTCATCCCTGGGGAACTCCCTGCACCTGCAGAGAACAAGGCTCACTGCTTAACACCAGAACAGCAGCAACCCAAAGGGGACAGGGACACGCAGGCAGCTCAGCCTGGGCACTGACACTGCGGATGCTTCCAAGCTCCAACACCAGCCCTCCTCACCCCCGAGGGCAGGGGACACAGCACCACCCACCCCAATTAGCCCACACCTTCTCCAGGATAAAACAGCACAAAGTTTTCCAGCAGCATCCATAGCCCTGCTCAGCATGGTCATCCCCAGCTGAGGGGGGAAGTCCCCAGAGAGCAGGAGCCAGAGGCAGAGTGGGATGGGTCAGCAGAGCCCGGACATGCCAAAGCTTGAGGTGTTTCAGAAGCCTCCCCCAGCACTGGTTTGCATGCAGGGTCAAACCCTCAATCCACAGAGGACCAAAGACCCCAGCACTTCTCAGAGAGAAAAGCCCTCTGGAGCCAGCAAACCGTTTGCAGAGAACAATTTATTAACCCAATTTACATCTTATTTCTCTTCACAAGCAGATCATAGTCTTCATGAAATTGCCCATTGCTAGAAATTATGCAGCAAATATTTTAGGATATGAATCTCCAGCAATCTGCCTGCTGCCAGTGCTGTTTCCCTGTGCAGGGCTGGAAACCTGAGCTGTGCTGACAGGACATGCAGCTCCCATAGCTCAGTGCATTCCCCACAACAGAGGCTGGTGCTCTCCCAGCCAGGCACCAACAGGCAGCACTTCTTAGCTTATAAATAAAAAGCTACAACAGAATCAACCTTACAGTGCAAATATTCATGATTCTGAATTTGAAAATCACTTCCTATGAATAAGCCTGCATAGTTTGCATTAAAATATGCTGCTTCAGCACCATTCCTGACAGTGTACATGTTTGCTAGAACAGCCACATACAGCAAACCTGAAAAGGTCAGGAAGGGAAAGGGAACAAATTTATTGAGGAATTGAAACATATGTTTGGTGCTGGTTTAAAAAAAAAATCTGCTGCAAGTACATGGATGGGGTCTCTGTCAGGGAAAGTGCACTATGCAGAGCTTGCTACACAGGGACAGAGGTCTCAACTAATTGAAAAACTGATTAATTTTTGCACCTACGAACTTTGGTATTTGGAAGATTTTAATTTCTCTTTAAAACGCTGAAGATTCCTTTGAAAAAGATTTAGAATTCATATTGGAAACCCACAAAGGAGTTTTTAAGACTCTACCTTCTTATTTTAATAAATGTAGTTTAGATTTTTTTTTCTTGGAAATATCTTCATTAAATAGAAGAAGAACTAAAGGGCATGGTAATATAATTCACAGATGATACTAAATTAGGATATATTGTACGGCAGTGCGGACTGAGAAATAATACAAAGAGCCCCAGAGAGATTGGAAACCTGGGTAGAAAATAAATGAGATTCAATTTGGAAAAATGCTGTCGATGCCTCTGGGGAAAATAATTTGAAACACGCAGAAACCTGGGAAGCAGGAATGGCTAACATGGAGTTTAAAACAATAACAGAGAGAAAATTGTCTGCAAAGCATTACGGACCCCCCGGCCGCCCGCTGGTGTCAGCAGAGAGGCTCCTGCTCCCTGCTGCGAGCCCTGGGGACGGTCACTGCTGATGGCAGAGGCACGGCAGGGCCGGGGAGGCTCACGGGCAGCACTGAGGTGACAGAGCCACACTCAGGTGACCAGGGACAGGACCAGGGCAGGGAATTCAGGAGTCTGGGGAACGAGCAGGGCTGGGAGCTGCCCCTGATGGGCTGGTGTGGGGGCACAGGAGGGTGAGGATGCTCAGTAGAACCCTGATAAAGGTGTGGGGCAGTGGGCCAAGAGACACAAGCTGGATTTTGAACCACTGTCTCAGAGGATCTCCCAGCAGTAAAGACCAAAGGCACAAAGAGGTTTTGAGAGCACAAAACTCTGTAGACACACATATTCCTGCATGCATTCCTTCCCTCTCCTGGGAAGGAGATGGGCTGAAACCCAGGTGGTCCCTTCCTACCTCAAGTGTTTCCTCCTCTCTCTCTTTTTCCTTCAAACTGGTATGTGTTTATCAGTAAATAAAAGGAAGACACGAGGAACACAGAGCAATTGTGAGCATGGATCACATGGATCCATCATGGGATGGACCATGATCTTGCTCAAATCCCCTTTTTCCCCCAGTCCCCTACCAACATGTGCTTCCCCATCTTCTGGGACCACAGTTCCAAGAAAATGAAGTGGGGAGGGTGAGGATGAGGATGAGGATGAGGCTCCTGAGCTGCTCCTGCCCCTGCTTCCAGGGCTGTGAGAAGGGGTCTGGCCCTGCAATGTGTCCAAGGCGCAGGGGCAGCTCCATCACACACACCTGGCTGTGCCAGGGCTGCACCCACAGCCCCGACCCTTCCATGCACACAGAATGGCACCAGGCCACTCCACGGCAGGATAACAACAACTTTTTTAAAAATTATTATTTCCTTTTAAAGGGGTTGGGCACTACTTCTCCAGGGCATTCAGAGCTCTGCTCACATGTCTTCTGTATTTCAAGAAACCATCTAAGCCTATATATTCCAGATGATAAACTCCACCTAGCAATTTTCTCCTTTTCATTAAAATTATTTACACCAGAAGAACTTAAAACAAAATCGATTTCAGGGGAAACAAGGAGGGACAGACCAAGGACTCTGCCTTTACACTGCTATTTTTTAGCTGCTGAAAGGCACACACTTCACTTATGAACTTGAGCATCACATATATATTTTAAAAGGAAACAGAAGAAATGCTTGTTATTGTATCTATCACTTTTTCCTGACCTTACAAAAAATAGAGCTCATCAGGTAACATCATTTCTGACATTTTGAAGTTGTTTTCTTTCACCTTTGGGATAGAAATAAAACCTTTAAGCATTCTGTTGAATGAGCTTTCAGAAGTGCAGCTTTGGAGACATCTAACCAAAAATCAATGTTTTTGTTTAGATAAGGTTGAAAGTATCCAAAACTTCCAGTCAAGTCTAAAAAAAATTCTTATTTCAATTCTAATTCTAAAATAAGTAATCATCTCCTAAGAGCATTTCAAATTAAATGCAATTGTTCTTTTCCTCCAGATAAAAACTCTGTCATGGGAGTGGGGCTGAGGATGGTTTTGATGATCCTCCCCAGAGACATCCACAGGCTCTTGGAGACTTCATCTCAAATCAGAGGGAAGTTGTTTACTTCTTTCCAGGACTATTGATTTTTAAAGACATCTCTGAAATAGTTTGTGTCTGGATCTCACGAGAGGGGTACTTAGGAATGAAAGGTGTGGATGTACAACCGGATCTTGAATTCCTTGGGAAACAGCAGAGAGGAGGTTTGAAAAGGCATTTTCCTGCTCACCAGGACTGCCACAACACATCCTCTTTCCAGTCAACACTGAGCTTGAGCCAGCAAACATTTAAACCTTTTGAGGGCAAGAGGGAAATGAGGAGGCCTCAGGATCCCAGTCTTGACTGCTCTCACATCATCACGAACCAGGTATTTCAGAAAGGCCAGCTTCAGGTGATGGATGTGGGAGTTTCAGCAGGTTACAAACTCAGAAAGGAGCACCCCTGCCTTCAGAAGACAGGAAACCCTTGGTTACTTAACACCAGGTCAGCCTTTAGACTGGAACAAAGGATGGCTTTATTTACCACATGTAAATATCTGCCCATTTTGTCACACAAAGCTCATCTCCTCCTGCCACCAGTTTCCAGTCCAGCTACCAAGTGCAGGTCAAGGTGACCTTCACCCAGCCCAGCTCAGATGGAACTGGGAGAACAGGGAATCTATCTTCCCATCCTTGCTCACCTGGCAAATGTGAACCCACAATGGAAAGGTGAGAGCTGGAAATTCTAGAATTTCAGAGGAAAAAAGCCACACAAAACATTTCAAAAAACTGTAGGCACTAAACCACTAAATGTAAATCCTTGCTCTCTCATAAGGCTTCTGGAAATGCTTTCCATGGCTGCAGAGGCCCTGGACAATGAAAGGCATAGTCCTGTTGTGACCAGAATCTGTCACATTCATTATCTTGTACTCAATCACTGCAAAATGCAAAACATGGTTTGACAAGTTTAATTTC
Source organism: Melospiza georgiana (assembly GCF_028018845.1). Taxonomy (NCBI): domain Eukaryota; kingdom Metazoa; phylum Chordata; class Aves; order Passeriformes; family Passerellidae; genus Melospiza; species Melospiza georgiana. The sequence goes on along the minus strand of NC_080439.1, from coordinate 8,352,417 downwards.
TGTATATAACCAGTTTTAAAAGTATATTGTTTATTTTAATTGCATACCATTCTTTATCCAAGTGCAGCCCAACAAAATTCAAGCTAAAAACCATCTCAAGGTTATGTTCACTTTTAAAAAAGTGAAAAAGCTGAGGGTTTGAATATAAAAATTGAACTATGTAATTGTTTAAATGAGCATTCCTTTACCATATCATCCTTCCTAGTAAGAAGTACTGCCATTTTTAATGCAAGCAGCTATATTTGGTTACAAATCATGTTTTAGCAATTATACTACACAGCAAGAATGAACAACTCTGTAGTCTTTAATAAAATACACATGAGAAACAGGATCTTCAATTTACATTTATTTTTATCTTGCTTGTTCATTAAAAGTCTTGTTCAAAAACTACTTTGTCTTGTCTTTTCATGAGAGCAAAGCCAGGATGTTCTTGAGCCCAGCGTGGGACTCGCCCGTCCTGATCGGCCCCTGCAGGTCTTAACTCTCATGTGGCACCACCAGGGCTTGCAAGGGGAAAGGGGCACCAGTATTGCAGGCTGGCAAGTGGCAGGACCCCCCTCCTTCGAGGGGCAGCACCCTGATCTCAGCTGCCTCAGTTGCCTCAGGGGTTTGGTCATTCTCAGCCTTGCAGGTTCCTGTGATTTCACACACCCAGGACCTGACACCTAAGAGGTGAGAGCTGCACCTCACAGAGACCTCGCCACCTTGCCTTCCTGGTGTGTCCCATGGACAAATCAAGTACTCCTGCTACTAAAACGAGCCTGTAAAAGCAAAATTCATCTCATTTTAAAGCCTACAAAAGGCTGCAATTAATTCCCATTGGCAACAGACAGGATTCTTAAAGCTTCTGCGTTCCAGCCCTTAATTAAGACTTTGTGTAAGAAAAGGAGCAAGACAAGGAAGGGCATAAGAATGTAAAATAAAATAACAGGGCTACATGGAAAAGAGATGAACAAATCTCCCTCAAAACACCCAAGTGATGAGTAGCAGCTCATTATCCTCCAGAGCACCTTGCTCTCCTGCTGCCCCCATGGTTGGTCTGATGTCAGAAAGAATTCTCACATCAGCACACTTTACTCCCACTCTAGGACAGGCAAGGCTTCACCACCCCTGCTCCAGCAAGTACACTGACAATTTTTATTAAGGATAATAATCCAGGTCAGTAACTTGAGGAGAATGATGACTTTGGTGGACTTGGCACACAGAGCTGGCGACCAACAGCCAGGGCAGCACTTTCAGAGTGTTCCCAACAGGCTGACTCACCTTTGCCAAGCCAAAGCCTTCCCTGGACACTGAACTTCACCAGCTGGGATGAGGATGCTGCAGGTCACTCAAACCAAGAAATCCCATCAGCAAAGTAGAAAAAAAAAGGACACGAGGGTGAAGACATGGCAGTGCAGTTCACTTTCCGTCCACCACGGGGATTAGCATAATTAATGAAGTATTTAGAAGCTTTTAGAATGGGAAGCAATGCCACCTAGTGAACAGGCTGGCGTGTGACAGGGGACACCTCTCTGAAGGTTGGTCCCTGGGTGAGGGGTTGATGATGCAAGTCCCACTGTTGCCATGAGGTGAGCACTGCTCTGGATAGGGCATCTGAGCAAGGACCATCCAGGAATCCCAACATCTGCCCCCAGCTCACCAGCTACACAAACACAAGTTCAAAGACATTTTACCAATGAATAATTTAAAGAAAAATACATTTTCAGTAGACCATGAATTTAAATTTTCCTTCAACAAGACCTTTTAAAGCTGGAAAATACACAGCTCAAAAATGACAGATGGCTTTAAAATTAGAGATCAGATTATATGGGAATTTATAAAGGTATTGCAGAGAAAAGTGAGCACTGAATGTTACTAAATTTAGGATAAAGCCTGAGCAGACACCAGCAATTAAATAAAAATTCAAGAAAATGCATGGCCCAGAGGCTGTCACAGTGTTTGGCAGTGGTTGACAGCCACAGCACAGTCCCAACTCACTAACAGAGGGCAACTAGTTCCCATTCCTGCACTGAACCATTTTCCATTAAAAGATGCAAATTGTGAGCAATTCAAGCTCCACACAAGATATTTGATGCAGCCATTTTTTGGAGTTTTGGGTAGGGTTTTTTTTCTCCCCCTAAAAGAATTCCTGGTTTTGTTTAGTTATTTGCAAAACCATGTCAAGTTATAAGCATATGACCACAAATCAGACAGAGGTTGCTACTGATGTGGTTTCTCCCCGCTCCCAGCATTTGCCACGGTAATACAGAGTTATAAAAATAACAGTCATGATCTATGGTAGGGCAGCAGTTTGATCAGACTAAAGACCTCTGGTATGCAAGGCTTCTCTACCAAAAAATGTTTCGGCCAATTTGTAAAATTGATGGGACTCTGGAGTAATCGCACTGGAGCCAAACACTTACATGTTTGATACAGAGGGATTTTCAGTGGATTTGAGGGTGGGTGGAAGGTGGTGGTGGGGGGGTTGGTTTAACACACACATTCTTTCTGCAACTGCAGTGCAGACGTTGCTGAGGAACGTGTGAGAAGACAACCACCGACGTGGCAGCGACACGCAACCAGGAGACACCATGGCTTGGTCAACCCATGAGCTGGGAGCTGGAGCTCAGCAGCACACGCTGTTCTGGTGGTCCTTGCGTGACATCTGGTGGCCAAAGAGTACCCTGGGAAGATCCATCTGACTCAGGCTGCACCCAGGGAACCCCCACAGCCCCAGGAAAGGCCATGACCTACAGCCCTTCTAAGAACTGCATCAAAACTTAAATGCTCTGTTTCTGATGTTCGTTCAGGTAAAATGATCAGAGAGTGAATTTGGGAGCTGGACCTTTTTGCTCCCTGTTTTCTAAATAGCACTGATCCCCTCAAAATACATCCCAGTCCCTTCTACAGATTAGGACATCCCATCTGGGGACAACCAATTGTTTACAAAAATCTTAAGTGGTCATTAATTCAAGGCATTACATTTCATGGCTTAAGAATATTTTAGCTATATTCATGTTCTAAAGGGAAAAAACCATTGACCTGAAGATCCATTCACCAGAGAACAAAACCCAAAACTCTGCCAAAAATTTGGCCCTGAAGACTCTTTTCTGCCCATTAATAGTGAAACAGAAGCATTTCAGTACGCAAAACTGAGAGCAGATCTCCAAAGCCAAGTTTCCTGAATGAAAAGGGATCATACTAATTGAAGAATTACCCTAAAACTCTCTGTATTTCAGACTTCTTTAAAAACAAAACAAAACAAAACCCAGCAACCTCCCAAACCTGAAACCCTGAAGAAGCCAGATCTGAAAGGTGAGCTGGAATCGATTGGATTTGTGAGCATCCTCCCTTGGAGCAGCCCTGTATTTGCCTGGAGCAGCAATGCCTGCCAGCTCTTCAATGGGCTGGAGCTGCCAAGAGATGCTGAGGAGGAGCTGTCAAGCCCCAACTGCCCTAAAGAAACGTGATGTTCAGCTGAGCACTGCAGAGGGAATTTCTTCCTTTGCTGCAGTTGCTGCCTGCATTAAGTTGATGGAAAATGCACAGGCTTGAAGCAAGACAGAGTGTCCATTTGTGCAGAGCAATGATCCCTGCAGAAGGCATCTCTTCCCTGCATTTCTCTCCCACTCATCTCAAAGGTTTCCATAAACAAGATGGCTCCTTGTCTGCATCAAGCTCTATACATACCATAAACATGACCTGACCCACATTATCCAGTTAAATACATCTTTTTTAAAGCTCAGTTTCTCCCCTGCTCTTCCTCCCACAAAACATTTATCACAAGGCGGTGCAAACAGATTCCCCAATGGATTTTTGATCCCTCCTCCTCTCAGCCACTTCCTAAAGTTGCCTGTAAAGAGCCCCAGGTAACCTCAGTGCTCAGGTAAGGTCTGGAACCTCAAAGTGCAAGGTTAGGGGAGATGAGTTACCAGCAATGCTGAAATTAAACCCAGGAATGAATAATCATCAGAATTTCAGGCAGGAGCTGGAGCTGCTTTGCACATGTTCTGCTTTCTTGTGTTGAGAGAAAACAAACCAGTTGATTTCTCAAGATATTTCACTCCGTTTACAACAGTTTTTAGCTCTGTAGTTTGTAATATTACATACTTTGAAATGAAATTCAATCCCCAAATCCTTCTAGCTGGTTACTCATAAAACCCATTAAGTTCAGGCATAAGCAAACCAGACTCATCTTTTTCCCTCCCAGTGCCTATTACATATAAATAGTAATTATTGTTCCTGGCAAGGCTCTAGTGTCTCTTATGATTCTGTACTTTAATGATCTGATTTCTTAGTACTTTCCACTGAAGAATATATTTAACAAGCATCCATGTTTCCTCCTCCAAGATAGGATTTTTAAATTATGAATGTAATAAAGACAATGATGTTGCCAGTCTCATGATTAATAGCTTAAAGAGACATTTGCTAAGCCTTCATTCTCACCATTATCACAAATTCACAAGCTGTATAGCTTTGTAACATGCAGCAAAGACAAGATTTAACTCTATAGTTACACAGCTAAATCCACAAGCAATACAAGAAGGGCATTAGTGTAGCTTGATCTAGAAAAGCAATTTAAGTCCTACGTGCTCTGTTGACAGATTTGTGTTTTTTAAATGCCACCTTAGAAGAAAGTGTCTAATGCAAGATTCCCACCCTTATTTATGCAATGGGTGACATCTCCAATCTTGTATGTTGTCAGAACTTAAACCACAGTAAGTTACATCACTGCGAGACAGAGAGCATCATTAGTGTTCAGCTCAGAGTTACTGAACTAATCAACTGGAGAGGCTTCTCCTAATAACACATCCCAAAACAAGCTGCTACAAACATTCCCTCAAACATCACATCAGCTGCTTTTAAAATTAAAATGAAACCAAACCACTGAAAGAAAATAGGGTTTATGGTAAAACTCAATTTTATTACTGCACAGGAACATGGGCTTCATTCAATGCAAGAGCACACCCACAGTGCACAGTCGTTGCTCAGTGGAGTTAACTCTGCAGCACTTTGCAAGGTTTAAATTTTCACATTGAATTGAGTAAATGCTACAGTAGATAACGCCAATCAAAAGTCTGAGAAAGTGAGGGTAGGTTAAGCATTACGCTGGAGATTCAACACAAGCCAGCAGCTCTGTGCAAGCCTGTCTGGCTCGGTGATCAGTGCATGTGAAACATTCAAAATATCACCTTCACAGTCAAGAGAGACAGGTAAGAACAGAACAGCTGCATATCAGACAGCACAAAGGTCCAGCCTCCATTCTGCAAGTGCCAGCAGCTCAGCAATAGGCATCTCTCTACTTACCTTGCAGAATCAAGGCCACTCTGCATTTATTGATTTGTATCAGGGACACAGTCATTTAAAACTATAGATTAAAGCAAACAAAATGGAAACTGATAATTCATTTTCAATTCTGTTTAAGGTTTATTACAACTCAGGTAGCTGAAATTTGTCACGCACGAGGCAGAGGCTTCACCAGTTCTGGGACTATTTGTATAAATCAGCACAGCGAGACAATCTCTTTGGAACAAGTCGTGAAATTTAAGCATCTGCCAAACCAGTTCAGAGTGATTTATGAAAATCTGAAGATCACATTAATGGAATTGCTAACAGCCATAACTACATCCACATAAATGTGCCTCTCATAATAAAAACACTCTACATAGTTCTGAATGTTTTAAGAACTAGTAAAATGACTACAGATTATGAAGTCCATCTCCTTTAAGGCATCAAAGACATTCTCAAGGAGGAGTTAATTAGTCCAGTTTCACAGGATACACCATTACAGAGCCTGAGATTCCGACTGCCTGTGATTAATTTCAACACTGCACCAACATACTTTGCTTACATTAGATCTGTTTTCAATTTCCCCTCTTTTTTTTTTTTCAGAGGCCCCTCACTGGTGTGTTCACAGCTGGAGACTCAAGTGCAACTCCTCTGTGCTGCCCCATAACCAACTGGAACACTTGTCAGGAAACCTCTAGATGACAAGAAAGCACATAAGAAGTACTTTCCAACATGCATGTTTCCCCACCCTGTTCCCCAGTTCACAAGGCAGCAAATTCAAATGCAAGCCCCCTCCCCTCCAATGATCTGGGACACACATGCACTTCATTCAAAGCACCCATGTTCAACACACAGCTCACAGAAATCCTGGGCTCTGGCTGATGCCGCTGATAAGGGGATCGTGATTGAAGGCTCCTCACCATCTCTCACACAGACCAAGATGGATGCCTACTACCAATAGTAGGCACCAAGCCTTAGGAAACAACTGTCTGTAGTGCAGTGTTCCAGCACATTCCCATGCAATGAAATATATCCATCAACAAGGCAACTTGCACAAAAAAATAAGGGTCTTTTTTGAGGCATTGAGCCTCCCAGGCTGGTAGTCTCACAGGACACTTTTCAAGCTTCCTTACCAAATTGCTCAAGTTCTGAAAGTAAAAGCAATTTGCTCACGCAGTTCTTTTTGTTCCACTCCCTTTCTGCCAGGAGTCTTGAAAATAAAGCCTCACTTTCATGCACCCAGAGTGGCACCACGTCCACATCTCTCCTTGGCCGCCCAATTCTGTGTATTCCCTCACATCAGGATGCACAATTAGTAGCAGGTTATACTGAGGTAAGAACTGTCCTCTGGGTTAGCTGTGGCCTGGATCAGTTGTCCCACCACATAAGCACTGGAACTGTTCATGAGACAGCAGTGCACAGAGATGAGAATGGCTGCACTGGCTTGTATGTGCTACCCCACAGGAGGAACTACATCCCAAGTTCCAGTTTTCATGGAAGTCACCCTCCACTGCTCACAAGCACTCACCTCAAGAAGGTGCTGCTGTCCTGTCAGTTACACCTCAGGGAAACACAGATAAACCATGTGCTGTGGGGTGCTCTGCACCATACAGTGGGCAGATGTATCTTGCTGTCTGGGTTTTAGGTTCTTTCTGATTCATTAAGTTCCTCATTTAAATTATCTAACCCAAGTGCTTAAGGCTTTCCTTATCTTGCTAAATTAAGCCAGTCCTTGCCAGCTGCCAACAAGGGGAAGTGGGAACACGCAAGAATACTGCAGGAACTCCTTCTCCAGCACAGCAGTGTGCACGTGCTTCCACTTCCTGGCCTGACTGTGCTTGGCACCCCCTCCCTTCTCCCTCCCGTCATCTAGGAGGGATTTGCACCTGGCTTAGCTCAAGTCTGAATTAATTTGCAAGACAGGGAAGTCAAAGTGGTTTTCCTCCACCAGAAGCCAGGGCTATGGATGGACACAAAGTGAACCTGTGCAGCAGATGATGCTTAGCAATGAAAATACTTTTCCTCTGGGCTCATTCCTGTATCTGGCAGAAAAACACAGCAAAGACATTTGCCAGTGTAGCAGCGCCAGACAACAATCTCTTCAAGCAGAAGGAGCTCTCTTCAGCAAGGAGCACATTGCAGTTTCCAGCCCAAGGTGAAGGCCCAGCAGACCCACTGCTCTCACCCACCCTCTGCCCAGCACAACAACCCTGCAAAGTTCAGGGCTGGGCTCGTGGGCTCCCAGCCCTCTGGAGCAGTGTGACATCACCTCGCTGTGTTTGCACTGCACCCACAAGTGCTGCAACTCCCAGCCAGACCCATCAGTGCTACTGGACACAGACAAAACCAGGCATGTTCGACACAATCAAACAGCAGATACAGCAGAAATGAATTCATTTACATTTGAACAAAAGCAAAAGCCAATGGGAGGTTAAAGACAACAAGCTTTGAAGACAGAGCTGAAGGGAGAAATGGTACATTTTCACTGCATATCGTGGATCTGAGAAATGACTCAACGCCATCTGAGATGTAAACAGTTACTGCCAAGGAGTTTATCTTACTATCTAGGCTGTGACTCTTAAAGGCTAGCTTTATAGTTCTCTTTAATACACACATCATGGAGACTTCTGTAGCATCTTGGAACTTACCACCTATCTGACTGACTGAACACTTCTGTACTTTCTCTTACACAGACAAGTGCTGAAGCTCTATTTGTGCAAAGACTGCTTTTTGTCTATAGGGACAGGCTGATAATGACAGCCAGAGAAATGCTAACAGAACAAACTTTATTAGCAACTTGGACTATTTGAAAAAGGGATCTTCACAAATTAAAGCTGTAGATGAGTTTAGCCACCCTAAAATGTGGTATCCAGTATTACACAGCCACAACAGGGACAATGGAACTATCGAATACATTCTAGCTGTTCTTTTTATGGCATTGATTTTTTTTGATACATTCAAAGCATTATTGCATCAGAAAACATATCATGCATCTTTATTTTTCCAGACAAATTCACCTGTATTTGTCATTTCTAGCTACACCTCAAAGGTGCCCCAAATCTACCGTTTCATGGGTTTAGTTGCATGCTTTGTCTATATGCATGCTGAAATAATAAATATTAAATACAGGAAAGAACATAAGAGAACCAAACTGACATTAGGAATAGTCTATGGCAGCTCTGTTATGTTCTGCCAGTTAAAGAACTTTGCAAAAGATTGAGGTAACAACAGTGGCCACACCACTCAGCTGAGAATCGCTCAAAATTCATGGAAATTTTCAGAAATTCAAGTACACAAACACCAGCTGCAACTTGTCAGAAATGCCAGAGAAATTAGGTTGGCTGCATTTTATTAGTCTATTAGCTGGCGTTCACACAGCTCCTTGTAAATCCTTTTTCTCACTCGGGGCATATCTTCCTGGGAGAACTGAAAAGGCTGGTCTAAGGCGAGGCACTTGCAGTACTGGGGAAAAGGAAAAGGCTTGGTTGAAAAAAAGGACATTTACTACATGAACAACATAGGCCACTGATTTTTACATAGGAATACTCTTACCTGGAGCACAAAAACCCCACAGTCACTGTCATTTTTCTGTTGTGGAATGCACTGAAGGGAAAAAAAACAACCAGAGACATGTCAGATCCTTATCCTTTTACTTAGTTAGATCCTTTCATTCTCTAACTCCTGCTTCATGTCCAAAAGCAGATTCAGCATAAGGATCAGCTGTCTCATGCTCAGAGACAGCTGTTCTGCAGCACCAGAAACTGGAGTTGTAATTACTTGTTCTCATCCCAAACTTTGCAAGGTGACACTGAACACCTTGTTAGAATAACATCTAATAGTTAGAAAAATATATAGTATAGGACAGAAAATAAATTACAGTCTTTCTTTCAAGTTTATTTTCTTTTAGTGACCTACACAGAACAGCTTCTCAATTAGTTTAAATAAATGTTTGTACAGCATTATCTACTTTACACAGGACAAAACTATATCAGCAAAGTCACACAGGCCTAGAGGAAGATTACTCTCAGCATCCATGCTACCAGCAGTGGCTTTCCTCCCCCAGCCACACCAAAGGGTTTCAGAGAGCATGACAAATGGTTCATCACTAGGCAACAGGACCAAGCAAGGCAGTCTCAAATGATAACTTTCAACCTTCATTATTTCCTCAAACACGCTCAATTTTGATATGCAGAGCTAAAAAGTCCCAATCACTAGTGCTATTATGTCTCTGGCACTTGAAAAGGCAAAGTAATTGTTTTTTCTCAACTCCCAGATCTTCTGCCTCACAGAACGCAGGAGGATGAACTGACTGCACAGGTTGTGCATGAGTGCAGAGAAGAATCATTTTATCATTGTATCAGCATCTAAAAATAAATCTGTGCAAGGAGGGAGCTGTTGGAAGTATGTCTGGTGTGCAATGACCTGTTTTATATCTTTGGAGCCATTATGGGATGGCTACGCAAATTACATATTCCCTCATTTACACTACACACAAGTTATTCCCTTTTATTGCTGCCAGACTTTGTTTACTTGTGATCAAACACAGTGTGCCACAAACAGCCCTGGAGACCAAAGCCCTCTATCCATAGCAAACATAAAATATCAGCAGTAGCAACATCAGCCTGTTCTCTCTCTCACCAAAGCCCATCCATTCAGAACAGCCCTTTCAGGAGAAGGGAGGCAGCTGAGTGTCCAGATCAGTCAGTCCTTGACCTTGTGTCAATATGGACACCAGCTGCAGGTTTTGCTGTGCACACATTTAATTGTTCAGATCACCAAGCCACTTGCAGAAAGTGCTAAAGCCCTGGTGGGAGCTGAATGACCAACAGAGCTGGAATTCCAATGTGTAACTACCTGCATCTCTCCCAGTACCCTCCCTGTGGGCAGCATAAACCCATTTAGTGCTTGTACAAATATATGAATTTAGAAGCAGCTCCATGAAATCTCCCACAAAGTCAGACCCCAGGGCTCAAAGTGCTGTCATTTACCTTTGTCACAGCAGTCTGCCAACCCTGAAGGAACTCGGGGCGATTCTTCTCTTTTGCTTCAGTCAGCAAATACTTTCGAATGTTCTTTAAAGAAGGAAAAAAAGCAACATTATTCACCCACTAAAGAACAGGAGAGAAACACTGACTGCTTGGTTGGAATCCTTTTGACAATGAGGACAATTTTCAGGGGAGCATTAGGAGCAGAGCTAAAATCTAGAGGTAAAGGAATGAACTCTGGTGGGTACTGTGCCTTTTACCATCAAGGCTCATTTTAGTCTATCAAGGGGAGCTCTAACACCCCTCAGCCATGCTGTACACTGCTCTCCTTCATTCCAGACTAGCTGTGGCACCCAGGCACAAGGTCAGAGTGCTCCCAGACATGCACAGAAAAACAGAGCAGCCTGGCATGTGTTCTCTCCTGGCTGACACCAAGGCCCTTACGTTCAATACGGCCGCATTTTCCTGCTGGAATCTCAATACAAAATGCTCCAGTTCTGCAGCTAATCAACAAAGCTCCAGGGAGAGTTTTAGTGACATACAGGGGAAAAAAATAGGCTGACACAAGCGAAGAGAAGGAAGCAAGATAAATGAGACTGTGGTCTTGGGTTAAGCAAATCCTACTTCTCTGTAAACAGGGTGGGAATTTACAGCACAATTTAAACACTGCAGCACACAAATATTCACCTTAGCGTGTGGCTCACAGTGAATTTTGGGGTATTGCTCCCCTCCTACCCCTAGAACAGGCAGAAATAAAATTTCCTCATGTCTGTGAGACATTCAGGTGCAAATGCCTTGCCTGGAATGGGATGGGAGAGATCAGGTTGCAAGGCTGCAGGAGAGACCTTAGGGCTGATGGCTGGTTCATGCTGCACGTTCACAAGCTAGAGAGCATGAGATCTCTTGCTCCCAGGACAAACATTAGCTTCATCCTCAGCAAATGCCAGCAGGCATACTATCTTCATTCAGAAGTCCTGGCTGGGAACTCTCCTGGGTACAATAATTACTACTCTTCTGTAAGCCAACAACTACACACAGTTAAAAGTAGAGGGCTGCTGCATCAAGCAAGCAATTAAGTTGACAAAATTAGCTTTTGTAAGAGGGTCATTACAATTTGCTAAGCCCAGCAAAAATTTCCTGGCTGTTCTTTATCAGGAAGACTGATAATTTAACTCCAGTGTTCAGGTTGCAGCCCTGAAAGGTTGCTGGGTTCTAACCAGAGGCAAACACCCCGTTTCAATGCAGGACAAGGAAAAAGGCAACACACTGTTAATAGCACAGTAACACATAAACCCCACTGGGCAACACTACAGCATCTTCAGTCCTGTGCTCTCACCCAGGCAACCTATCCCCTAAAGGAGCACAATTTATCATTTATCCTAAACACAAGCCCCTTAACAGATGAAAGAAGTGCCCTCACTCTCCTTGGGGTTCTTCTGCTTCCCCATGGCACTGGGCTTTGAGCTTCTGCTTTTTGTGGGAGTGCCAAGTCAGAGTCACCAAAGCTGTGCTGTTACACGGTCAGGCTAATTGGGCAATAGGCAGTCTGACCTCAGCTCCCAGCTCTGGTGTGACCCTCGAGCCCTGTGCTTCAGACTCCTCAGCAGGACAGGATGATTCTCATTTCATACACAGCAAGACAATGACAGACATACCACATTTAAAGTTTATGGCTGAACAGAAACAAAGGGGGAGTGTTTCCTTTAAGAAAACAGCTCAGACTTTGCAGACACAGCTGTCACTCTTACCTCTACACAAAACTTAAAGTGAATGCCTTGGGAATCGTAAAATGAAATAATTCGACTGGGGATGTTCACAGTAATGAGGGACCAGTGGACTTCCAGGTGAATAGGAATTAACAAGAGAGTCTTCTTAAACAAGTCCACCTGGCAAAAAGAACAACATATATTACAGAGAGTTCCATAGGCAGAATACAGCACAGCCATACATTAATTGTATCCAAGTTTCCTTTCTGCCATCCATAACTGAAATCTTATTTTGCCCCCTCCACTTGATCATCACACTCTTCATGTTTACCTAATACACAACTTATTAGCAGGCACAAAAATACAGTTACAGTCTAGAAAGTGGCTGAGGAACCTTGTACGGTGTCAGAATGAATCACTTCTGTATTTGTGACAAAATCCTGCTCATGCTGCACTGCAATATCTGTGTTGAAGTGGGATTTCTTAGGTAATGATGGCAATACAACTGAGCCTCAGTTTAGGTTAGCTCTTCATCTCTTCAGTAATGACACTTGTCCAGTGTGAGCACCACTCAATTCTATCAGAGCTGCTGATAGAAATGAGTAAGTGACAGACTGGGGCTGTTGATGAGAAGCTCAACACAAGGTAGCAGTGTGCATTCACAGCCCATTCACAGCCCAGAAAGCCAACTGCACGCAGGGCTGCATCACAAGCAGTGAGGCCAGCAGGTCAGGGAGGAGACTGTGCCCTTCTACTGCTCTCGCAGGAGACCACACCCAAAGTGCTGTGTCCAGCTCTGAGGCCCCATACGTAAGAAGGAGGTGGACCTGTTGGATCAGGTCCAGATGAAGCCAAAAAGATGTTCAGAGGCCTGGGGTACCTCTGCTATGAAGACAGACTGAGGGAGTTTGGGCTGTCCAGTCTGGAGAAGAGAAGGCTCCGTAGAGACTTTATAGCACCTTCTAGTACCTAAAGGACTACAACAAAGCTGAAGATGGACTCTGGACAAGGGCACGGAGTGACAGGACAAGAGGGAATGGCTTTAAACTGACAGAGGACAGGTTTAGATTAGATGAAAGAAAGAAATTCTTCCCTGTGAGGGTGGTGAGACATCGGCACAGGTTGCCCAGAGAAGCTGTGGCTGCCCCACCCCTGGAAGTGGGGCAGGGGCTGAATGGGGCCTGGAGCAACCTGGGATAGTGGAAGGTGTCCCTGCCCATGGCAGAGGGGCAGAACTGGATGATCTGCAAGGTCTCTTCCAACCCAAACCATTCCATGATTCTATGAAGAGGCTGTAATTACAAACACCCCACAAAACCAGCAAGTTTGTAGTTTGACCTCTTCTGCACTAACACAGGCTCTGGGACTTGCCAAAGGAAAGCAGAGGAGTGCAGGATGCTTTGGTGAACAGAGCAAAGGAGGGCAAGAAGGTAGAGCAGATTCATCCTTTCTCAAAGCTGGCTTTGTAGCAGATGTACTGTGGTCTCAGGCAAGCAAACAAGGGAAAAGGTCTTGAAGTACAGAACAAATAGATCAGATGTAACACCCCCCTCCCCGTGTCTGTATGGCAGATGAGCCCTTATGCTTTTGGAAGCCAGCCAAGACAGGGCCTTTCATGGTCTTCCTTCTCCTAGCTCCTCTTGAAAGAAGTGTCTAATTACTGGGGTTTTGGTGGCACAGTCCAGAAAATAAGCAAAAATAGAATCCTGAACTAAATGAACTCATCCTGTGGGAAGATTTCTAAGCTTTTTTTCCTGTTTTTTTAAGCACTGTGCAATTTGAACTGTACATAATTGCAACACTACTGGCAAGGGCAGGTCTTTTGTAGGAAAGAAAAGTCTATTTCTTGAGTAACAATGGGAAGTCGAAGAGACAAAAAGGTGTGGGCATTCACAGCAGTTATCAGCTGAGCCTGGCTCACAACAGTCCTTTGATTGTGACAAGCATCGACCCTGCTCCCACCTGCAGAAACTGCTTCCTGACTGGATTACAGCACATTCACTACACACCAATCCATCACTCCTGGAGAGAAGCACAGGGATGTCAGCCAGCAGCAAGCTGAGACCACAAAGGAAAACTGGAGTAAGAGAAATGAACTCCATCTTCTGTGATGTCCAGCAACAGCAGAGCCACACAAAACTCAAGGGACCTCATGTGGCCCTAGCTGTGGGATTACTGCAGGTGTGCAATCCTGCAGCAGAAGAGCAGAAACAGGCAGCCAGAAGTTTGTCTTTAGTTACAAACTGATGTACAGCAAGAGTGGTGGCAACCCAGATTCACTCACCACGAGAGCAGAGTCAGCTCTGTGTCGTGACAGTGAATCAGGAGTGCCAGTGTGATGGGTGATCAGAAGGGACAGACACTAACAGGGGCTCTGAAACCACTGCAGCCAGAGCCAGCACAGGATATCCTGTATCCCAGGAGAGAACATTCACAAAACATGGCGCTATACTCTGGTGTGTTTCAAGAGCAGAAACAAATTCCCCTTAATTGCACATTGCAGGATGAAGGAGTCTACAAAATCCTTCCCATAGAAATTGCTTAGTTCTCATTCTTGCTTGAGAGATTCTTTAGGAATTTATGTGTAAATATCTAAAAATTGTCCTGTCTCATCAGGTACCTCTCAGCAGCAACAACAATACAGATCCTGCTTCCAGAATCTACCTTAATTTCAGGAGTTTTTACAAAACTTGGGTTGCTGGAGAAAAGGAATGTTTAAAAAATAATATGTGGGAATATTAAGCACCGATATTCCATCTCTCTTTAAAGAGATTTTTAATAAATTATATGAATAGATTTTATATTTGGATAATGAGTTCATCTCTAGCATTTCACAGATGTGTGCTATTTAAGTACTTCTGCAGAAAGATCATACATTCAAACATGGCCTTTGATTAGTCTTGCCTCATCTCCCATATTAGAAAGGACAAATGTTCCTAGAAAAAAAGAGAGTATTTCTTTTTGCATTAGCTATCCCTGAAAATATCACACCCATGATCTGGTGTGGGTTCTGGAAAGCAAGGTGAATTCTGTTCTTGTCAAGAGAACAACAGTCTGGCTTATTAACCATGGGTCTCTTTTTTGCTTTCTAGTACCTGGTATGCGTTACTTGGAGTAACAATTTGATTTTGTCAAAGAATACCAGGCTGAGATAAAAGGAGGAAGCAGAATTAAGTCTGCTCTCCTGTAGATTAGTGTACCTGGCACTGTCAGGAGCAGTAAGAGACATTTCTTGCAGTTAAATTAACAACTTGCATGAACATACACAAAGAGATAACCTCCCACTGAAGATTTAGCCATTCCAAGTACAACATACCCGTACTAACTTGAATAGTGCCACACTACTACTTTCATCAAGCCCTTCCCACTTTGTACAGCTCCTCTGCTAACCCATCCCTTACAAATAACACACTTAACTCAGCTTCAAGTCAGTGACTGAGCCCAGCCCAGCAGAAGCCCAGCACTGATGACAGCATGTTAAAGGTACCTTTTTAGTCCATCGTTTTACTCCATTATATCCTTTGGTTACGAGCTGTCTATGAAAAAAGCTGTTAAAGAAATGAACCTAAAAAGAGAGAGAGAGGAGAAATGAGCACAGAAATTTTCATGCACAGTCATTCCCCTTCCCCCAGGATAATTTACACAAAACAACTTGTAATGAGGCAATATTTAATGTAGGTTTAGAAACAGAACCCCAGTAGGGACAAACAGAGGCGTTGCCAAGCCTCAACTCTTACTGTTCTTCAGCAAGCTAATAAAATAAGCCTCATTCCCCTATAATATATCATGTGAGCCACTGCAGCATTTATATTTACATTTTTGTATCTCCAGGCATATCATGTTTAATTTTTTTGTTGGGGACAGACTTGGGAGAAAAACACCAGGACAAGGAGTTAGTTTTTGTTGTTCTTTACAGGGATCAAGGAAGAGAACACTGGGCTGGAAAAGCAGGGGTGGTGGAGAAGGGAGCAACTTCTGGCTTTAGCTGCTGGAAGCTGAGACTCAGAAAAAGAAAACTGATCAAAACAGTTAAGAGATTTAGTCCAACGACATTGTCTTTGGCATTCAACTCTTATGACATGAACAATATGCTGCTATTGAGAAGTATTTTTAAGGTATGACTGATCCATTTGGAAAGTGAAAATCAACATTTATGACAAAAAAATGTAGGCTTATGCAAAAAAAAAAAACATTAGCTCCAAGTTCACACTATTATTCCCTGTGCTTCGCTTCTTGCAATTATACTAACAGATTAATACAAATAGAAATCTGCAACATCTGTTTTTAATAATTCTGCTAGTGTAGAGGTGGTAGGAGGCTTGAGCTGTTACTTGAAAAAAGGTTAGAAAATTCAGCATCTGAGAACACAGTCTAATAGCCATTAGCTATGCCAACAGACTTCAAAACCACATTCGGAGGTACCAGCACAAAATCTCCCATGAGGATTTCAATTATGCACTAGGAAGAAAAAGCAGACACAAGCAAACAGATACAATCTCCAATACCCCTAGCCTAGCACACAGGAAATATGGAGAATACTAATGAAGAATCACTATCACCTCCAATCAAAGCAACAATGCTCTTTCTTCAGAGCTTGAAGATTTTAAAAGTTACATTGTGCAGAGCTCATCTAAAAATGGCTTTGTTTGGTTCTTCCTTTGTGGTCTCACCTGAAAACTGTTCTGTCCCTAAACAGATGGGTTCTTATAATTGTCACTGCTGCAAATTTAGTCACAAAATGGGGGGGGGGGGGTTGTTATCTTGATTACTTTTTTCGCTTTCTTTCTCTCAATTGCCACCAACAGCCAGGCACTGCAGTTGCAAAGCTGTGAGCATTCTGAGGAGGATGCACAAAACAGAGTCCTGCAGAGTCAATACTGCCAAGGAACCAAGCAGCTCCACAGAAATTCACATTCACCAGGCAGGCAGCTGACACAGCTTGAGCTGTTACAGCCCCCACAGCTACGAGGTGGGCGGGAGGGTGAGTGCAAGCAGCACACGTGCATGGTTCAGATGCTAACACTCATGGTTTGTCATCTCAGCAGAAATCCATCTTCATCAGAAATTTCAGCTGAAACACTAGGCTGCTGAGCAAAGGCACGAATACAGCACTTTAGAAGCTGATAAGCTGGGAAAGAAACCTCCAGGGAAGTAAGGAGAGTGGGATGGACCAAAACTGGGCACGTGTCTTCCACAGGTACATCACTGACATCAGGCTACCACAGAGAGCACCTGCAGGGCTAATGCAGTCAGTTCCTGAAACAGGAGCAACAGCACTGAAAAGGGAAAAGGAAAGGTAGAAAATCTGAGCAGCACATAGCAAAACATTATAATGGAACCACTCGTTCCACTATAATTTGTTGGCCATGGTTGAGTTGAATTCTGATTCTATACCTGAAGTGTGCAAAGTTTCACCCTCCCCTCTCCATCTCTCATTAGGTACATTTGTGTAACAATAAAACCCCCTCACCTTTTCAGGGACCGCATCCATTACCAGTTCACCATACATGTTAATTATCTGGAAGAGTTAGTAAATAGTTAAATACATACATCGCAATTTTTTAAGACCCAAATTCACAAGTGCCCATAAAACACAGACCCCTACCCACTTAAATCAGCAATATGAAGAGAAGACCTAAGAGCCACACTGTCTGAAGGACAAGCATGCTGCAACTAATAGTGGTCATCCTGGAGAGGGACTGTAACTTGCTGCTTGAAGACTGCCTCAATCTTAAATGCAGTTTAATTCAATTTAAATCTACTGGTTCATGCCCTGGGCTCTGCAGCCTTCCTGCTTTTTTGGCTATGGGCCAGAGTTTGCCATTTCACTCTGTCATTCTTGCAATCTGCCCAAGCTTGGGATGGGGAAAGTTACTAAAACCTCTACGAGTAGCCACTATTTTATCAAAATAGTCCAACATCATTTGTTCAAAAGGAAACAGTGTAATTGTGACACCTCCCAGTTTCCAGACTTACTGCACCTGTCACTGTAAAAGCTGCCCACCACTCCTTTTACTCGTGAAGTGCAAAGTAAAGGTAGCCCACCTGTTATGTCAGCAGGTGTACAACTGGTATTCTAACATAAATGGGCTAAAAAGGGTTAGGGAAACACATGAACACCAAGCATCTCTGACCTGGTCATTCAGCCAGTTCTGGCCTTCCAGTGTAGCCAAATCATCCATATCTAGCATGTGCTTATTATAGAAGACCCGGAAATTGCAAGTGGAGGTTTTTGGATGTTTTTCTCGATATTTCATGATTTCCCTGGTGATAAAAGGTTTTCTAAAAGAGGATTGAAAAGGTAGAGAAAAATCAAGTCAAGGTCATGTAAAATGGATTCTGTTCTCCTAGTTGTTAGATGAAGATCATGCAGTAGCAATGCAAGTGATTTTTGTTCTTTACCAGGTGAACAATGTGATACTGCTACACACCTATGGGAGAAATCTTCATTAAAGACTTCTTTTAATCTTCCCATGACATCTTTTTCACAGAGTGGTACTAAACTGCCATATTTCTTCATAACTTCATCTAGGAATCCTTTAAATATACCAGAAAAATTAAAGTGCAAACATATAAAAAGCTTCTGAGTTC
This sequence comes from Melospiza georgiana, assembly GCF_028018845.1. Classification (NCBI taxonomy): domain Eukaryota; kingdom Metazoa; phylum Chordata; class Aves; order Passeriformes; family Passerellidae; genus Melospiza; species Melospiza georgiana. The sequence continues at coordinate 8,333,864 of NC_080439.1, read as the reverse complement.
ACCAATCCAATAAAGCTCTCAGTTCTTACAGGTACAACCAGCAATCATTCTGCACCCAACCAACATGAAGCACCACACATGACAAGTATCTATTTAAGAAAACTATGCTCAAATTGGCAACATAAAATAAAAGCGGGGGTAGGGGAAGGAGGACAAAAATAAAAATGCATGAATCTGATCACTCAGCTTCACAGGAAAAGATCACCCCCTCTTCTTGCCATACACATACATATCTACAGCAAACTAATTATACCAGTGCTAGAGAAGAATCCATCCCCTTCCCTGCTTCAATTAGCATTTTAAATCATTTTACTGCAACGTGAAAAGCCATCAGTTCCTGCAACAGGTTTCATTGAAAAGCCAGTATCCTGTCCTTATGGCAGGCAGAATGACTCTCCTCAAACGCAGGCAGCTGGAGCTGGCAGTGTTTGCAGCCTGCTCAGTTCCGCTGCCGCACCGCAGCGAACAGAACAGACACCAGACAGACACCTAGCAGTTTAACTCCTTTACCCTTGCATCCTAGGGATGGCATTTAAGGTGACACAGGCAGCCATGTCAGCCTGTCATTGCCCAGGAAAACACTGAGCAACCATACCAGAAAAACATATTAACTTGGAAATAATGAAGAGATGAATGCTGGAAGAATTGAAAAACCTAGGAAATAGATGTTTTTCTTTCTCAAACACAAGACTGGAACACTGAAGATAAAAATTCCATACAACCATCCAAAACCACTCTGAGAATGAAAGAGAATGGAGAACAGGATTTCAACACTTGCTAGTAAATAAGAGAAAAAAGACCAAGTTGTCCAGCTCTCTGAAAATGAATTTTCAGATGCAGCAGAAAACATTTGTTTTGTGTACAGAAAGCTGGTGTGTACAGAAAGCTGGATCTGAGATCAGAGTCTGGGAAAATTGCATTAATCCAAAGTCCAGGACTCTTCTGAGGCTGGGGTGTGATGGCAGAGCATCACTGGATAGGGCATTGTGTGCTTACTAAGGCTTTAAGAACATTTCCTGGAAACTTTCAAGATCAGGATAGGAAAAAGCAAGATGAGAGAAACATTGGACAGAAAAAGTGCCAGAAAAACAGCAGTAAAAATAAAAACCAAAGGAGAGAGACCAAGAAAAAACCCAAAACAAAATGAGCTGAGAATAGCAGTGAAGATATAATAAGAAGTGTGAGAGAAGGAAGGGAGGAAGGATTGAAGAACAAGATCAAATCACAATGAAGCATTCTTCATGGGAAAAGAACCTTCTTGCAACTCTGCCACACTTTTGCCTAACAACTTTTATCCCTTACATCTCAGTACACTGTGACAGGGAAGATGTTCCTCACTCTGGCTGCAAGTCTGGCTAGACAATGCATGGGGCTCATGAGTGTACCTTATTCTGTTTTAATATGTAAAAATTTTAAAGGCTTTCTATTAATGCACAGAGGAAGGACTGTTCTTGTCATTACAACTAAGAGCAGCAGAGCTGCAGACCTCCAGTGCTACCGACCTCACTTGGGCTGGTGTAAGTCAAGGAAAAGAACACAAAGTTCAGCCCCAGGGCAAAATCAGATACCCATCATGAACAGGATTTACCATGGGGCTGTTTGATACCTAATAGCACTTCTGAATGCACTAAGCATGGCAGCCCATTAACGTCTGAGTTCAGCTGCTGCAGAGAAATTCAAAACCCAAGAGCAGCCCTAACACTTGCACCTCCTTCACGTTTCTACCCCAGGAACTCTTGCCAGGTCAGCGCTATCTTTTAGGGTGCAGTTAATTATTAACAACATTCCTAAACACACAAGAACTCCTACAACTACAATTCTTTACAGCTTTTCAGCTGAGAAAACTCAGAAGTGCTATGCTATCAGACCACAAACTGTTAACCTTTGCCACCCTGATACAACCTTGGCTCCTTGCCTGTTATAGAAGGACTACATCTCTTTTTCTGATGGACAAACTTTAAAACTCCATTGCAGAAGTGATCTCTTCACTGGGTTACCAGAGTTTCTCTCCATTTCTCACACAGCATGTGGTCCTTGCTGGATCACATAGAGCCAGTCACAGAGGTACACATCCCACAATGACTTACAGATATGGATGTGGAGAACTAACTCCTTTCTTGAGGTTCACTGTGTCCTTCACATTTTACTTTAGAGAAATCAATTGCAAAATTGAAGAACCAATAGGAGGCAGAAAAATCAGAGCGTGTCAAACTTCAAACAATTCCTTTAACACTCATTGACACCAGCTTACAGTTTATGGGACTCTAAAAAGCCAATTTCTCCAAAGGAAGATATCAGAACATCTCTGAAGTTACACTGATGATACAAGATGGCACAACGTGTTAGCTTACTGCTCCTTACTCTGTGTGTAAAAAGCTGCTACACATAAATAAGACACCAATTACTATTTTTATCATGCTTCTCTTTAGAGTGACTATCAAATACTGCATGCTCAGCATAGCACAAAAAAACCCCAAAGACTTTTTGCAGAACCTTTGCTAAGACCAGTCTTTTAAAAAAATATCGTCTCACAGGATTCATTAAGCTTACTCTATGAACAATTGGAGAGAAAACTAAGGGACAATGAACAGTATTTGGCTATTAAACCCAAAGTTTAAGTGATTTAGTGAGGAAGAGTAGAGAGTATAAGGGCAGAAGGAAGCATTAGAATACCTAGGATTTTCAAAAACCAAATTAAGAATAAGAATTGTCAACCAGGTAAAAACCTGAACCTTTTGATTCCACATGATAAGACATTTAAAATTTCTATCAACAGTTTCCTGCAGATTCCAATTAAACTACATTGTATTCTCTAAAACAAAATAATCTTAAAATAGCTTGTCAGATAAACATTCATTTGTCCCTCTTTCATGCAGCTCTCCTCTTTGCAGCCTCATTTAATCAAATGTTATGCTAAGTGACCTTTACAATTCAGAGTAAGAAACCATTTCATAAAGGAATTAACACACTATGTAAACTCCACAATACAAGCAGCAGTTTCCAGGAACTCCTGGATCCCTAAGATATTTAAAGGTATACCACAAAGCCACGTTGCCAGCTGCTCATCAGCCACCCGGGAAGTTTTCTGACTGTTCCTTTTGCCTCCCTTCCGAGTTCCTGATTTCAGTCCTGTGCTTTCTGGTGAAGGCTCCTCCAGAGGACTTTTACTGTAAGGGTGATCTAGTAATTTTGAACTAAAAATGTCCAAGTTTAAGGAGCCTTCTACTTCCATCTGGCTAGAGCTGTCCTCATTCTGTGTCAGCTCCATGGATGAAGGTCCATTTGCAAAATTATCACTGACATCAGAATCCTGCAAAGAGGATTGCAACAGTGTCATTCCATCTACACCCACAACCTCCTTGGATTCTGCACCATCTTGATCTGAAACAGCGAGTTCTTTTCCTGCCATGGAGACAATGTCAGAGCAATGATCCTCTGCAAGAGCCCCATTGGTCTCCACCTGGTGCAAGGTTTCTGCCTCTGGAGAAGCTCTAACATGCAGTTCTGGTGGGACATCATCCACACTGGCACCGTGCCCTCGGGATTCAGGATCCTCAGAACACAGCTCAGCAGACACATCCTGCGTGTGGCAGATCTCAGGTGCACAGATCTCATTCTCCGCTCCGACAGATTTGGGTGTGTTATTGTTCATATCTGACAAGCTGTACCGCTTCCAAAGACGCTTACTTCTAGATTTCCAGGAGGAAAACAAATTACACAATCCACCTTCAAAATCCCGCTGAAGCGTTTCCTGATGGTCCCTTGTAACTTTCTGCACCCACCTTCGCCTGATTTTTCTTAATTTGCAAGTCTTGCCTCTTGCTCGAAGTTTCGGGAATTTTATGATTCTATACCGAAACCTAACCATAGAAAGTTTCTTATGCATCATAAATAAAAATCTCTTTTTTACAGTATGATGGTTAAATTTGGACCTCTTTAGAGCTGTCAAGGGGCCACAAGTTCCATTCCACTCCCTTTGCAACAGCATTTCCTTTTATAGTTGTTTAAAACTACCAGGACTGTGTTGCCCTCATCATTATTGCTCTTCGCGCTATACACAAAACCACCTTTCTTTACAGGTAAGGCAGCACCTTCCAGCGAGCCACATGAGACATAATGGATATGGCCAGAGATGCTATTGAGAACAGCAACAGTTTCAAATTCTTCATTCAAGGGATCTTCACTCTGAAAGGATTCATTGTTGAGTTTCCTTACTGCTTCTACAGACGAGCTTTCAGCTTCGTGATAGGGACAGGATCTTTTTGCTCTCAGTAGTTTTGTAAGGAAAGTTGTATAATTCAACAGTAGGTTTTGGACAGGTTTCTGCATTTAGAAGCACATCAGGAGCCCACCTGCTTTGGAGCTCAAGTGTCTTCCTTCTGCACTGCAGTATTCTGTACAGTTTGTTGTGATTTAAACTCACAAATAGCTGGGCACTCTGTCTTTTCTTCTAAGTTAGGAAAACTTGCTTTTTGAAGCAGTATTTCCCAGGCTTTCCAAAAACAGTGGTCCATCTTCCAGACTGGGCCAACAGCTGACTTCTTTGCCAAAGCAAAGGTCTTCTATGGCTTTTCATTTTTCTGCTGCATTATTATCTTCAAAAATAACTGAAAGAATAAGGGAAATTAATTCAGAGTTATCTGGACTGTAACATAATAGCAAAACACTAAGGCACATCCCTCAGGCCACATGCCTATCTAAAATTCCACTCCTCCTCCATCCACAACCCCACATTCCCCAAGACATTTTTCACTTCCACCAAAAGGAAAAACAAGTAATAGTTGCAATGGTTCGGTGTGTAAACAGGCTTTGCTCCTATACCTTCCCTAGAGGTAGAGCAATAAACAGGTCATTCCCAGCCATCCCATGCTCCCCACATGTAATTCATGACTCTCTAGCCTAAGGTGAAACCTCTCACTGCCTATGCCTAGGGCAAGCACAGTTAGCCAGCTTGCCGCAAAAGCAAGCTGAAAAACAAAACTCTGAAGTCCAAGTTATCAACAAGTGCGTGCAGGTACCCCACACCATCAGCACTGTACAAAGGAGCCCTTGCTCTTGTGCAATAAACGTGAGCAGACTCTGAAAACACTTCACAAGCTCACACAGTCTTCCTTTAAAGGAACAGCAAAACACAAACACCCACAGAAATTTTGATTCTCTGACCAGATAAAGAATGACACAGTTTACTCCTGAAGAAATTGCTCTGTATTTACAGCTACACCTCACTCCGTATGACTCCACCACTATCAGCTTCTATCATCAGTGTTTATCTTTGCATTAACAAAGCAGAACCAATGCAGCACAGCAGCTAATCATCTTAAAAACTCCTTTCCCCACTAAAAAACCTGCATCTCAAGTGTTCAATAAAGATATATCTGAGACTACATAAGTGTGTAACGCCTGCATAGTAATATCTGTTTATCTTCACTACATAGCTAAAAATATTAATTAGAAGAATCCAGAAACACAAGAGGAAGGCAAAATCAGCATACACAACATGGGATGCTTCATGCAAACTGCTCCAGGCTCACTGTGTACATTTCATCCTGTATTTTACAAGTTTGTATTTTTCTCAAGTTCAGAAAAGGTCTTTGTCCAGCCTCTCTATCAGAATTATTCTGACTTACAGACTATTATAGCAAGTTTTGTCTTAGCTATGTCTGCCCTAATCATTACACATAGGCATGTGTAGCTCAAAATAAAGGAGTCTATAAATAAACATAAAACATTAACAACTGGACTTTTAAGGGAAGTATAAATGACACCAGCAAAACCAGGTATTCAAGGTCTGACTTAAGAAGCTCTTCTGAATTTTTCACTCTACTCAGACATAAACAGCAGTTGGGATTTTTTTGTGGGTTTTTTTTCTGTTTTTTTGTTTTTGTGGAGGAGTGAGAGGGGTGTGCAAATGCAGAGAGGACAAAGAATATAATTTATCCCTTGGGTAATATATTCCCATCACACAGAAAACTGTCCAAAATTCACTGGACCTACAACATAGAAAGAAACCTGGCTACCTCCACTGATAGAGAACACAGCTTAACAGTAAAAAAGCACTGCAACAGGGCCTAGCTGTTTTGTAACCCTCTATTACTCACCACACAACTCAGTTATCAGAAAAATCAGGACATAACATCTCATCACACCAATTTTCTTGTACTTGCTCGTCTAGCACTTCCCTATTTCTCTATCCTAGATGCAATTTACCCCCGTTTTTCCACTACAAACTCTTATGTCTCTGTCTATTGTGTGCAGCACCTATTAAACATTCCTTGAGTGGCCTCAGTAAACATCAGCCAAACCACAGGCTTGCTAGGACAGTTTATTCCAGACACATTTCATCCAGGTAAAACAAACAAACCCAGGCAAATCTCAACATTCTCAGTAGAGCCCCAAACACAAGGGGCTTCTGCCAACACAGTGAGTGCTGAGCACTCCAAGGAGAGCACAGCAGATGAAGGCAAGGGTTTAATCTTCTCAAGCCCTGCAATAGGTGCCACATACCTGCCAGTTTTTAAGAACACTCCTGAACAATCTGGAGTCACCACCTTTCCCCTTGCTCTCTCACAGCCAAGCCCAACAGCCCCCAGACACTGCCTCAGACACAGGAAAAGGCTCTGAATGGCCATGGATTACACAGGAGCTGGAATTCCTACAGCTGCCCCTGCTCTACCCAGAGGAGACTGAACTCATGGGGAAAAACACAGATTCTAGCAAAGCTAAGTCCTGGTAACAAAAAGGACCCAAGGCAAACCTGACTGGAGACAAGAATGATGCCACAGTTTCAACATAATAGCAACAGCAATGGAAATATTTACTCATTGGTGTAATGAAATCCAGCTTCTTAAAACTACAGCAAAGGAAGACGTTAAGAAAGCTTCTCTACCTACCTGTTCTGCTGTTTAATTTTTAACTTAGACCATTAAAAATGCTTTAATTTTAACTTAACAGGATTAAAAAATATTTATTGTTTGTCTGTGATGTCCACACCAATTTTTCCACATTATACAATTTTTCTGTACAAAAAAGCTTCTCCCTAAAGTGTAAATAAAATTTGAGTAAGCCATTTAATCCAAGCAAAGTTTTATTGCCCTCCCCTCTCCCTTTTCAAACATGATCTGTTTTGAGTTTGGATCCCCTTAAAAGTAAAGGCCTCCAAAGAGCAGTTAATCCCAGACCTAGGAGCTAAAACAGTTCACTTTTCCAACAGCAGTGTTACTCAGAGTGACAAAAGATAATCCATATGCAAATACTTAATTCAAGATGCTGCTTGAAGAACTTTCCACCAATGCTACAGGAGTATCAGTGGGTCTACCTGGCACCATAAACCAGCAAGACAAAAGGGCAGCTTAGAAGTGCACTGCTAGAAAAGGAACTGAAGTGAGCAATGTAAAACCAAAAATGCACTGCCCAAAGTTTAAGAACCTGAAGTGAAATATGTGCCCCATTCACGAACAGAGATGAAAAACCTCTGAACTGAGGAACTTGCACCACTAACAGTTGTTTGGCTTGTCAGTGGAGGCAGCCAGGTTTCTGTGCTGTGTGACTGCACAGGGATGCTGCCACTACTACACCAGCAAACCTCAAAACGCCCAAGATGTTCACATCCCAAAGACCAAAAGTGAAAGAAATTTACTGTAATTCACCCCTTTAGCACTGTTTGACATACCATCTGCAAATGGTTAAATATTAAAAGGCACAATCTCTATTGCACTGGACGAAGGCAACCCCAGACTGTTACATCTCTATATTAATGGCAAATTCTGATTACTGATTTGCTTTATACTCAAATTTTTAAAAAATATGTTTGGGAACCACTCAGTTTTTAGAATGCTTATCCCAAGAGTTCTGGTAAGATACAAGCAAACACAACTGTAGCAACTTGACATCAAGCACTGCACACTTGCATGGGAATGGAAGAACATGATGCCCTCCATCCTTTATGAGTAACAAATTCAGTGCACATACACATTCTGTGTTTTCCTTAGATCAATCAGCAGATCACTCCATTTGCAACTTATGTGGCTGAAACTAGCAACACCTTCAGTGAAGCTGAACAGTAAAAGATACTTTACATTCACCTTTCACCCATTATAAGCCTCTTAGTTTAACCACACATTAGTCCTTGGCAGTCCTATTTATTTTTGACAGTTTTACAGACCCCGGGTTCTAACTGAAAAGCACATAAATGGGGAAAGCAATCCCAGCAAATGCTGCTGACAGAATGCCACCAAAGGTTTCTAGCTGACACCTGAACTGCCAGACCACAGAAACCTTTTGTCCACCAAGTGCAGAACAAACCCACAATGCTGCAGAAGAGCTCTCCTTCCTGCTTACATCAGCACAAGCCATCTAGGGCTGTGTCAGGGAGCCCAGTGGGTCAAGAGGCACATGGAAATACTTCTGCTAAAGAAGCTTGTTTCTAAGAGTATCAGTAATGTAAATAAAGTGAACAGCTGCTGTGAGAGCATAGCCTTGTGCAGGCAGGAGTGACTCGGGCATCACCTGCTGCCGTGGGAGGCAGTTCTTTCAACATCCAGAGCTCAGCCCTTCCCAGTGAAGGTCTGGGCAGCTCCCAAGGACAGGGCAGCTCCCAAGGAGGAAAGAGAAAGCCAGCCTGAGACTGTGGTGTGCAGCTGAGATATGCTGGGCAAGAAGATGCCCTCCCTCCAAGCAGGATCCAAAATGGGAAAGAAAGAGAGGAAGCTGGAGAAGGCTGTCTCTCTTCAAACCACCACGTGGCCAGAGCTAAGCTGAGAAGGTCAGGAAGTCTGAAATTATTCCATTAGCACATGCAAAAGCAGACTCACAGCACTGGCAACCATCCCCTCTTCTCTTTCTTTTCTGACCAGCACAGTTCTGTGAACTGTTAAGCAAACATTTTGTCCCAGAGGTGAAGCAAGCCCTAGGGAAAGGCACTTTGACACAACATAACTCATTAGCACAAGACCATACAGAAATAGCCAAAGTCCGGAGTTACTGACTCAGAGGAACACAGCAGGACATGCAGCTGGTGACCTCATGGTCACACTGCAAAGTTTCAACTCCTACAGTTACCAGGGACTCTTCTCTCAACCAGCACTTCTGGCAACTCACAGTCTCACCTAGCTGGCTACATAACTACTGGATCTATTTCTGGCAAGATGATAAAATTTCCTTACAGAAATATCCTCCTTTAGGCTAAACCAGATTAATGGAGATAAATATTAGATAACAGAACTTTTAAGAGACATAGTGTCCCAAATTACAGATGGACATTTTCTAGATTAAAGAACCCAAACATTCTTTTCCACAAGCAAAACATAAGGATATAAATATCTTTTAATCTTTGGGCTTTAGATTGTAATGAAATGTTACTCAAGCTTTGTCCCTTCCTTCCTGATTACCTCTGCAAGGGAGAAGCACGGAATCAGCTGAAACAAAGTCCATCAAACTTTGCTGTCCAAGCTCTGTGAAGGGAACAGAAACTGGTATTTCATCTGGGGTCCTTGAATGTGTCTGAGGTCAAGGGTCTTCCTTAAGAGTGTATTTCTACAAGTATTAAACACATTTTCTTGCAGCTTTTAAAAATTACTTCTCTTCTTGTGTGACATGAAAAGGTAAGATAAGGGTATTACCAAAGGCAATCCATCTCTCTTCTGAGTTAGAAGTCTGAGCTAGAACAAGTGGAGTTTGGAAGAGGTAGAGCACACTAGTTAATCACAACTTTCAGCTGAGGAACACATCTTTGCTGTGCCTGTCCCGTGGCTCAGCACTCACAGCTCCCCGTCCCTCCCAGCCAGCACAGCCGGGAAGGGATGAGAGAGGGGAGAGCTAGAGGACTGGAGCAGGAAAGCGCTGTGCCTACACTGCAGAGACTGAAAACTCAGGGAGAAGACAACTTGGGGGCAGAGTGGGGTCGAGAGCTCAGTGATGGAGAAAGAAAGCTCTTGCAACACCTGAAAATTCCCTTCTACAGCTTCCCAACCCCACCAACGCCCCAGCTCTCACAGCAGGCAGTCAGGGAGAGCCTCCCCGTGCTGCCCAGGGCACAGCGCGCCTGGACTGCCCCCGACTCCCTCGGGCCCGGTCACAGCCCCGCGGCAGCCCCGGCCAGCGCGGGCGGACAGGGCAGGAGGCCGGAGCGCAGGGAGGGCCGGAAGGCAGCGCGGCCACACGCGGCGCCCCGCGGCCTCCGCCCGCCCGCCCGCCCGCGGCCCCGCGCTGACAGCGCCCGGGCCCCGCCGCTCCGCGGGGCCGAGCTCCGGGCGGGCCGGGACCGCCGCCCGCCGCCCCCCGCTCACCTCTGCCCGCGGCGCCGCCCGGCTCAGCCCGGCCGCCGCCTGGGCCGCGCTCCGCCCCCGCCGCTCTCGGGCCGGAGCTGCGCCGGCGCCGCCGCGTCAGCCCTGCGACGGGCGGGGAGCGGCACCGCGGGCAGGGCCCGCCCGGGCAGCCAGCGCCGCGCAGCAGCGGGGCCGGGCCGCGGGGCAGGGCCGGGGCTCGGCCCCTCCCGGCGCAGCCGTGCCCGCCCTGCCCGCGTTCCTGGGAAGCGCTGGCGAGGCTCGCGTGGGGCCGTGAGCTGCGAAGCCGAAGGTGACACCGGCCCGCCTTGGTGCCCTGGTCCTGCCGGCGCCTCGGGGCCGCCGCTGTGCCCGGTAACGGCCGCGGAAATGAGACACTTAAAAATGCCAACCTGGCTTTTTAAAATAAACCGTTAATTAATATCTCGGTCTCTGGAAGTGCTTCTCAAAAACTCAATTTATAAAATAAGAAACTCAACAACCTGACCTTTTAAAATAAGCCATTAATTAGTATCTCGATATGTGGAAGTGCTGCTAAAAATCCCGAAATTAAAAAGTTCTGCTGTTAACTCTGGTCCCAGCAGTCTGGCAAAGCCTTCTCCAACGAGGCAGGGCTTGTTTCTCCGTGTGCTGCCGTGTGTGGGTCACCCCGCATCCGTGTACCCCAGTTCCCCTGCCTGCAGCCGGGGGAGAAGGCACAGGCCAGTTTAACTTCTGTGCTGTGTTGTACAGAGACATCATGGAAATGGGAAGTGCTCCAAAACCATTGCATTTTTGTTGCTGGGTGGAGAAAGGTTACACTTCCTCCCTCACTCAGTAACCCCTGTGAGGAGAAGCTGAAAGAATTTCTCCAAATAAAAGAAACCAGTGAAGCAGGGATGATTGGGAAACAGCCATGTTGCATCGTTTTCTGCTATGGCTTTGCACGAGGTGAACTATTTTGTGATCATGCAGTATTCATTATGCTGTGCATTCCTTCAGGAATTACCGTATCCAGGCTGTGGGTTGTGAAATGCTGTAACAAAGAAATTTTAAAAAAGAAGGGATAGAGAAGACAATGGGGTGATGCAACAAACAAAACGGCGAAGTCCATGCCAAGCTCAGAGTTGCTGGCTTTTATCTGTTTGTTTGAAAAAAGTCCAGCCCGTCTCTCTTGTTAAATACAGCACTTTCCTAAGCAACGGTTTGTTCTTCCTGAACAGTAAATCCAGCCAAAGATGGGCTAAACAGTTTCAGAGCAACAGGATGAATCCTCTGGCCTTTATGAAACACACAGTAAACAGGGTGCACAGGGCAAGGCTCAGGCCATGAAGTTAAAACAGGAATATAATAAATGGAAAGAGGATTCCTCCCCCAATCCATCCGAGTGCTGCAGAGCTCTCTGCATCTAACAGCACCTCTGCACTCACATCACGGCCTGACCCAAGCCATCATTAGTATAGCCTATGCCAGGCACTTGAGACACATAAATGGGAGACCCGGTTCGTGAGATCCTCTTAAAAAAATCATATTTGACTTTTTAAATGTGGAGTTTTATGAGCCTTCTGGTTTTGCCTGTGAGGATCAGCCTCATCACACGTTCCTGCTTCCTCCCTGTCCGTGAGGGCTAATAGCAGATCTTTAAAAACTGGAAGCTGAGCTTCTCAGATGAGTAAGATGCCTGTAAACACCAAGGCTTTATGGAATGCCTGAAAAACATGAGACTTGTGAAAATGAATAAATAAATAAAAGCTGGACTTGGCAACGCTGACAGAAAGGACTGAATACCAACTGCATTACGGTAACATTTTTGTGGCCAAACTTGCAGCCTCAATGTTTTAATGATGGCAGCCTTTACTGCATTTAACAGAAGCCTGGATTTGATTCTTTCGGAATAAAAGGGCTTTTGAATGCTCTGTAAAGGCAGTTTCCTGACTTCATTGATCGCTGACACAAACACCAGAATTAAATCTCCTACATCTTGAGCTACAGCAACAATCCCATTAATTTGGAGACCAGTGGGCTTGTACAGGAAGCAGTTGCTGGAAGAGGACATGTAGCATGAACTGAACCAGTTGGCTGCTCTCTGTGTCTCGTGTCGCCAAGCAAGAGCAGGGCCAAGGTAAATCTCCATATAACCATGTTTTATTTGGAGGCTGCTAACAGCCAGTCTGAATTCATGAAGGAATGTGAACAGCCACATCAGGAAACTCAGCAAGAGATTATTCGAACTGGCAGGGTTTAAGAAGGAAAATTAAATTTGCTCTTTGTTGTCCTTGCCTGTTTTTCCACTTCTGAATCAGAATAAAATGAAGGACCACTCCAGAGAACTTGCACATTCCTTCACATAACGTCAAGTTGTGATGTAAAGACTATACTGGCAGAAATGTCTGTAGGTCTCAGCACATACTTTCATTAAATGCATGGAATGGATTGTTGTTAAATTACAACAAAGTAAAAAACTTGAAAAAAGGTACATTCACAGCAGGCAAACTGTAACCTGAACATAACTATGTACATAATGGTGGAATGTGGCTACTCCTTGGCCCATGCTTTGGAAGTCTGAAGTTTTTTCAGGCCATAAGAATTTTCATGAGGTTAATCCTTCTATGGCACAGGGATACAAGAGGTGGGAAGGAACCAAGAACACAGCAGAGGTAGCCCAAGCTCCCCTAAGAGGAAACAGCCCCACTACATAATCTTGCCTCAGTACTTTTAGCCCCTGCTCAGTTAATGAAGGGAATCTCAGTCAGCTGGAGAAGCTCTGCCCCTGCTGACCCTCCCCATGTGCTCACACCCTGCCCAGGATTCTGTTGCCTCCACCCCTACTTGTTCACTTATTCCTCCCAGGACAAGTGCACAGCAGCTTCTGAAAAGATCACTTCAGCGTATCCCAGAAGTGAATCTTCTAGAATTTAAACATTGATCTCTGTGTCACAATAAAGTAAAAGGGTAATTTTTTCTTCCCCCAAATTCAATGGACTCGATAAAGATTAAGCCTTATATCACTACAGTCATGTAGATCCACACAAACCTCACTTAAGGGGGTGCCAATTTTCCAGCTGCACATCTTAGTACATGCAGTTACCCCAGAGCAAGTACTGTTCGTACAATGTATGCAGCAAACTCCAAACTGGATTTGCAAAGTGACCTCCTTAAAAACCCCCAAACCTACAACTTTTAAAGGCAGACTTCTGATAGCTTGTTTAGGGCCACTCCATGGCCTGCACAATTCACCCACAGCAACTTCTGGCAGAGGTGGGGGTGAGGGCACCTCTGACAGTTTTTACCACTGCAGTGTGAGGCTTTCAGTTCCTCCTCTATGATTATAACCCAATTATATAAACACAGAGAGAGCTTTTAAAGCACAAAACCACCACGACTCGCACATTTACCCAACTGCATTTAAAATATCTGTACTTTCATAATTACAACATTGACAAGGATTTCAGAGGCAAGGCTAATTTTCATGGGGGAGAGAGGATGAGAATGATGTGCCTTGACATCAATATTCTGCTCCACTCCAAGCTGCTAGGGTGAACCCCCATATATCTGGCATTTCAGGAGAGAGCTTCCCCCACAGTGTCACCTCCTGGCCCAGGCTGCAGGGCACAAAATGCTTTTGCTCTCTGTCCACTTTGTGTGCAAGTCAGAATAGCTTGGGCCACCCTGAAGCTGTGAAGAACAGATACCCCAGCCTTGTGCTGAGGGATGAGGAGCAACACAGCCCATCAGCTCTCCTGGCACTGATGGCTGCCCTCACCCTGGTAAAGTCCCAAGTGATCCTTGCTGCTTTTGAGTGTGTCCTCACATCTCACTGACAGGACCCAGACAGGGATGCTTGCCTGCCCTGCAGGTATGTTTTGAAAACAAACAGATTAAAGTCAACAGGCTCGAGATTTAACTGCAAAAGGGCCTGTGGTAGTGAAAGAAAGGCAGCCCTAACATAATGCTTAGCTTTGGACTCGGAAAATCCATAATTATATCTTGCTGTGTGTCTGCACAGACCAAAGCTCACAGAGGCCATGTACAGGCTGTATTTAAATGAGCTATTCCAGGTACCACAGGTGGTGTTATCATGGTACCAACACAGGCTGCAGAGTCCACTTCTGAAAACATGCAGGTAACCACTGCTGTGCTCTGCAGCTCACCAGCTGTTCAGCAGGTAATATAAAGCTAGTTCTAGGTACAATCCCACATGTTTATTTAAGCAGTGAAGCCAGCAGAGGAATTTCTTGATTCCTGTCACTCTTTTTTGCTCCTGCATCTCTGTTCCCTTCCACTGTCTCCTGTTATGCCGCTACAACTATCCATGAGGCTTGCTGGAAACTGAATGATTGAATTTATCCACATGGAGAAAACAAAAACAAAAACAAAAGAAACAAACAAAAAGAAAACAAAAAACCTCCAAACCAAACCAAAAAAAAAAAAAAAAAGAGGAGAAGCAATATCCAACATTTTTTCTGTAGAGTTGCACAGGAACCACCAGAGACAGGGGCTGAAATGGTCAAGGCTGGAAGCATAGGTGGGAATCTCCCCTGAACATGGACAAATGGCACTAGTCCAAATGGTGATACAGAAAGAATAAACATGTTTTTTTTTCTTTTCCAGTCAGCTGCCAATATTCCTCATTAAAACATGTTGGTTTTGTTCTCTCTAGCAGTGACACACCAGGGGCTAGATCTGGAAGAAGGCTGCCTCCTGGAAGTGCTGCTGCTGCACAGCATCCCACTGGTACATTTTGTCTTTTGCTTGGCAGCCAGACGTGGGACTTGCTTTTGACACTGTGCTGGCTTTCACTGATATCAGATTGTGAGGGGTTGTTTCATCAGAAACAAAAGAGTGAAATGGAATGAGGAATAAATTAGAAGAAGAACCAAGCTGTTGTTGCAATTCTTGCAACTTGAAAGAAAAAGAGGTAAAAACCAGCAGAGATTTTATTATTGGCTTCCCCAAATGATACTAATATTGTAATTGCTGAACTCCTTCTAAAGCAGGACATAGCTCCAGTTATTGCAGCACCAGAACTGTAATTGGGGAAGGATACAGAACATGCACTGTAGGACAGAAATGAGGATGTTTGAGTCGGTGAAAATCTTTGTTCTCTGGAGAGGCTGGAGAAGCCGAGACCATTTCCAGAGAAAAATGAGAGTGCTGGAGGGGTCTTCCTACATGTTTTCACACCATTTAAAGGCAGCTGTGTTTATGGATTTTTCTTTGCCTGGGAGAATCCACTAGGAGAAAGTAAGGTCAAATGGGGCAGTCAAAATGACGTGGGCAAGGATGTCAGCCTTTCCCAGGGTTCTGTGAAGGCATTTATGCAATATCATCTGTAAGCTGGGCTGCCATACCTAAGGCTTTTGACACAGAATGAACTTTGCTTTTCAAATTAGAACTGACAAATAAAATAGATTATTCATCTCTACAGAAAAGAAAAGAAAAGAAAAGAAAAGAAAAGAAAAGAAAAGAAAAGAAAAGAAAAGAAAAGAAAAGAAAAGAAAAGAAAAGAAAAGAAAAGATTGAAGGATCCCTTGTGCTCTTCAAGTATACAAAAAAACCCAACCAAACAAAAAAAAAAAAAAAAACCAAAAAAAAAAAAACCAAAAAAACCAAAAAAAAAACCACACAAAAACCCACAAGTAACACATAAGCAAACCCCTAGCAAAACCTGTACAATGTTAATGGAATTTTTCTAGCACAAGAAATATCAGGGATCCTCCTGTGCTGAAGTACAGTGGTATTAACTAAAATTGACAGTGTAAAAGGAGACACATCCAGTCTGACCTTGCTGCCAGGACTTCTAAAATGTACAGTAAAGTATATCCTCCTCCAGTGGCAAATCATCAAATCTAGATTAGATGATGAATCCTCAGGTGAAGACACCATTCCTTCTCCATTCATTATGGACACACCCAGGCAGCTCCTACAAATTAAAGGTGAGGCAGATGAATCTACCTTTAGTGAAAAACAGATTCTTTCTTTCTTCCCTAATTTATCACAAAGACAATGGAGAGAGATCCCCATCCAGACTGCAGAGCTCCCAGCATGGGGCTGTGATAGGACACTTCAGGTGGTAACCTCTGGACCCAGGAGAAACCATCTAAGGCAGATGTTTACCCTCATGTACAGGGCAGTCACTGGCAGAGCCCAGCCAAACCCTGTAGCCAGATAATCCCCTTTTTGAAAACAGGAGTCATCTCTCCTGTACAATGAATATTTTCTTGAATTATGAAAACATTATGCCTATTGTTTTGAAGAAAATCCTGACTCATCCTTAGTTGACCTAGTTGACGTTTTTAGTTGTTTCTCACATTTCTGCATTGCAGTGCTGTTAATATATACCTGCAATATTGTTATAAAGATCAAGGGCTCAACTTGTTTCAAGAAGGATACTTGTAAATATTCCTACAGGCTTTTATGAATAGTGATGCAAATTCTGCACTCACTTTTCTCTGGATAGGAGGGAAAAATGTTCATTTAAAGCCTGTGAGATAATTATTTTAACTTACATTTCTGGATCACTTATTTGTGATCCAGAAGATAATGTGATTTAGAATCTTATAAAATGTGTTAAGTTGGCTTAAGAACAGCCACACAATGATCCCATCTAGGTAACATGTTAAATTGGAATAAAGTTGGATTAACTCACAAGAAGAAAAACCACAAAATACTCCAGAATCACCCCAGTGACCAGTGATTCACCCCAGGCTGAATTTCAGTTCAAGGAAGATTTTCAAAGTTACTGAAATTCTGGCTGTTGAGCAATTATTCATCTGCAGTTCTGAAGGACATTCTTCACATTCCCCACTTCTACTAAGAGCTAGTAAGTATAAAAACATGAAAGAAATAAGCAAATGAAATACTTGAGCCTCTTACCAAAACACACTAACAGCTAATCATAATGCAGTCCAGGAAGGTAGGCTGCCATAATGTATTCAATAATGTGCTAAAGTTCCCATTGCAGTCAAACAAAATCTATGGTAAGAGATTTCTAGATAGACTCCAATTAATATCACTTACAGGAGGTCTCACTTGTCTCTGTGAGGCCAGAGCAGCTGGGGCAGCCTGTTGACTGACTGCAGGGATTTTCCTCCAGCTCTCAGTCAATGAGCAGCTGCTGCCTTTGGTTGCTCTCTAAGGCTCACCTGTGGAATTTTCCTTGGATGGAGGCCTTGACCACCCAAAAGTGGCAGGCAGGTTCTTGGGCTTCTCTGCTGCTTTCTTGGCCAGGTGATGGCAGTTGCATTCAGAAGAATAGGTCAAATGGTGCAGACAACAGTAGGAAATGGGATGTGTTTTTCCACAAGAGAGTTGCAGAATAAAATAATGCCACTGCTACAAATTCTAACTCCAATCTTTTCTAATTCAGATGGTCTTTAAGCATAGTTGAAATGCTTTGTATCATTCATACTATGAGCAACCCACATTTGAATGCTTTTTTCACAATACAGTGCTCCCTCTTAGAAAGAGGAAGGAACCAGAGTTTAGGACTGGGATTGCCTCATGTGGTAACATACTGTGATTTAGTTTCCAGTTGGTAGCATAGGAATAGTAATTCCCTAGCCAAGGGGGGATCCTGTGAAGATGAACATCTTTAGACATTCAGTTAGCAGAGATACCATGACTGAATGCACAGCTCTCAGAAATGCTGAGAGGATCTTGCACTGTTATGTTGTCCCTTGTCCCAATGTAGTGTCATGGTAGGTGACTCCTAACCCTCTCCTAGAATATATTTACATGTGCCCTATTTACACAGCCTTGTGTCATCTCTAGATTTAATGTTTGATACCCTTCTTTTGATACCCCTTCTTCAGGACTCACCTGCACAAACAAATCTGTTTTCACACCTTCCCTGTAGTTGCTTGAGAGTTTTAAAGAGCAGGTTCCCGTCCCTTTTATCATTACCCAGAAGTCCTCAAACAATTTGCTCTCATCGATCTGTCAAGGCAAGCATACTCAGATGAGACACTTCAAACAGTATTTTCTTCCTTTTCCTCCTGCCTGTCCTCCCTGAGCAGTCTGTACATATAGACAAACTCTAACTAGCTGATGCCTTCAAAATGCATGTCCAAGTCTCTGTTAAAATCTGTGCCCCTGCTCTGAAGCTGAATGAGTTGCAGAGCTTCTGAAAGGATAAGGCCTTGACTGTTGGAGATTTTAAAAACTATGCATCTCTTTGATCCCTTTCCCAATATGCACAAAATACTAAAATTCTCTCCTGGATTTCATTACGCATAAAAAGACATGAAAGTGCAATTTGCTCCTTACTCATCAACAACTACCCATCAGCCTTAGCTCCAAGCTAGACCATTCTGGCCACTTCAAGAAATGGGTTTTGAAATTTCCATTTCCAGATTGCCCTGGCAGGTATAACTGTGACTTTGCAAACAGCTACAGCTGTGTGTGCTAATTGCTTTCCTCTAAATTATTTATGAGACGCTTTTGACTGATGAGATTTCTCACAGCAGCATGTGCTAAGCATTGGCAGTGGGCTCCTGAAGTGGTGGGAACTCATCACCTGTCGAGCTGCAGAAAAGCCAGCTGTTAGCAGGCACTGCATCCCGCTTTGCACTGAGCTGGGAGGGCAAGCTCTACCTGCTTTCAGCTCCTTTTCCAACAACTGCTCAATAGGAATTTATGTGTAAGCATTATATCTGCACATAACACACAGCCGCCACTTTTGGGATTAGATCAGAGAATGCTGGAGACTGCCTAATTTAGATAAGGCAGAATATAGGGTGTCAATGACCTGTGGAAGACAATCCATTTCACTAAACAGGACTTTTCAAGCTCTGGTCCCAGAGGCAGCAGGGGTTCTGTAAAATGCAATTAGGACAGCTACAAATCAATAGGCTTAAATTCACCACATAGAAGGTAGCAGATTTACTGGAAAAATTTTACAAGATACATAAACTGAAAAAGAATGAAAAACATGACTACAGAGAGAACAAAATATTTATAATGACCCACCACTTTACCACTGCTTTTTCCTGGAGGGCTTATCTCTGTCATCCAGCTAAAAACTACTTTAAAAGCTATGTCTGAAGGTAACCATAAGCCCTGTCAGTTAAATAAAAAAACTTGTATTCCAGGGTCCAGCAATTTATGTCAGTGTTTTTCCTTTCCCTTTCAGATATGAATAACTGATAGGGAGAAGTAGTTGGAACCATGTTGGGTAGAAGAAAAACTTCATGTCTGGAGTTGCAGGAGCTCAACAAGGAGTAGCCAGAGGAATGAAGCAAAGCAACCTGTTAGAATTACTGCTCACTATTGGTGCTGTGATTACCTTCCCAGGAGGCTCTCGAGGTTGTTGGGTGAGCTACTGATGTGGCATCTTCATGAGTTTCACAACTGGGTTTAAGAACTAAGTTTAAACAGGATTCTCAGCCAAACTCTAGATGAAATTGTGCATTTTCCTAAGCAGTAGTTTTATCCTGCCCATTCCATAAGTTTTAAACAATTTGAATTTACCTTGTGCTCATTTATTCCATATATGCCAGAAGATTCAATGTTTTCTGTACAAAAGTGTACTGACCCCAGATACAGGAGTTCAGACAAGAAAGAGGCAGTGACAAAGGGGGGCTCTGTTGTTTCTCAGAGGTGAGCTGGTATTTCAGAGCCAGGTCAGATATTCCTGAGCTGCTCTGCTCAGTGCAGCAAAGGTATAAACTCAATTGTTGTGGAAGGTGTGCAGAGGAGAGCACACCATAATCCAGCTGTGCAGAAGGTCAGGAGGAGGAAGGCAGGGCAGAATGTGCCATTGCTCTAAGAGAACCCAGAAGTTTCATTTATTTACTCCATTCTCCCGTGCAGTGGAGTTGACTCTGGCTGTGTCCTGTTCAGTAGGTGGAACATGGGAGTTGAAACAGATGTCCCAGCTTCCAGGCCTGCTCCCTCAGAGAGCTGAGCCACATGGACAAGTTGTCCTTCCATGAAACAGAACCTGGGGATAAGGAGTTGGGCTCCCTACAGAAGAAGAGGTAGAAACAGGGAGGGGAAAAAGCTGATGCTCACAGCCACCCATCACAGATGCAAAAGGAGATAGGACAGAAGGTATCTGTCTGGATCTGACACAGACTAACAGCGTGGCACAGGTAAGGCTAGAAGTCATTCATGCCTCATTTCTCCCACCTGTAAATTATTCCTCCCCCTTCATCCCCATTGGCACATCATTATGACTGCTCAATTAATTAACAGTTTAAAAGAGCTTTGAGACGTTCAGATGAAATAAAAGGATTTTTTTGTATTTCTACTTCTCCAAAGTTGCATGTATAAACACTGAACCTTTTAAGTTCTTCACTGATGATGAGGATTTATTGCCTATTTATGGATGGGAAAGTTAAATCATGGCAATGTTAAAGCACACATTTTGAGAAACAGCCTCAAGTTCCAAGATCCTACTTTCTGCACGTTCAGCTACATATAAACACAGCTTGCCTTCACTCCAAATCCTACCTGTGAGCAGGCACAAGTGAAGACTGGAGATCACTCACTGGAAATCTTGTGTTCAGGATCTCAATCAAGAATCTCAAAACTCAACCCTCTCTAGGAAACCTAAGAAAACCAGTCTGGAAGCAGCACACTGCAGTGCTCTGCCCACCACATCACACACAGCACCCCTGTGTTCAGACAGAGCTCTGGTGCAGCTTTGTTGCCACTGGGGAGTCAGAACCTGGGATCAGACTTTGGGAAGTGTCTGTCACATGGTTCTCCAGCACAGCGAGTGTAAATCAATGTATTACAGGGGTGAGAGTTTCCCTGACCAAAACAATTAAAACTCTCACATAAAAATAGAATGCTGGAAGGAAAATCTGTCCATTCTGCACTATTATTGTATTTAACAGAAAACCCAAGTTCCTGTCAAAAACAAGAGAATAGAGAATCTCCAGCCAGCTTTAATAGCAAGATCTTTTGAAATACTCAGCCATCTGTCACAGCAGGAGTGCTTGTTGTTCAGCCCTTCTGAAAAATTTGGCCTTTCTTTGGGAACACGATGCTTTTGAAACTCGGCTCTCAGGCCCCTCCTAGAAATCACTTCTTCCATGGAAGGTCCTGCTCTTTTTGTATCTACCACACAGAGCTGGACAGAGCTGTCCTCAGTGCAGTGCAACCTGCCAGTAAAGCAGGTAGAGATGGGCTTGAAGTGCAAAACTGGAAGATTGCCCTGAGGTAGCTCTAAATCCAAGGAAAAATGGGTAGGTTAAGTCCAGGATTAACTGTACTTTCATTTAATGTTTCTTATGAAAAGCATTACAAACATATTTTAGTAAAATTCCAAATGTGTGTAACTCATGAAAAGTGATCACAGAGTTCTCCTTTCTCCCCTCCTCTGATTCTTCCAGTCCTTTCTCTTCCTTCTCTCACTGTTGCTGACACTTTGACACATGTGAAGAAGAGGTAACAAAGGACTCAGCAATGGAATGAACTGCTCCATGCTCATAAAATATTGGTAATAGTAAGACCTCAGTTTGGGGTGGAAAACCAGCTTCCAGACAGAGCTTCCTGGGGGTTAATAAAATCTGCTATACAGAAAGGAAAATCCAGGAGCAGGTGAATCATCTCATGCACTGGGAGCAGGCAAACAGGCAGAATCATGCACAGCACTGCACTGAAAGAGAATCTCCCTGTAAACACCTACATCTGGAACCTGCAGTGATTCTCCTCCACAGAACAAACATTTTAAAGCAATGATGTGAAAACTGCCCAGCAAAGCAGAGCACTAACCTGGACATTTGCTCTTTCCTCTGCTACTGTTACATCAGAAGAGCATGTTGCTGGTCTCCATTTTAACAAATATAGATTGAGCTCCTTGTGGCTCTCTGGGACAGGGTCAAAAAATTGTGTTACCTTCAATGAAGCAAGACCTCCAACAAGTCAACGGGATATATAAGAATATTTTTTATTTCTGAAGTGGCCAAGAAGCTTTGAAGTTACATTAATACCTCCAGATAGTCACACAATCCCTCCTGCTGCAAAGAAAACCTCAGTAAAATGGCTACATGAAAGTCAACAGCAAAATTCCCACCAGCTTCACTGTGAACAAGACTTCAGGCCATAAATCTGTTCTGTAAAGGGTTTCCTACCAAATGTTTGAAAATTATTTTTTCCAAAGGAAAAAAAAAAGATAATTGTTTCATTGTATTTTCTATAAAAAGCCGTAACCAAACATTTCATTTTAGATTGAGGTCGATCTCAGTTAAAAAATTTTCAGTTCCCACACACATTTTCACAAAGCAGTAGAACTCTGTTGGCTGACATGTTCTGTTGCTAGACTGAACTGACACACAAGAGATTGATAATGCAAGACAAAACGTTTTGAACTTTCAGCCCCACAAAAGAAAAAAAAAATCAGCATATCAGGGTTCTTCTCCAACCCTCACTCCCAAGTTTTCACAGTACAAATACATATGGTAGTACTGCAATTTTTGAAAGATATGTTAAAACTACAATTCACATCACAAATGGCTACCACCTGGCACAACCCTACCAAAGCTGAGAAGTTACTTTGGAAAACAGCATAATTTGGAACAGAAGTCAGCCTGAAGAGCTCCATTTCCCAAAGAGCCCAACAAAACCTTTCCCTTGGCTCTGCTCATTGCTTTCCAGGAGGAGCCCAGCGGAAGGGAGGCAGTCAGTGTGACTGCCAGTTTTGCAGAGTCCGTGAAACTCTTCAGAGACATGACCCCTGTTCTGGCTCCTGGATTTCCAACAGAGGACTCTATTAAAAATTATCCTCTCCAGGGCCCCAGCATCTTCACCCTTAACCTTTCTGAGTCATTAAAGAGTACTCAGCCCATAATACAACAAATACAAACTTCCATTTGCTGCATGCAAAGCAAACTTCCATTTGCTAGGGCACAGCAACCTCAGAAGCTGCTGAAACATGAAGTAACAGCCCAGACTTTGTTCTGCAAGGCTGAAGCCCCAGGAACTGAAAAGAACTTCAGCACTTGCTTAACCTTAAGCACAAGCTGAAATGCATGGCTGAATAGGAATGGCCTGAGGAATTATGCAAATGCTTAGCTGAATCCGGGTCCAAATATGAACTACTTTAAAAGATAGAGAAGCAAGCAGAGCAATTTAATCATTTTTATCTCCTTACCAAGAATGCACAAGTTCTTACAGCTAATATTACAGCATCTTCTGCTGCTGCCAGAAGCCAAATGACCTATTCTTTAACAGTCAAGCTCTCCTCATTTTCAAACTGAAGATTAGTCCATTTATGCTGAACAGTGGCACAGAATGACAATTTCATAATACACAGATTGAGAGCTATTCCATTCACATGTCACATTACCTTGCCCTTTATCCACTGCACTACCACTTGCAATTGACTATCATGATAATAAGGTGGAGCTGCCTCTAATCTCCAATTTTGTATGTTCTGGGACGCTGGCAATTCATTATACACTGCCACAGAGTGACCAGCTGGATCTGACCTTGAATCTGAACACAGAATCTGAACTCCAGAAAAAGTGGAGACATAACTTATTCATATGAACAGACTACAGTAAAGTTACAACATGAGCTGGGCACTTCCTTAAAATGCTGAATAAAATGAACCTCCAGCAATGGCACTGCCAAGGGCGGCCAGCACTTCCCAGCAGACTCTCAGCACTGTCCACAAGTGATCCCTCCCATAAACATGAAGGCTGATTGTGAAAATTTTTCTACACAGTCCTTACTTCTGCAAATATTCTCCCAGCCATGACCATTTTCAGGGTCAGATCCCACAGCTGTACTGCTAATAGGCAGTGCAGTAAGGGTCCAACACAGTTTCCAGTTTGCTCTCCTTGCAGGAATATCAGTGAATCCATAATATAATCTCTGATTATGTCACCATAGAAAACCAATGTGTTACAGTTGGCTATCATAACTGTTCCACACACTGAAGAAAGTCTGTATTTCACTGTGATCTGAGCAGAAATGCAACAGAGAAAGTGGAAAGCAATTAATAAATTCTGCTACCAGAAAGAGGATTGTGGTGATTACAGCACAATTGCCATAGAAGATGTACAAAAGAGCTCACTGAGAAAACATCCCAATTTAGACTGCACAACTCCAGGGACTTCTTGCTAACAAAATGCAGAGTATTTTACTTCTAGGTCACTGATTTCAATCTGGCCTCAAAGGAAAAAATGACTGGAAGTTAATGCCAGCTGACAGTGGTGTGAAAGCTGCAGGGTGGATCTCAGCCCACTTCCTAGCAGATTGGAGACCACAATCCAAGTATTTGTGATTTGTGTAAGCAATACGGCTACAAATTCAGGCTGTGATTCAATGATACTGCAAATCCAGCTGTAGGACTCTTAGGACAAGGAGCTGATATGACACACACAATTCTGCCAATTCCAGCTTGTCTGAAACCTTTTGACAAGTTAACAGTGCACAAACAGGTGCTGGGGCAGATCAGATATCATTATGCTTTTTACAGCTGTAAGAAAAATCCAGGTTGTGTGTGCCAGCCAGTCCAACAGGAATGTAGGTAAGTGCCACAGCTCGCTGGGTCCAGCCTGCCTGGTCTCAAGGGTCACCAATCCATGGCCTCCAAGCTCCATCCTTCAGTGACAGCAGGTGCAGGCTGTGTTGGAGCAGGCACATCAGAACTGAGCTGTTTTACTGCTGCTGGTCACTCTCTGAGCCAGAGACAAGTGAAGGTGCTGTCTACACCTCCGTCTGTCCTGCCACAGGGTGGAGGCTGCCAGATGGTTTGCAAGTCACCCAGGGCACATAAAGCCACACAGGCATTAAATAGCATAAATAGCGAGGCATTAAATGACACCATCCCTGCTGGCACCACATCCCTGCTCATCAGTGCTCCATTCATTTAAACACTTTAAAGAGAGCAGGGAAATAGGAGATTAGAGAGATGTGCTGCTGCCTTTGATAAGCCTGAAAATAGAAGCAATGTTTGTGTTAATCCTGTAGCACTAATATAGAAAAGGCACGATTAACTGCAGTTGCAGGAACAGTCTAGTGCAATCTATTTTGCCAGTGAATTTCTCCACGGAAAGATGGGTCACAGGGCACACCTGCAAAACGCATCCAGGCATTCATATCTGCATTGTGTCCATGGCCTCTGTTCCAACAGATGGTTGGCCAAAGGATTTCTTCTCCTTTTATTTTATTTTGAGTTTTTTTCTGAACACACAGGAGCAGAGCAAGCCCTCCTGCCAACAGCGCAGTGAATGCAGAGCATTCAGCAATGAAAGGGTGACCTTGATTAGTGTCTAATGTGTAAAAACCAGTTACTTTTCAGCACATAATAAAGTAGAAGAGTTCTGCTACGATCTGCCAGATTCTTCAAGCTGCTCTGAGGAATACTGTTGGAGATGCTGTCTATACAGTCTCTGCTTGAGGCACCAGCTAATCCTTGGTCCCTCCACCCTGGTGGTTTCTCCTGCTTCACTGCAAGATTGCTTCTAGAGAAGAATGTGTACTGCTTATTACATAACAGGCTATTCCTTAATCAGCAGCACAAATGTTAGGGCAGCTCTACCTGACTTGTACCTACAGATAGAAAATGCAGACAGCTTCTAGATTCCTTATTTTCTGTCTTATTTCCTTTTAAAATTATTATATTCTGTGAGCAGCATCCATCCCTCATTGCTGCTAGTAATGGAGAGGAGTGAGCAGCCCTGTAGGTAAGAAAATAAGAAATTCTGGATCCACTGATACTGAATGAAAATATCCTTGCTGGGTGCTCCCCTTAGAACTCTACACCTTTGGGAAAGAAGCCAAAAGAGGTTGGATTAGCTGGTGTGAAGGCTTGCAAGATCAACTGTAGCTTGGAAAGGCAATACCATCATAAAGGTGCTACTGAGAATAGAGGGGGATTAACACGGTGTTTGAATGGATCCACCAAGTCTTGGGATGAGGAAACATGAACAGTGTTGGCATTATGTGATTGTAATAAAATCAGGCTCATGATGGAGAGGGGGAAAAAGTGATACCTCATCTCTACTAAATAACAAGAAAAGAATGCTGGCTAGAAGGCTGCAGTCCCTGTGCACACAGCCACATTTCACTGGAACTGCAGAGAAAACCCCCATTTGGGACAGACTTTGTGTTAGCAGAGGCCACAGAGGAACAGGAATCAGGAACTGGAGGTAGCAGTACAGAAACAGAATAAACCAAGGACTTTCCACATTCTTTAAAAACCTAGGGCACTCACAGGACAAAAGCTTCCCTGGGGGCATGGGAGGGGGGTAAAATCTGTGCTTTGAAAGGGAAAAAATTCACAGCTTATAAAAAGGAGGGTGGGAATCACAGATCTGGAAACCAAATGCATACAGGGGCTGCACTCTGAGTGCAGGGGGAGGGGTGTTGCAAATGGGAGGAAATATTTTTGTGCTTTTCAGAGATTTCTAACCCATAAACCTACAGCCTTCCATAAGGTATTCTGCTCTCTCTCCTCCATTTCAGAGCTTATCTGGAGAGGAAAATGTTAAGTTGTTAGCATTAAAAAGAAGGGAAAAAAGTTAAGGTGTTTTTAATTTTAAAAAGAAGAAACTTCTTCATAGCTGCATGATCAGTTAAAAGTTGCCTGTGCTGTTATGTCCATGTGCTAAGTTTCCTTTGGGATCCACTTACATCTGCATAATCATCTATTTTAATTATATGATGCCATAGGGTATATGATACTGTATGGACAAGAAAAGAGACAAGGAGATGACAGTGGGACAGAAAATACAGCGACCACATTTCCATCAGCAAAAATGACTGTTGCATGCAGTCATGAGCATGGGATAGAGGAGGAAAAGTCATGTGAAACGAGTTACTTCAATCCTTCGCGTCCCTAAAATAAATTCCTTCAATCCCTGTGAGGCAGATTTTCTCTCTCTTCTGTTCCACATCTCAAACCCAGTATGATTTCTTGCTCCAGACTGTGACAGTATACTTCACACAAGGCATCCATCTTCTCCAGACTATGATCCCAACTCTTTGCCATTTCAGAAGCCTCCACCTCACAGCAACCCCCCCAGTCTCAACTCAAAATCCCACCATTTCTCCAACCTCCCTGTTATCACTTTAACATATATAAACATTGACATTATCTATACAAAAAAAGATCAGGAACTTCTGGTATCCGAAGAATCCCAGAGAACTCCTTCCAGCCCTGAAATGTTCCCATTTCCTAACCTCATTTGCAGTGGAGGTGATACAAAGAATGAGACTTGTTGACATCAACCACAGCAGAAGGATCTCCAAGCTGGAGAGAGATCAGGGGAATTTGGCCTGGGCACAGTCAGATCTCTGAGCAGCACATGCTGTTTATCACACCAAGCCAGAGTCATGACTGCATCTCTTCCTGGCAGATGAATCCTTTCTCTTCTCTTGTTTTTCTGCACCAGTGGCTGTTGTGCTCTCCCAGCACCTCTCCAGAGACCAGCAAACACAGTGGTTGGTACAGGGGCAGCACATCTGCATTAGTCATTTCCCAGGGATCTTTACTAGCTGCTCTGGCTCCTGTAAGCTTATGCAGATTTTGTAATGATGGATTTCTAGATCTCTTTTTGGAGGTGAATCCCAGCAAATTACAGCACTGATGAAGGCACCAGGACCAGTGACGAAGCTGTCCCACCTGAGATCCTTAGGGACACCAGGAGGTGAAGGGTCTACCTGAAAAACAGAGCAAGGCACAGGGAAGACTTTTCAAAAATTAAAATATTTCTAGCAGAAAGACAGACTGTGACATGAGCAGTCTAAAACAGCTGCCAGAGCTTGTCTTTCAAATGTTTGGGTCTAACTATCAGCACAGCACATCCAACCACTGAAAGTCAATTCAACAATATCTGGATTAGTAACTTTACATGCTCTATTACAGATTGAGACACACTTGGGTGGAAAGGAGTTTCCAAGCCTGGAACTGCAAGGGCTCAAATTTAGTTACAGATTGAGCTTTAACTCCTGAGCACACTTGAACTTTGCTCTAAGACAAAAGATGCACAAGACAGAACTAATCAGCTTAAAACAGTGCTGTTGACATTCAAAATTTCATAAAGAATGGTTTCACCTACCAAAGTGAAAAGATGATCATGCAAGTGGGTAAAATATATTAAACCAGGAAAACAGTGCTAGCATTCCCCATAAAGAAAATACTCTGTAATTACCAAGAGACAGGATATGGATAAGCAGTTTTCAAGAGGAAAGCCCCTCTATCTCATTAAACAGCTGCTTCGTTCCTGCATTTTTTCCCTGTTCAACTCTTCACCTTTAATCTGCAATCCTCAGCTATGCTGCACACACCAAGAATGCAAAGCTGACAAGCACAGGAGGGCCTCCCTTATCAGCTTAGGATAAAAGGAAGAGATCGAAAGGATGGATTGTCTGTGATTTTTCATTGCAGACTGGTAGATATTTTATGCTGGTTTCAGACAGGCTAAAGATTTGGAGATCTGAAGATTCATTTATCTTGAAAGATTTGGAAGAATATTGGTAGAAAATAACAGGTGAGGTTCCACATAGGAGAGAAGGAAGTGCCATGGTGTGGCTGTGTGGCAGGAGCTGGGGACCGCAGGGCGCTGCCCTTCCTCCCCCTCACTGAGGGCTGAGCATTCCCAGTGCTGCCAAGAGGAAGATGCAAATCAATGAGTCAGTCCTCTCTCCCCACAGGATGCAGAAAAGGGTACGTGCAGGTATAAAGTCTGCAGTAATATGCCAGCAAAGGAAGTTTCTTGCTAATCCCAGTGACTGCCTTATGGCCTTTAGAAGGAGGATTTCGATTTTTCCTGAGGGCAGCAGGTAACCCCAGAACACTGCTGAGCCACTGCGGCAGGCAAGAGGAGCACAGAGGCTCCCAGGCCCTCTTCCTTGCTGTCTGAATAAAGCTCCTGAGTGCAGAATAGACGACTTGGTCAGGGCCTTCCTTATCCTCCTCTCCCTGCTGTGATCACAGGGAGCTCCCACTCCAGGCCTCTGATGTGTTGGCAGCCTCTGTAATTTAGAGTAGCTGTGATTTATGCCTTCGACAGAGCCTGTACTTAGGGAGCACCAAGGCAGGGCTGGCCTGACCAGTATAACTGTGTCCTGTCCAGCCCTCTGTATTGATCCAATGAGTGATGGAAGTGAAGAATTCAATGGCCTTTGCTGTCTGTAAGGAACAGCAAAGGGACAGGAGCTGGGGTGGAGGCAGGGATTTAATTACCCCTCACACGCAGCAGCCAGAGGTGTGATGGTGACACTCTGTATTGATGGGGGAATCACTCTCTGCAACCTCCCCCTGCACCTCCGCTCGGTGAGGAAGGAAATGGGAACAAGAATGAGAAAATTTTTTGAATGCTTCATCCTGCATTAATCACGTACCATATCCTTCTCCTCATCTAGTCTCAGGGGGAATGTCACAGGCACTGGAACAAGAGAAATGAGGGGAAGTTTACAGTTGCCTAAATCTAAGAGAGAGAGAGGTGTTTGTGGCACACAGCATGTTGTAGCTCCCACTATAAATTCATGGGCAGATTTCCAACAAGTAATAGGGAGCCAAATCCAAACTATTCAGTGAAAGGCTTGAGCAACCTTTAATCAGACTCCTAATTGGTCTTTTCCTCTGTTTCAACATTTGTTGTTTGAGGAAACCAACAAAAGTTCCCAAATGAGCTTTTTAAAGTGCCATTCAGGATATAATCAGGTCTCTTTGAAAAGGGACAGCTCTAAATTCAGTCATAAATATTTAATACTGTTGTCTGCCAAATTTAGCAAATGGTTTTAGTGGGGACCTGTATTTATCAAATTACCACCTTCAAGACAAATGCTTGTGAGGAATGCTCAGTCTTCCTAGACCTTATTCTGCTAATGAGGGCATGCCCCATCTTTTCCAAAACACCACTTCTAAGACAATGGTCCAATTTTTACATTACAGCCATGTCTGCCTTGTACTGGCTGAGTAGCTGTCATTTGGATTCCTCCTATCAACTCTGAATTCCCTTTCATCTGGGGTCTGTGTTATGTGATGGCAGCCCAGAGCAGTGACCTATGACTATGCTTGACTTCTTATCTCATGACATGTGGACTAACTTACAAATGCAGGTAATTAGTTAAAGACGTTTCATGACAAATTAGACTAATGGAATTGTAATGGTTAAATTAAGTCCTGAGGTCAGTTTTAAGGTCCCTTGTTAGGGGTGATAGTTAAAATGCAAGCTGTCAGACTCTGGGAAGTATCTTGTTTCTTTTAATAAAGTGCTTATTTTGCATGTGAAAAGCCAAGGACATAACTGCTTCGATAGGGTCGGATCCAAGGGAAACAATCTGGTTGGCAGTTTTTGGATAAGTCCCCCAGACCTGCCCCCAAACTGTGTCCTATAGGCAAGACACACAGTGGAGAGGAGCAGTAAGTGTGCAGAAGGATCAAAGCACACAACTTTGCACTGCTCTGAACACTAATCTCTCACTCTCCCCTTGCACCTTTCAACTGAAAATTTCATCTGACATCTTTCTTCGGGGAGGAAGTTAATTTTGCAAAATCAAACAGTCCAACATAAATTAAACAGATAAATCATGTCCTGTTATCCACATCCTTCCTCCACAAGGAGTCTGCAAGGCTCTCCCTGTAGGCCCTTCTAACAACAGAGCAACTTGATAACTCACACACTGCTAAGGACAAATGGGAAAGGAAGAGGCAACAAAATGGAAAACATTATTCTGCAATTTTATCATTCCCCAGTGTGCCCATGTCTTGAGCACTGCCTGCAATTCTGTTTGTGCAATCTCAAAAAGGTACATTAGAGTGAAAAGAAGCAACAAGAACATCAGAGGTAGCAAATGGCTCCTGTAGCAGAAGAGACTTCATACACAAGGACTTGTTTTCTTGGCAAACAATAGCTGAGCTTGGATGTGATTGAAGTATTTAGCATGGAGTGGGATGGAGAAAACAAATGGAGTAATTGGTCTTCTTACAATAAAAGGAAACACTTTTTACACAGTTGGTAGTTGAATGTGGATGTTCACTGATGTTGAGTCCAAAGGAATAAGTGCATTGAAAAAATTAGATAAGTTCTTGGGAATCTAATAGGCACTACATACTGCAATTCAGATACAGCCTGGAGCTCAGCAAGTGCCTCCACATTGAGCACCAGAAGCTGGAAAGACATCAGAAAATTGAGTCCTCTCCACTACCACCTTATGCTCTTTTTTACACTTCCAGCACTGCAGTCTGAGACAGGACACCAGGCTGGGCAGGGCCACTATCATCACCTGGTCTTGGGTCTCTCCTCCCTGCAGACAACAGATTAGTCCCAGATAAGGTTAAGCCACTTGCCTTCAAAGGCAGCCCTGACCTCTGATGGCCACGGCAAGAACAGCTCGATTCAGAGCTGTCTGCTGGCCCAGGATGGGCGGTGGTGAGGGCAGGAGGATCTCATGTATGTCAGTACATGTACACGGGACTGGGAATGAGGGGGGGGGGGCCCTAATTACACAGTCTCCATTTTCAACTCCATGCACATGCTTTGATCTTTCCTTTTCCAACATAAACACAGAGCAGAGCACAGCTTTAGACAGACATCCCCTGCTGAAACCCTGCACTGCTCCCAGCCCAGGCAGAGAACCAGACAGCGAGTGACGCAAGGCAGCTGTTTGCTACATCCCTGCAGCCACACTCTTGGGACATAATGGCAAAAAGCACAGTGCAAGGACCCCTAAGGAAGAGAGAGAGTAACATAACTATGTGTTCAGATACCATTCCAGAGCCAGTCCAGGCAGCTCTGACAGGCACAGTACCCTTCACTGCTGTTTACCTCTTGAAACTAGGATCAGTCTATTGAATTCGCCTTAAAAAAAAAAAAAAAAAAAAAAATATATATATATATATATATATATATATATATATATATATATATATATTCAAGCTAGAAGAACAGAGCTCACTCTGATTTAGTATTTCTGCTTGGTCTTCTGCCATGTAGGCAAACAGTGTCCTCCCCAGTCCCTGAATGATGGTGGCTGTAGGAGATGGAGACCCCACATTCCAGTCACAGTGTGCTCCCTTCCTGTGCCACTCCCTGCCCAGGTGTGCCCCTGGCCCTGGCTGCACCTGGGGCAGCCTGCAGAGCTCCTCTCTGGAGCTCCCCAGGTCCCAGCCAAAACAGTGCTGTCATTGCTCCTCTTCCTACCCTGTTCTCCCAGCACACACACACAGAGTAACAAGCCAGATCTCTGGTGCTTAAAAGGAACACTTAAATTGTTAATGTGCATTGAAGGAAAAGAATTATTCTTTAGCAGACTTACTACACTTTTTCTCAGGATAAAAACTGCAGGGATGGAGAATTTAGGTATTCAATATGCATGTAAGTTGCAAGTAAGATGACAGGAGGAAATCAAGGCCAAAATCCACTCAGTGCCTTGACTTTCTGTATCTTTCATTTCCCTAATTCCTAGCATGTGTCATTCAGACTTTTTTCATCTATGCATAAGGACCGAATGACGCTCAAGTGCAACAATTCTCCTCCACCAAAAAAAACCAGGACTCAAAAGCTCATTAATAGAACGATGCAGAATTCATTGCATTGTGCATCCTTGTAAATATGCATGCACACTCTTTTTATCTCAGTTCATATACATGAAATAGTAATAAGTAGGAAACACAAAAATATAAAATGAGACCCTCATGTTGTTACTACACTACAGTTCTTCTTCTTTATATGAGAGCTTTTAGCATTAATAGCTAGAGGAGAGTACACACAAGTCACTCTGAGTTGAGAGAACTCATTAAGTTCTGCTGGTTTCTATTACAGAAATGGGACTATTTGGACCTTGAACATAAGACAGAAAGATGTGAATAATGATTTATTTGGAATATAAGAGAGAGAAGATACTTCCCATTAGTGGAATAGCAGCAGCTGTTAACTCTGTAGAGCACATATGTATTAGTTTGAAAAGTCTGTAGGTAGGGAAGATATTTCAGCCTCAAGTATCCTCATAAGACACTGACATACTTAAGCTGCAGTTTGCAATATGTTTGTAGAGTTAATGCTTGACAATTTTTTGGTTTAGTATTATTATACAGAAGTGATACCAGGATGGTGTTGTCAAATAAATTATTATATAAGATGCAGAACCAATGGATATAATAGAAAAATTAATTTGAAAAATGGATAACATATCTAATCTAATCTAATATCTGTCTTTAGTTTTGCTTTGAGAGAGCCAGAAAGCAGGGCTATTCAAGAGTTTGCCTTTGGTAGAATACTTACTCAGTCCAAGTAAGAAGGGATAACAAACACTTATCTTCTTTCCTTCCACTGCACAAAGATACAGATATTTCCTAAAATAACTTTGATATTTCCATGTAGGACGAAGCTAATTAGATTCACAGAGTCACAGAAATCTTAGTTGGAGGAGACCTCTGGAGATCTGCAGTCCAGCCTCCCACTCAAAGCAGGAGTGCTGCCAACACCAGATCAGGTCATCCACGGCTTGGCCCCTCAGCCTCTTAAAAATATATAAAGATGGAAATTTCACAACCACTTTTGGTGACCCCTTCCAGTGCTACACCACCCTCTTGATGAAGAAATCTAGCATGAGAAAGTCTGCTGAGAGTTGTAGTATCTTGTAAAAAACTAATGAAGGTCAACTAAATTTTGTTCTTAAGAAAAAAGCTGTCCCTAAAAGACTTGTCTCACTGTTAATTCTCACAGAAAGAGTAAAACCCAGTTAAAGAATAGTATTTGCTGGCCTGTCTATTTTAATCTCTCACCAGTGAATATATCTTCAAAACCACCTTCTGATGGTATGGAAAAGTTCTCAGTTTTAACTGATGGAAGGAGAGCTGAGGTGAGCAGACACTGTGTATTCAATTACACAGCACATCCAAAACAAAGCCGGGAGCTGAATCCAGATTTCCTACGCACTGCATAACTGAATTAACCACAAAAATCACTTTAGTGTTACTTAGCTTTCTTTTCCCACCAGCTACTGCAAAGTTAAGTTGCAAAAAGTTGAAATAAGTATCTAATGGCAGCAGGAATGATGATAGTCTTTGTCAAGATCTGAAATTTAGAATTGCTCTTTGTTACTACGTAAGAAAAAGTCATTCTTCCTTATCCCTGTAAGTATGGAGCTCACTCGGATCTCAGTCTGCCATTCTTTCACTTCATCCTCACTGAGACGGATCCTGCAGTTCCTCCTGGAGAATGTAAATCAAACTCATTGACTGGCACACACATTGACTTTAGATTTCTATCAGATTTCAAAGATGCCACTGGAACCTTTGAGAAGGGTTCAGTCTTTAAAGAAACACTTAAAAATGACAAGTGGGATCAGAATGCAGCAGCAGGGGTGGCAAAAGCAGGGTTCAGTATGTGTATCTACACTCCTAAAATGGATCAGCTGGAATGTCATTGAGTGTCTTCCCTGAAGAGCAAAAGAGCAGCCAGGTCTCTGTGCTCACTTCCTATCATTTTATTCCTATCATTGTTGTGCCACAGGGTCAGTTTATCTAACAGTAGGAACTGACTTCATGGAATGAGGATTTACTTCTGAGAATGGGACCACTCAAGCCCCTGCAGAGGTGCTATTTTGTACCTGCAAACCTTCTCTGCACTCATCTGGTGATAGCAGAGAGATGCAGCTCCCAATACTATCTCTGAGCACACAGCAGCCCCTGTTAGCCGAGATCATGCAGTGCCCCTTTTACTGCAGCAATGTAAACATTTACCAAGAGAAGACAAGGAAATATGATCTGACACAAGAAGATTAAGCTGTATGGGTTTTTCACAGGAAGCCAAGTCCTTTAGCTGTCAGGTAGAAGCCACAGAGTGATGCCTATTGTTTCTTAAAGAGTAATTACTTCTGATTGCTTCCGAGTACACTAATTTGTCTTGATACAGAATGACAGCATAACCCAGAGCAGTGGATAACTGCATTACTTTACCTGTGTACAGGTTTTCTGGGGCTGGCAAGTACACCTGTGCTGGTTTGAGCAGCACTAGAGCACTGCAGTCCCACTTTGCAGGGCTGTACCCACAGGAGCAAAACCTGCTGCCTCTGCCCAGGAGGGGCAGTGCCCTCACTTGGGGCTGAGATGGGATCCCAGAAAACCCTGCCTGGTCAGGGATGGGGCTACCTCAACACAGCATTATGGAAAGGCAGAGGGCACTGGGAACAGCTGGATTCTAGAAAGGAACAACTAAACTGACTGGCTGAATGAAAGGACTGATCAGCAAATACTGATTTTCTGATCTGCTCTTATTCTCTCATATTCTCATGTACATTGTATATGCTACATATGCTGCTACCTGAATCCATTCATGCACCTATGAAAAGCCTTTTGCTAATTTCCTCCAAATAAATTGTTTTCATTGGTATTCCTTCCAAAAGGCAGGAATAAAGAGAATGGAGGGAAAACTTGCTACTTCACAAAATTGTTAGAAATGTCAGAATACACTGTGGGTGCCACCAAAAGTCCTGTTGCTCAGGGATGACTTTGCTATGTCACAATTTTATGTGGTTGTTGCAGGGCAGGAAGAACCCCTGCACCAGCCAAAGAATCCTGGTTTGTCAATGCTTTGCTCCTGTGGTGCAGTCAAATCAGGAAAGTCTCGAAATTTTGCAAACTGAAAGCTGAACAAAATGTTCAGGTTAGGTCACTCAGAGTGTTTTGTTGTAATTTTTAAACATTTTGTTTCTATTTTAATTTTATTCATTTAAATCTTCTGATGTCAACTACCTTAAAACTTTGAAGTAGAAAGTGACTTCAATTGAAATAAAAATATTAAGGTTTCTGGTAAAATATGTCAAAAAATACTGTCATACACATTCTGAAAAAGCAGTTCCATGCTTTGGCTGAGCTAGAGAAGATTCTGGCTCATGAATCATTTCAATTTTGACAAAATTAGGATTTCTAAGAGGAGAAAAATAGTGAAAGGAAAACCAAAAATCATGAAAGGGTCTCTGATTGGTCCTAAACAAAAGTTCACCAAGGCTGTTGTCCAGTGATGTTGTCTATTTGCAGAAAACAACAGTTTTATCATTACTGACTGTTGTTTATCATAAATTGCTCTGGTCAATCAGAAGCTGCCCGGGACTTGAAAGTCAGACCCACAGAGCTGCAGTGAGGGGTCACAAAATGGTTTGGGACCATCATGCTCCCAAACTTCAGCTGTCATGCAGAAATTCAAAAGCCAGAGGAGAAGCATTGCACTGTTTTTCCCACCCTCCTGGCATCCCTCAGATTCTCCTTATGCCACTTTACAGCCATAGCAGCTCCCTGCTGCTCTTCACATTTTCTGACACTTCTAATAATTCTGATCTTAAAATTTCTTCTTTGCAGGGAGAACAGTGAAGGCATTTCAACACTTATTGCAGATTCATTGCAACATGAAAAAAAGACAATGCTCACCTCACGTTACCTCTGTGGTGGTAAAATTATTATTTTTAAGATCTGAGAGGGTTGGCTTAGTTTATCCTAACTAGGAGAATGCTCTCCTTGGCTTAACAGCCTGTGATTGTTCCCAGCTCCCCACTTCTGAGGCAAGATAATACTGAGAGTGCCACTCCTGTGGGCTCCACCAAGAGCAGCTCTCCACAAGGCCTCATTATCTGCTTTGATTCATTCTCACAATTGTGGCAGTTAAGCAGCTTTTAAGGAGTCCCTCCCTCCCAGGGTTGGCTCCCTGCCTTTGTTTGCCTAAATGATGTTTTCTTCACCTGGTTTGTTATTTTCTGAACCAGTATATAAGCTGGATCTCTGCAACTGCTTGGAGGAAGGGGGAGCAGAGAGGGGGGGATGCTGTCTAAGTATTCTCTCCCTGATCAAAGTTAAAAAGGCTTCTGCCTGACCTATTCCAAATTGTACCTGTGTCATGATGCTCTTGTTCCCAGTGCCTCCAACCTCTTTCCTGGGGGCACATCCCACTGTGCCACAGACACTGCAAAGGGAGACCAGAACTCGTGGGAAATGCAAGGCCCCAGCAGCACAGAAATCTCTGGGGTCATCACGGGAAGCGCCAGAGCCCCAGGAGCTGCACAGGGGCTGGGTGCCAGTGTGTGCAGGCAGAACAAAACCTGCCACTGGCGTAAGCTCAGGCTGGTAAGTAATGAGGACTCCAATAACAAGAGCTGCAGAGGATTTACAGAGCTGATGGCCAAGATGAGTGGCCAGAGACCAAGCAGGGATCACAGCACTGAGTGGTCCTGAGGAGCCCCTGCTGCCTGCAGCAGCCAGGAGCCACCCTCTGCAGCCAGAGCTGAGCAGGAGTGGGTCTGATGGCCCAGCACACACCTGACCCTCCATCATCCATCACATGGCACAGTAGTGCACCCAGTCAGGACAGGCCCCAAGGCAGTAAAATGTCAGCTGCCTGCTCTCCAAAGTGCACAGAAAATATCCCTGCGACTGCAGATGGATTTTTGGAATCCATGTGCATGGATGTTTCAGGTGTGACCAAGCCAAATTCTAATTACAGTCAATACAAGCACCTGTCCAGCATCCAGCATCCATGGATAGCACTCTGAAAGTAAATAGTGTTTCAGAGTTACTTCATTTATTTTCTCTGCAAATTTTGCTGGAGTAGCAAAGAAATTTGGCTCATGAAAGCCTAAAGAGGATCTCATGTATAATTTTTAGTTAGAATTTATTGATTTAATTCTGTCTACAACCAGAACATGATATCTAATTTTCCACTGGACATTAATTTAGAGAGTTTTCTGAATTTAAAAACAATAAAAATGAAGACCAAAATGTGACCAGTTCTTAAAATAACCTATAGAAAATTAAATAACTTTAAAGACTTAAAAATAAATGTGTATTTATGCTAGAAAACAGTTTTTTCAGATTTGAATTATGCATTGTGAAATAAAAAGAACATAATAAATGCCTCTCCTCATTTGTGTGGGTCTCATGATAAAAAGAACTGATAAATAGGTCAAGATTAAAAAAAAATGGATGCTGTGGTTTGGAAGTCTTGTTTTGTGTTATAGAAGTAATAAAGTAATAAATCAGCATTAACATAAACGCATTT
This sequence comes from Melospiza georgiana, assembly GCF_028018845.1. Taxonomy (NCBI): domain Eukaryota; kingdom Metazoa; phylum Chordata; class Aves; order Passeriformes; family Passerellidae; genus Melospiza; species Melospiza georgiana. The sequence continues at coordinate 8,295,649 of NC_080439.1, read as the reverse complement.
ACTCCTCCTCTCCAAAGCAGTTAATTGCTTCACGTTATCAATAAATATGTAACATTATTGATGATGTTTTCTTTTCTTAAATCAACCCTGAAGTAATTCTATTGATTTCCACTGAGTTACCAAAGACCAGTTTAGACCCACTATGACCATTTAAATATATAACTGTGGAAATCACCTTTCCATAAGATCTGTGACATTAGTTGCCATTATTCAGTGTTTCCAAATACAGTTCTTCCATTAAAGTTATTTACCGGCTTCTTACACTGCAGTTTATCACAACCTTCATTATTCCCTCTAGGAGTTGCACTAAATCACCCAGTTGACAGCTCAAGTGATCCAGCTCCCTGACTGCTGGTGCTTCTAAAATAATCAAGGTCCAAACCGCCTTCTATAAAGCTTCCATTTAATCAGTGCTGACATGCACCTTAGATTGCACTTCAGGAGGTGCCAGCAGTGCCTCCAGGGCTCTGTGCCTTTATCACCAGGCAGACAGGACCTTGTTCTGCTGGCAGGTCACGCCGTGAGCCCAGCCCTTCGTGAGAGAGTCACTGCCTGGGAGGGGGATTTGCTTTATTACCAAATCTCCCTGCACCTTTACAGTTTTGACCCAAGTCAAGGAGGTGGGGAGTGGTGTTATTTGTTTTTACTCCAAGGAAGCAACAAGAGCAGAAGGCTGCTTGCAGGATGAGCCAGGTGACAGTCAGGACCAGGTACAGCCTCTGAGTCCTTGCCTGCACATCATGGGTCCAGTCAAATGACTGTCTTGATGAGAAACTGGATATTTTTCTTCTTCTGACAACAGCAGTGTCAGCAGAAATGAGTTTTCTTCCAGGCATAGTTCATGCAGCATGGGAAACTAGTTTGAACAGATTGGCAGAAGATTACTATTATTCTGCCAATATAAGCCATGTCTGCACTAGGGAGCTTCTGCCCCCAGTGCTCAACCAGTCAAGCAGGCCTGTGGATAGACTGACAGATATACAAGGAATCTTCTTTTCTTTCAGTGGTGCTAGCATGGATTTGTCCTGATAAAACTGTGAAGCAGATACTGGCCCTCTGTTCATTCTTTGGCACTTAAATGGTTTTCTGAGGAGCCACAAGAGTCAGTGCTATAACAGTGAGCCATAAAAACAGACAGAAAATATAAACACATCTGTCCCCATCTCCCATAAAAATTAACAACATTGCACTGAAGAAATACTTCATAAAAGTTCCAGGCAAAAAATATATTCTTTGAATGATTTTTAATAAAAAAAGTGAAAATTTCCCACCAAAGACTAAACTTCAAGCAAAACGATCTTGTCAAGAATCCAATTTTCCACTGAAAAGCATGGTAGGCTCTCCCTTAATAACAATAATAACAATCACCACTGCCAGTGTGCTACAGATGGAGCAATGAAGCAAGGAAATAGCATGTTCTTTAAGAGAACAGGAAGAATAGGCAGCATTGCCCTGGACACGGTGCTAATAGCAGTTTTGATGGTGGTACAGCAGCGTTTCCTGCTCGGGAGCTGCAGCTGACATGGAGCACTGCAGGCTGCTTTTCAACACCTTCACACTTGCTGCTCTCACTTGGAAAACTGTCACAGGGAAACCACCACATACTGCAGCAGGATGAATTTTAATTCCACTTTGACAAATTTGCATCAGAAAACATTGAAGACTGATGGGAGGAAGCTTATCTGGAGGAAGAAGATAAGATCAAGCAGCAAAGCTCACTTCTTCCAGCCCTTGTGCAGAGGGCTGCTCTTTGCAGCAGAGAAATGCATCAAAAACAAATACATAAATCAAGATATATCAGTCCTTGGGATATAGAAAGATACTTCCAGCAAAATACAGAAGATTTGGAGTAAAAGATGAGACAGAAGAAGGAAATGTTTTTTCAGCAGGCCCATCCTGGTTTAGATGAGGTACCAGCAAGAAGGCAGAGCTGGGAACAGATTTCAGGTCTCCAAAGTCATAAGATGAACTGCAAAGAAAAACTGATCAACTTACAATTATCTGAATAATGCTCATGGTGGTAAAGAAACAGAGGTGGGAAATAGAGATATTTGGTCAGTGGCTTTTTTTCTCTTATTTCCCTTTTTTTTTTTTAAGATTTCTCTATTTTTGTGCTGCCAAAGCAATTGTGCTTCAAAATTCTGTGCAAAGCAGGTGCATTCTATGCAAGAACATATCCTTGCATGCATAAACTGAGAAGTTCTGAGTATCCCTGTGTGTGAGTCTGGGAAAATCTGTGCTCCACTGTGAACAGAGCCCTCACACCAGGGCTGAGCACAGAGCTCTTACACCCACACTGGCTGAAAAGCCAAGCCTCTTCCAGAGCTGCCTGGGAGAGGTTTGAGGAAGGGGAGCTCTGCAGAGCTCTGCTGCTGTGACAGAAGCCTTTGCATATTTTCAGTGCATGAACATTTAAGTAGGCCTGAGATGCAATGAAACCTTAGAGATTATGCCCTGGGAAGACTGCACGAGGATTCAGCAGGTCCCACAGATCTGTGAGTGAAGGCACCAAAGCTGCTCTGGTGGCTTAGCTCATCCCAGGGACATGAAAGGCACAGAGCATGAGAGGGCTGATGGCTTTTTCTCTCTGATTTGAAGACTGTAGCAGGAAGTGCTTGGCACAATTGTGGGATCATTTTCAGGCTTTGCCCATTTTCTTTGTGCTTCCTACAAAATTTAGATTTACACTGTCTTGTAACCCATTTCACCTATTGACAACATCAATAAATTGATGACTGTGACCTTAGAGGATCCTGAAGTTCAATCCTGCTCTATCTGAAAACAATAGGTATTGTCCAGTGACACCAGAAGAGCTGGGATGTGCTGAAAGGGGAGGACAGAGGTAGATCACTTGGTGGATCTACTTTTTAAAATGTATTCTAATCAAGGGAGAGGCAAAACAGGTATCTCAGCTTTACAGATGAAAGCAACAGTATAATTTGGGAAGATTCCTGCACTGTGGTGTCTAAAAGTAGGACTCTGCTGCAAAGAGACTTCTACAAAAAATCTACATACAGTTAAAGACCTAAGTGCTCAGAGGCAGATACTCAGAAGTGGCAAGCAGCCATAATTCCTCCTCAAACCACTGGAGTTTTATGGATGGAACTGAGGAAGCACTCTCTCCACAAGAGAAGTTGCTGACAATAAATCAGCAGCAAGTGTTGCAATTACTGCCCCACACAGTGTGATGCCTTGCTTGATGCTGCCTCCACAGAAAAGAAATTCTATTGATGGTACTTCTCACAGTGGCACTGGAAAAAAAAAAACAACAACAAACAAAACCAACTTCACAGCAGTTTTGGCACAAGGAAAGATCCAGACAACTGCCAGTCTGCGCTTCAATACACAATCCTGACCAGGAGGAAAATGACTCATGCAAAGTCTGGAGCAAGACATGGTATAATGCTTTCATATGGCCCCAGACACAATTATAATTCCTCCCATCAGCTCTTCCTGCTGACATCAGCTTTCTCATTGGTTTGGCCTAATAATTAGAAAAGTTCTTAGAACTTAACCAGAACATCATTGTTCCCATGGAAAACACCCCACTGCTCCTGTGATGGGAAATAGCTTTTTTCCTCTTTCCTTTTGAAAATTTTACTGCTGATCTGGCTAGGCCAGGCTCCAAGTCTAAGCTAGGTTTCAGTGTGCTTTTACAACACTGGCTTCGCATCGGCATCTCCCACTGCTTCTGAAATCAGCCAGAGAAAATGAGCCTTTGTAGGGAGCAAACAGAAATGTCCCAGAAAAACAGATGAGCAGCCTGGACTGTACCCTGGCAGCAGAGCAGGAGGGGGAAAGGTTTCTCACACTGCCCTCCCTGCCCCAGGTGCTGTGCCCTGGCTCCGGGCTGCTGGGAGGGAGGAGCCCTGGTGCCATCACCAACCCATCCAGGGGCAGCAGCAGCCACGGAGAGAGGGAGAAAGAGCAGATAATGAATGTCACTGAGAGACTGTGAGATGCTCCTGGGGCTCAGTGTGTGGCAAGCAGAGAGGTGATCAGAGGCAGCAGCAGCAGCTAGCAGATGTCTGGCAGTGCTGCTCCAAGGGAGCCCTGGTGTGGTGGAGACAAGGGAGGAAGGGAGGAAAGGAGAGATGGCCCCCAAGGACCAGGGTGGATGGTCCCTATTTGCAGGAGGCTGACAGGAGATATTCCGGCAATCCCAACCTGCCCTTGGGGGAATGAATTGGGTCAAGCTTCTCTGGTAAATCCAATCTCCCAACTTCCCTGCACTATTTCCATATTTCCTCTTAAAAGATTTCAGTCATGACAGGCGCTGTCACACTGTGACTGCTCAGGCAGGCACAAGGGAAGAGATGTCCTTGGAATACAGAGGAGGTAAGGGCTGGCCCTTAACTGTGGCTGGTGATGTGGACAAAGCTCCACCCAAAGCTGCCGTGGGCACACACTGGATTTGGTTCTGTCCCTTCACAGGCAGGATTTTAGTGAGCTTCTAGCAGGTGAGGTGTGACAGTGTCTGTCAGTTCACTGTCTCATTTACTTTTGCATGACGTTATAAGGATTTGGAGACTGGAGCTCCCAACTTTAAGATGGTAATAACCCTTTTGCAGCTTAAAATAAAAAAACAGTAAACCCAGTAGAGGATACAGTTAAGCAGTAAACCAGCTTAAACTCAGTAAACCAGCTTAAACTCAGTATGTTTCATTTGCTTTTCTCACCATCCATCATATCATCTTGGGAGAGCTGAAAGCATCTTATAATAATTTGAAGAGTGAGAATTTTCTGGAAGGATACTTGCTAGAAAATAGCTTTTTGACTCCTGGGCAATAGCAGTTTTACAAAACCACTCACTGTGCACACTTGACCCTTTGCCATCACCAAGGAATAGTTTTTAATATTCATCTTAAGGGTTCAATTTCAGATTCTTCCAGCCACATAAGCCACACTCCTTATGGCAGCTATTCCACTAGAAGAGATGCTCAGACCATATTATGGGTTATATTTATATATCCACATACATGCCACAGTGCTCTTCAAAGCTGGAGTGGTTTAAGGAGGAGCAGCAGCCAAACTGAGGAGCAACCCAGCCATGCACCACCTTAGCAGGCACTTTCAGGTGTAGTGACATGTTCTGTTCTCTTCAACAGTGACTTTATTATCACCTGTGCTCTGGGATGTGCTGCCAGGAGAGGTGATCCCCTGAGGGACCATGCTGTCACTGGAATGAGCCAGAGATGGGAATTCCTCAAGCTGGCATTGCTGAGAAATATTTTATACTGCGGAACTCTAGCCTGAGATTCATATGGCATTACAGCACATGGCTTTATGTGCCTGTCTCTGTGAGGAGAAAAGGTGTTCCTGACTGGTGTTAGTGTTGGAAGAGGACTCTCCCCTCCTGCTGTTCTCACTGACACGCTGGGTGTGCTGCTGTGACTCCACTGAGTGTTGGTCTCCCTGAGAAGCTGATGTGAGTTTTAATTGAATGCACACAAGAATGCACTCACACTAACCTTACCCAGCACTACAAAGTTGAAGTGGATGTGAGGGGCACCCAGAGAGCAGATTTTAGCCCTCCCTGTGGACAGCTGAATAGTTTGATGCATTGTTCCTGGGAATTGTGTGCTTGTTCTGATGAGGGCTGAGAGGGAGGATTCCTTGCTGGGCCACTAAACATAGCAACATTCCTGATAGTGAATCATCAAAATAAACAACGTCTTCAAAGGGGAGAACAGTTTCCAATTGTGCACACAAATTTGGCTTTTAATTTATTGAAAACATCAGAGAGAGAGAAAAAAAAAGTTAATTCTTGTGAAAGGCAGAAGTAGCAGCAGTCACCTGTAACTCAGCACCAAGGGGATCAAATCACTGTACAATTAACTCTCACAGTGCCCCTGCTGGGAGGATGATTATGTCTTGATGCAGAAACTGAAGCAGAAATGGTTGATGTGCTTAAGACTCTGTACTGGGTCAGCACTCAGGCAGGAACAGAGCCCAGGAGTCCCAGGCCAGCACCACTGGCTGAGGGGTTCCTGGGGGGTGTTGGGCAGAGGCACCAACCAAAATTTCATGAGTAGTTTCTGTCTGGAGGTACCTGCCACTGCCCTGCCGCCAGATCAGCAGGCAAGCAGGACACAGCCTCTTGGGGGATGATCCTTTAAGCATTCCCAATCCTATCAATCAAAACAAGACAGGTTTACTTAAAATGGTTTAAGTAATAGCTCTTTGCTAACTGAGAGGATTTTGTCAGAAGCAACTTAAGGATCCTCTTCTGAACATTCCTGCAAACAATCTGAGGATGTGATAACATCTGGCAGGAAGACACCAACAAACAGCTGGGAGAGGAGGAAAGACTGGGAGATAATAACCTCCTTTTTTTAGCAGAATTGGATTCAGAGAAGGATATCTGATCCTGCCTTATCACAGTATCACCTGAATCACCGGGTAAAAAGAGGTCCCACAGAGGAAAAGAAAGCTTTTTTGAGCACCTATCTAAGAATTCCTGTGGCCCACACACCAGGTCAAAATTTTGGCACACTAAACAGAGACAACACAATTAATTAAAGCTTTGTTTTTGTCTGGCTTTGGTTTGGGTGTTTTTGGGGTGGGTTTTTTTGTGTTTGTGTTTTTCACAGTAGAAAAATACACAGACATGCTATCTGTCTGATCTTCATTTTAAGCTAAACTCTGACAAACTTCTCATACCCCAGAAGAAGAATTTTCACCCCATCTTAAATTTATGCATCAGTTTAATCCACTGATTAATCATTTTTCCCACATAGGCAAAGCTTTAGTTATCCTATAGATACCACCTGTTTTGAAGCCAAGTGTTGTTTTCCACTACAAAAGAGCACTGATAAGTAGATGCAGACCTATTTCTGGCTTTGATCCTCACTATGCCATGAAAAAGTATTGATCAGTTAGCATCAATTAGAAAAACCAAGCAGCAAAACACCCCACCAAAACAATATTCCATGTAAACATTTCAGAAATCTTTGCTGTGTTTCCCAATGTTAGTGTTAGTCGAGAATAACTCAATGACAAACTGTGCAAAGAACAGAACCAGGTCTTTTATCAGTCTTGCAAAAGGATGTTGTCCTGCTGAGGGGATCAGTGAAGCTTTATCCAGGGTCAGGGGTTTAGAGAGTGTAGCTGACCCCAGTCATGCTGCTGGGTAAGCTGGTTAGCCAAGGTGAGGAGTGAATCCGTGAGGTCTCCAGAGGTTGGTCACACTGGCACGGAGCACAGAGCTCATGAAGCCCAGCTACTGAAGTGCTCCCAGTCTGGTTTGCCCCTCAGGTGGCTGTGGAGATTAACACATTGTTTTTTCTCAGTTGACAGTGCCCATTTTCAGGATTACTTCTGAAAGACTGGAAGGTGAAAGTACCACAGAGGCATTGAGGAGATTTGGAGAGCTGCAGCAATTAGAGCTGCCTTTGCTCATGTCTGGGGGAGCAAAAGGCAGGGATGGCTGTGGCAGCACAGCCCAGGGGAGCTCTGAGGTGCTGCTGTTCCTGTCACTCCAAGGAGCCAGTGAGCTGCACTTTCTGCCCTGCAGGGAGCCCCTGCTTTGCCTCAGAGAGAGCACAGCTGGGGAAGCACAAAAGGCAGCACCTTCAGGCTCTTCTTGGGAGCTCAGTCACACTGAGAGCCATGCTTATACCATGAAAAGATTGATTTAGGGATGAGTTGTCCATATATCAGAGTTCATATGATGACATCCAAAATCTCTACTTTGCAGAAAATCTCCTGTCGTAGGGGACAGCTCCCAGCTCTACTGAAAACATTTCAATCACTGAATTCATCGCTTGGCTGTGCTAGCCCAGCCCAGGGCCCAGTCCCTCAGGTTGTTACTCAATCAATGCAGCTATTGATTTCATCAGGAGCCCTGTCTGCATCAGATCAAATGCTAAGGAGTTCACGAGTTGCCAGGCTGATAAAGAGTTTCTCCATGACAGAGTGGCTCTCTCTCTTGGAGAGTATGGCTCACAGATATTAACTGTTAGTGAGCTAAGAGCAGCAGAGATCCACATGGTGCATTTGGTGTAAAACAAGTGATTTATTAGACCAACGTGCTGCAGCAACAGACTGAAAGAGAAAACTCCAAGAGACATCAGGAGGTGATAAGTGGGCAGCAGCAAGTGTAGTTTTGCTACCATCTTCTACACCCCTGCAGTCAGTCCGTTTGTACCAGTTCAGAGCCTAATCTTACATTCTGTTCTGGCCTGAACCCTGCAAATCTTGGCACCCAAGAGTACTCTCAGTGAGCACTGAGAGATCACAGCCTGCAAACAGCTCATAAAGCAGAAAATGTTTTCAGCACTAGACCTTGAACTAGAAAGCATCAATTCCACCATCCTTTCAGTATGATGCATGCATTTAAAATAACCACTCTTACACTTATACAAGGAGAATTGAAAAGTCTGACTTAAATTGAGGCTATATACTCCTCAGGCAAAAAATGTGTCAATGGGGAACTGATTCCTCATCTCAGATTTTGTACCCTCTCAATCTGTTTTGTGTTGCAGTCTTCATTTTTAACAAAATCCTAAAGAATAAGAGAGACATTAGTAGACTGCCATCAACTTTGACCAATTTCAATTCCAGCATCTGAAAAACACTGAGAGGTTATTATTTTGTTTCAGGGATTTCTCTTTCCCATCTTATATTTTGAATTCTTTAGGGTAGGGACCAGTCCTCTGAAGATTTCAGAAAGCACATACTGATTTTCAGACAGTAGTTGCAATGAGTATCATTGACTCTGGGATATTTCTGAAACTTGATTAATCTTTCTCTGAAATAGTCTTTCCAAATTATTCATAAGACTAAAGTATATTTAATGCCAGCAATATTTAACTGCTTTGAAATGCATAGTTAGGATTTTTTTCCTTTTAAATGTATTTTATGCCTAAAAAAATGTTTCTGGGGTATTTATAATAATGAAGGACCACTCACACTTTCACAGTATAGAAGTCTTGTCTTTGCACTGATTTATACAGGTTTGAGATCGACCATGAAATGAAATTCTGGCTCCACACAAGCCAATGGCAAAATTTTCATGAAGCTCAGACTTGAGCCATGCCACACAGGGCACATCTCTCTGTAATGTGAATGGTCTTTTAGATGGTACTGCATGAAGTAGAACAAAGATTAGATTATTATTTAGAATAAATATGTTATATTGTTATTTAATACTAATACTAGTACTAGTATTGGTAACCTAATTGCATTCTGCCCCCAGAAGTTCAGAGCTCCTCCTGCTCACATTCCTGAATTAAGTGGCACAGCACGATTACATATTCTCCCTCCTTTTCAGGTGAGGAAACTGAAGCTTACAGAGAGGTTAAGCAGCTTGCCCAAGGCTACAAAAGAAGTCTGGAACATAATATTCAGACATTTAGATATATTGCCAGTGGCTTAAGGGGTCTAATTTCTGAGAATTATAATTTTGGAGAGGCCCAAAAGCACCAACAGAGATCAGATTGGGGAATGTTCAAGAAAGTCTCTCTGAAGCACGAGGCAGAGCAGCACAGTGATTATAAATCTCTCAAACTGTGCAGAGGTCCGGAGCCAGTGGAAACCTTCTGAAAACTCTGGTCCAAGGCATCCAGAAAAGTGAATGATCTGATGAAGAAAGAGCAGTCTTTTGTCATTCTAAAAATACCAAGCCTGTACATCATGTGCACCGAGAGAAAAGTTCCTGTGTGAGACATCCTGAAGAGAGAGAGCTTCACACACTTTGTGTGATTGCCTCTTTCACGCCTAAAAGTGTTTAACAAAAATGAGTTTCACTTTAGTCACAACTCTACCCACATCCAAAGCCTTAATGTAAGAGTGCTTACATACATTCTTTTATTCTTTACTGAACCAGGGCTGATTTCAGCTCATGAGATACGGTCTCCACTGAAATCAGTTCATTTCTTGCATTCTGCAACAGAGAAAATAATGAGGACAAAGAGAGGATCTCCTACACATTTTGTAGAATGAATTTTTATGAATTTATGTTTTCTTAAAAGTGAGTTCAATATATTAAAAAAATTCAATATATTAAAAAATCCAATATATTCTTTCTTTGATGTTCCACTTCCTTTGGTAGAAAGGTCTGACTGAAAGATGCCCCTCAAGATTGAAATAAACAGCTCCACCAGACTCCCAAATCCTATGGGACTCAGAGTGTAAATCTCTGAGTGCTCAGCTGTGCTGCTTGCTGAGTTTACACCCTCTGTCCAGGCTCTCAGCCCGAGCCAGCAGTGCTGAGTTCCACCCATAAATGGCTTTAGGGCCAAAGCTCTCATCTTGAGCAGCACCTGGCAAGGAGCTGTGAGATAGTGCAGTACACAGAGCCTCAGCACAATACCCCTGTGCAGGCAGCTCAGAAAACCAAGTGAACACCTCATTCTGCTTATGCTGACATTTCCACAGGCAGCATTACATACTTTCTTGAGATGGCAGTTCCCAATGAGCATAACAACATCCATATCCAAAAAGCACGGGTTAAGTGTGTCCAAGAGCACTGCAAGCTGTGAGTCTTCATCAGAACACAGAAATTACCTTGTTCTTTTCCTCATTTTGCAGCAATTTTCTGCATTAACAGAATTTTTTTTCTTTCTATTGATCTCCTTAGACTGTCCTTAAGGTTCCTTTAGACTTCAAAATTACTCGGGAAATTTGGTGCTGCTAACATTACTCTGTAAGTTAGGAATCTGAGGGAGTTTGTTCTTTGTGCTGGCAAGCCTTCAAACTATCTTGATTTTATCAGCTATAATTCATGTTTTGTTCACGGGACAAGCTTTTTCTTTTGTATTATTTTGAGTCATCTCTGGAAAAAATCACCTCGCACTAAGACGTAATAAAATATGAGAAGAGATTATGACTTATTAAATTAAGCCAAAGCATACACTGTATTTTGGTATAGCACCATCCCTGGAGGGAAAGCGAATACATTTTCAAATGAGTTCTGCTTCCAATTAGGCAGGAAAACAAGTACCTAAATTTTCAAAGGAAACCAACACACAAGGTGTGCAGTGAACACAGGATACCAAAAATCCCAGCCCATAAGCAGCACCACAGAAACTGCTGGGTGCTGACAGTCTCAGCCAGGACTGGGGGCTGCACAATGTTATTTGTAATTTTTTGCTCCAGTCCTTCCCCTGTAAATTTTGCTTGCTCTGCATGTATTTTGCTATGTGGGTGAATCTGGAAGAAATGGTAAAGCATTTTTCATAGGCATCTTAATTCACACCTATAAACAGCTTCAGAAGAAAATGACCTTCTGCCTGTTGGATGTGTGCCTTCTATCACTAAGGGTCACTTATTTCAATTATTTAAGTTTGCAACATTAAATGCTCTACCATTGGAACAAACAAGGGCTTCAGTCATTGAATTTAACGTAGCAGGACCGGGCAGGTATTTACTTCCTGGCTCATGGAAAATGAAATAAGATAAAAACCCCTCTCTGTTAAGCACTCAGTGCCCCAGTATTGATAACCTTTAAACATTATGTCAAATACACATGAGATGGGAGGTGACTCAGCAGCTCCTAGATTCTCAGAGCAGATGGAACGTCCATGTCCCCAAACGAAAGATTTCTGTACAATTGCTTCTTGCTGGAGACACTGGTTCACAGAATCACAGAATCACAGAATTTTCAAGACTGGAAGAGACCTATAAGATCATCTAGTCCAGCCGATGTTCTAACTGTTCAACTAGATCATGGCAGCAAGTGCCACATCCAGTCTTTTTTTAAATTCTTCAAGGGATGATGCCTCCACCACCTCACTAGGTAAATGATTCCAGTTTCTGACCACTCTTTCTGTGAAGTATTTTCTTCTTACTTCTAACTTACATCTACCTTGACGCAACTTGAGACTGTGTCCTCTTGTTCTATCCGTTGTCGCCCGGAGAAAGAGGCCGACCCCCAGCTCACTACAGCCACCCTTCAGGAAGTTGTAGAGAGTGATGAGGTCGCCCCTTAGTCTCCTTTTCTCCAGGCTGAACAACCCCAGCTCCCTCAGTCGCTCTTCATATGGCTTGTGTTCCAAGCCCTTTATTAGTTTCGTTGCTCTCCTCTGGACACGCTCAAGTAACTCGACGTCCCTCCTGAAGTGAGGGGCCCAGAACTGGATGCAATACTCTAAGTGAGGCCTCACCAGTGCCGAGTACAGGGGAAGAATGACCTCTCTGTTCCTGCTGGCCACTCCATTTCTGATACTGGCCAGGATGGCATTGGCCCTCTTGGCTACCTGGGCACACTGCTGGCTCATATTCAATCGACTGTCAACCAGCACCCCCAGGTCCCTTTCCACCTGGGCACTATCCAGCCACTCCATCCCCAGCTTGTATCGGTACAGGGGATTATTATGGCCGAAGTGCAATACTCGGCACTTGGACTTATTGAAGCTCATCCCGTTTGATTCTGTCCATATGTCCAGCCTTTCCAAGTCCCTCTGAAGAATCCTACACCCCTCTAATTGATCTACACTCATTCCCAATTTGGTATCGTCGGCGAAACTACTAATAAAAGACTCTAAGCCCTCATAGATTTTTACTGCCAAGCTGGCTTTACTAATAATAAGTGTGAAATAAGGATATTTCTCAAGGGGATTTTCTAAATTTAAAATGCATTCTGCTTCTTAACACCTCCCATCCTATGGAGTGCTTTAGCCTACCACAGTCTAAATGCAGTAATTAAGTGTAAGTGTAATTGTTACAACTGTCTGTGGCAGGACAAAAGTAATTGTCAGGGAACTGTCACATCTCCAGACTGTCCTGCTTCCAGTCCATAAGTCATGGCTGTGGGACCAAATTATTCCTCCCAATTCCCCTCTAGTTCCACTCCAGTGTATTTAACTTGACTAGTGGTACCATGACAAATGTTAGTTACACTCCATCTGACTCTCAGTTCAAAAAAGCAGGAATATGCCCTATTTCTCACACCCACAACAAAATCTCAATCAGCCCCATTGATATTTAACTTCCTTGATCCTTTTAGTCATCATATTTGTTGAGAGGAGGCACAAAGTGTTGTCCTGAATGTGAGGTTGAATATTTGATTTCCTTATGGATTTTGTGTCCTCCATCCACTCATATCCAAAGCAACGGCCACTTCTACCCTAAGAATAAAGCCCATCATTCAGATTCTTTGACACTACTTATGCTGATCTATTTTGGCTCTGTTACTTTATTTTCTGAATTTTTATATGGAGACAGTGACTATAGCATGTAGCCAGGAATGATTTTCAAGGAGTAAATACTAGGGTTGGGAATTAATCACAAGACATTTGAGAAGGGCCCCTAAGCTCTTCTAGTCTGCCATGAAAACTCTCTCTGCAGGGCTGTTCCCTCAGCACACTGCTGGTACTGGGGACCAGAGACAGGATCAGTTTCTTTCCTGCCCTGGTCAATGTGGGGGCAGTAGCTGTGCCCTGTTCCCTGCCATGTCACAGGAGCTGGAAGCAGGATGCAGCATTTCCCCTGTTTGGCACAAACACTGGTACGAAAGGGAGGAAGCAGGCTGGCCCATCTCAGTGCTCTCACAAGACCTTCTTTCCCCATGGGCACCTGGGGGTAGGGCTACAGGCAATACTGGCATTTGTGCCCCTCACCTCATTTCATGAATCTTGAAATGATCCTGCCTAATAAATCTTAGTGGTAAATCCAATCATCCGGCCTTATTTCATTAGTTTTGCTGCTCTGAGAATGGCAGGCTAGTTTTTCCTGTAACCCTTCTGAATTTCACACATTCCTTTTACTCTCAGAATTTATTTTCCCTGTGGAGTCTGAAGTAATCTGAGAGAGCAACAAACCACTGCACCATTATAAGCCCCAGTTTCTCTATCAGTGTAGCCCAAATACGCTTCTTACTGTGCTTGCTTCTGTAATAGACGTTTGTACTAGCTGCCAGGCAGAGACTGATGGGAGACAAGATAGGTATTTTCTGCCCAGAAAACAAGAAACATTATTAGGCTGTGCACAGTTAAGAGGAAAACTTGGTAGGATTTAACTCCACTTGGGCAGTTTCCCCATTTAAGGTGAGCAGCAAAGACAGGAGACGCCCTTGCTGCAGCACCCACCGTCACTGCTGAGGTGAGACAAGATAGCACAATAGTGGGGACAAATAAATATTGGTCAAGGTTGATCTGGTACAAGTTCTTCCCTCATAAATGCACAGAAATTTCTAATGTTCACACAGATTAAATGGATGTCGCTTTAAGTCACATTTGGAAACTCCCTGAGTACCAAATTGCCTGTCACTTGGGCATTAAAAGCAAAGTTCAAACACATTTTCTCTAAGTCCAGTGAAATATTATTTCAGAGCTTTGGTGCTTTACTCAACAAAAACAATTTTCTCATTTTTAAAGGCCATGCCAAGTATTCTAACAACTGCAGCTACAGATCATGTAACTGAAAACCTTCCTAATGTGAGCTTGAGAATTTTTACTAGCTCTAAAAACAGCTGGTCATGAACATACTAGTCAGAAAAGAATACAAAACAAAACTAGTAAAAGGAGTGTTGATTGCTAGCTCTCTCACGGGTATTTTTAACCATTTCTTAAATATGCTTTGCCTGTCTAGAAGTGAGAATATTCACATTATTTATTTCACATCTATCTGGGAAAAAAGCCCCTAAATTCCTAATGAAGTGCATTTGTATTTGACCAAACTTCTAAAGCGAAACCTGGTGTATGTACTTACATAAAAAGTTTATTAATTTTGACTGTTCTAGGATGAAGCAAAACTCCTTGAAGACGAGTCCTAACCTCAAAAATGTTTTTGAACAGGTTTCAGGGATCTGTCTTCTGTAGCTCTGTGTATGCACAGACGTGCTGTGAGTGTAAAGGTGAGGCTGTGCGTGAGAGAAGAAAGACCCTGACTGTTCATCCACTGAACTGGATAAGGATCCTTGCACTCATTTCAGTGCTTTTGGTCAGACTATACCCACAACCTACAGGAAGCTTTCACTGATTTCCTGGGATCTGGATTTATTGTTAGCTTTGACTTTAATTGCTAAAATTCTTATTAAGTGGTACCTGGATGTAAGTATTGATTAGGAACTAATGCTTAACAAGGGCAATACAAAAATATGATTAAAATGTCAGTTACCAGGCATTGGCAAATGGACCTTTACTACATCTTTGCCAATTATTGTGCACATAAGCTGTGCACCTATTAATTGTGCCAAGCTGTATTAGCTGTAAACAGTGGTAAACAGGTAAACAAATGTGCTTTCCGTTGCTATCACTGGCACAAAAGTGAGAAGTCGATTTTTAACTTCCCAGACATTTCAATGAATAGTGGAAGGTTACTCTAAAACTTATAAAACAGGATGAGAGAATGAATCTGACATAAAACCATTCCTGAAAGGCAGGGTCAGTCTTAGTCAAACCATCCCTGGTCAAAGCTAAACCAGATCTTTAAGGTCTTCATCTCTCTCTCTTTGTGCTGTACATGAGCTGTACAAGCTGGCAGCAATTCTGCCTTCAAACCAAAACACAACCCTCACCTTGTCACTGCAGAAGAAGAGGAGTCCAGTGGTTCATAATGGCTCACAAGTATTTGATTGACCTTTCTGTGGTTGCTGAAAGGAATTGCCATATTGCAAATCTGATTGTCTCCCTGTAATCAGTCCTCATGGCAATTTCAGGGGGTATGTCTAAGAAGAGTCCCTGAATGCTTGAAATCCAATAAGGATATTGATTAGCACTAGTGACCTCTGACAAGAAAGGTCAGAGGGAAAATTTTCTTTCAACTTCTCATCAGCTTTTAGCAAATGAGTGCCAGATCCCATGCTTCCAGCTTAGCAGCACCATGGAAACCGGTCCAGGTGAACTGCTTCCCATTACAAAAATCTGTGTTAATCACATGCATAAGGATGATAGAAGCGCTCCCTGGGCTCCCCAGTGCAATGAAACAATGTGACTTAATGACATTTGCAGGATCTTATATAGAAAGGGAGGAAAGAATAGGATTTCCTTCAGAGATAATTAAGATAAGGAAGAGAGACATCAGTAGGGTAAAAAAAAAAAGGTTAAAATAAGGAGTAAAAATCTATGCTGCTGATCTCAAGCTTTGCACCTTGGCCTTTCATATCTTTGCAATAATTTTCAGAGTGCTTCCTCGGTACAGGCCAGAGAGAATTTGTTATGAACTCCTGAAAATAGATTTAAAATTCACAAAGTCTCATAACAACCGCTATGCTTCCTGCCACTCTCCTCTACGGTCGTTTTTCAGCTGAGAGCTCAGCAAAGCTCCACAGCCTGACGTGGGGCCGTGACCGGGCTGCTAAGCAGCCTGTGGTGTGGAGGGGATGCTGCTGCTGCTGCCCGTCCTTCCCGGGGCCGCTGCGATTCCCGGGCTCGGCCCCGAGCCCCGCGCACGGCGCCGGCTCGAGGTGCAGCAGCGCCACCTGCTGCTCACGGCCGCGCACTGCACCGCGCTCCTCCGTGCAGAGCCTTTATTTGTCTTGTAAGGCAAGAGGAATAAAAACAGAGGCCACTTAGGCAGGGTTGTGACATCAGCACTCAGGAACTCACAGGTGGATACACATTGCTGCAGCCAAAACACAGTCTGGTGTTAGAGAGCAGGGGAGGTGGAATAAATACATCCCCATGGCTTGGGAACAATTTTCTCACCTCCCCAGCAAGCACTCACACAATAAATATATTTCCAGCTCATGAGATGGGGAAGATTTATCTTTTATCACTAATTTAAGCTCACTGAAAAATCCAACTGGCTCTTTTACATAAGGAAATCAAATGGCTAAGTCTGAACATATTCTGGTAAAAATCAGCATAGCTCCAGGGACCTCTGCTTGGGTGGATCAGAGCCAATTAACTCTGCCTTGTGTACAGAGGTCTGATAAGTAAGCCTGTGCTGGGGATTAAGTCACCCAGAAGAGCACAGACAAGGGCAACTTTTATCTGCTGCTGTTTGTGAGCAAAGGTGAAAAGACAGTTGGTCAAGTGAACCAAAGTGGGCTGGCAGCCAGCTGGTAAAGCCTCAGCCACTGGGGTAGAGTCACTCCAGGTTCAGGTCTGCAAAATGGGGACTGCAACCCAGCTTCCCCCTCCAGCCCCATGTCATTTGACTTAAATATGTGTCCTAATGGCACTCCTAAGTAACACTGCCTTGCCAGAGAGCTGCATCCACATTCACATGACTTTACATCCATTTGCTTTATCCACTTGTGATGGCAGATCTCAAACAAGCCTTTGCACTAAATCTCAAGATTTAGCAATTTTATCAGCATCCTCCAGCTCTCCTTTTAAAAGGCTACGTAGACAAATGTCTGATAGTTCTGCAGTCAGTGCACACCGACCTCCCACACATGGGAG
The DNA here is from genome assembly GCF_028018845.1 of Melospiza georgiana. NCBI lineage: Eukaryota > Metazoa > Chordata > Aves > Passeriformes > Passerellidae > Melospiza > Melospiza georgiana. The sequence goes on along the minus strand of NC_080439.1, from coordinate 8,278,358 downwards.
ATGGAATTATCTCCACATTACCATTCCTCACCTCTGCAATTTCTCCTTTATTTTTGAGATGGGCCTGATTAGGCTGTCTCTGCTCTAAGGAGGGCCATTGCTGGGTCTGCAGGCACTGGCACGTGCCTGGGCCTTCCAGATCACTGCACAATGCAGAAGGGGAAGCACAATAGCCAGTGGAAGCTTGGGTGAACCTCTCTGTTTCAGACAAACAGACTGTTTAATCTGTCCAGAGTTTAGTGACTGATAATGACTGACAGACTGTACTGTTAAAAACAAAAAAGGCCTTATTTGCTCTTACCTCCCCTTAGTCTTGAATTTCCAAGAATAAAAGAGCTACTCTTCCCATGTCTGCTGCTGTGTAAGGGACTCTGCTCACCTTAGAAACCTTTTCCTACACCCATCTCCACAGCAGGCTGTTCCTGAGCAGGGTGCCAGACAGGGATATGGCACTGCAGATGTTCTACCAGTTCCCTGGGCATTCACACCTCCCTGTCCTGTTGCTCCTCACCATCACACACTGAAATTCTTTTCCAGATGCTACATGCTAACAGTCCAATCATCCTGAAATCAGGCTAAATGCCCACTCTTCCCTGTCCTCTCTTTTATACTATTGAAGAGTTTTACAGCACAATGTTCCCAGCTACATGGCTCTGCTTTTCTCCTCTTTCCTTTGTTACATTCCTTTCCATTTCTATTACTCCACTTCTGGAGGTCACCTGGCCCTTTGTGTAGTATATCCTGATCCTCCTTTACTAACAGTGTCCTCCAAATGCTACCAGCAATCTGCATAAGTGTCCCTACCTGTGTGCTGAGGACATGAACCAATACAGTAAAGCAGGATATGTTTTAAGACTAACCTAAGATATCTGGGAAACATCACTATCAGCTTTCCTCCAAGCTGGTATGTTTCCTATTTATAGTACATATTTTTGTGTCTCCACTTTAGCCAGCAGAATTGTAGCATGTAAGTAACATCTTTAGTAATTCCCCATATAGCAGCTATCAGATAGTAAAGCCTGGGAGATCCACCACATTTTTCCTGACTATGAAAATTGATTATCTTAAAAATAGTAGCGTGGCATGACCCAGCATTAGTAAAAGCTTGCTACATTTTATTCCACTTTCCTCTCTCTGTCCCTCCTATCCTCCCTCTCCTATTAATCTTCCCTCCAAAGTCTATTCATAAGTCTTACATGCTACTGTAACAAGTCAAGCAGCCCTGTTGTTACTGCTTGGAAATACAGGGCATTTTTTATTTGCTGTTCTCCAATCACAAGCCTGAGGTTCTTCTTGCTCATTTCTCGTGCCCAGTCTGAAAGGGTTCTAGTACAAAAAGTGCCTTGTCCTCGTGCCCACTTCTCTCCATAAAAGTGTACAGATTTTGCTGTGCAAATACAGATTTTGCTGTGACATTTTCTCTCTTCCATCCCTGCCAATGGCTTTTTAGGGAAGTGGTAAGCAGTTTGTTGCTAATTCTTGTTATGTTTGGAACAAGGCTACAGATTGTCATAAAATGAAAAGATGCAAAAGGTTTATGTACCATTGTCATCAGGCTTAAATGGACTGGGATTGTCTCTTGGATGAGCCACAAACTCCTCATGCATGCCTGCAGAGATGTAGCTCTTTCCAAGGCTCACTCTGTTTAACTCATAGCCAGCCTTGGGTCTGCTCAGCTGCGGGAGCATCCTCACACAGGCCAGCAGTGTCCAGGACTGAGCCCACCCAGTGTGGGCTTGTTCTGGGGAGATCCCCATTCCCAAAAAGGAAGCCAAGCTCTGTTTCTTCCCCAGCTCAGGACTTGCAGGCAACACCCCTGCCACAGGCTGAGTCACAAACTTTTGGTATTTCTTATTCCTTTTCCCCTTTGTCTTGTCTTGCCAGCCAGGCAGTAATTTTTGGAAAAAGAATCCCACAGGATCTATCACCAGGTGCTTCCTTCCACTAGAGAGGATTCTAAGACTTTCTCCACTCATTCTCATTTATTTATAATATTTTCATATCTTTCTCCCTCTGACTTCTCCAGTGAGATCAGGCTCACCTTAAAGTATATATATGCACTATATATTCCTGCCTGCAGTTAACCCTTTCAAGGCCAGCGTAGAATTTTTGCATAAGGTCCCAAAAATGTAATAAAGGGTGAGTTAAAAGAGACTGACCATGAACTTCTCCTTATTGCATCACAGTGTGATGGTCTGGGTGTTTACTAGAGAAAGAAAGTGGTTTGGTGTTGACTTAAATGTTGTTCATTAACTTATTTTCCATCTCCCATGTTTCAGATTATGCTGAAATACAGTGTTTGTTCCTTTGGAGAACATGTTATGTAAACTTCTGATGAAAAGTAAATATTTTCTTTGAAGGAAATGTTTATACCTGATCCAGTCTGAAACATGGAAGCTACTATAAAGGAGCAAAGAAAGTCTCTCTATTCTGACATCATTCAGTTTAGGTAAACAAATATGACAGCCAGTATCACATTAGGAACAGCTTCTAGGTAGTCACAGGTTTTAAATCTACTGGGAAGCAGATGAATATTTAGGGCTGTATTATCCCCTCTTCAATGGTGTGTGTACCAATATGGTTGTATTTTTTTCTACAAGCTGTGATTAGAAATGCTATATTTGAACAAATTGAGCATTCTTGCGCCTAAAACATGAATCCATATCATAAGCCTTATACTAAGGCCAGGAAAACCAGAATTCTTATCCTTGACTGCCAGCAGCTTTGAGTAGTCTTGTATGTCCTTCAAGCTAAGGCAGTGCTGGTCACCTGTTGATCTCCAGATGCTTCACCAAACAGGTATTCAGCTTCCCAGTGTGGTGCCACCCCTGTTTCACATGCACAGAAACTGAAGCTGAAACAGTTGCAATGCCGATGATAGTCTTGCTTTGTGTCGGCAGTTTGCCCAAGTGATCTGCAGAGATCCCTTCCAGAAAGGTTTGCGATTCGGTGACTGGACTGGTTCGATTATCCAGGTTCTCCTCTGGCTGTTGTTTCCCACGTGCCTGCACAGCCACTTGCAGGATCTGTGTTAACCCAACTCCTGGAGTCCATCTGCCAAAGAACCAACCTCACCACAATGACTGCTCCATCTTCAGATGGCAGAACTCACTGCACCACCGCACTGTGTGGTTGGGTGAATGAAGGAGCAGTGCCAGGGGAGGGTGAGAGCCGTGGCCGGGAGCAGGGAATGGCACCTCCCCTTTCCGGGGCCGTTAGCGCTACCCCGCACGTCAGCCCGTGCCATGGCACAGCCATGGGAACTGAGCCTGCCCCGTGCTCCACGCCTGCCCCGCTCCCCGAGCTGTCACCGTGCCACCACGGGTGTGCTTGAGTGCCTCTGATGGACATGTGCCAGCCTGGCCCAGGGCTGCTGCCATTGGGAGGCACTAGGCATGGATCCTGGCATCCTGCAGGCATGGAGCCGTGCCTGAGAACAGCTGGCAGGGGCAGCTGAGCATCGTGATTAAAACCTGTTAGTAGCACCAGCTCCTTAATTTTCTGCATGTTCACCATCTTGCTGAAGGTACAAACCCCTGCATCTAGAACATGCCTCAGCGGGACATGCCACTTGTGCACGTTTTCCACAGCTTTCTGAATACCAAAAATTTTATGCATTAAGAGAGTTTGGCAGCAGGTAAAATGTTCTTAAGCCCATGCACAGTGCCTCTTCTAGTTTCTAGCTACTCTGAAGCATTTTTTATTTGTAGGCTTGGGTTCTTCTGCCTCAACAGCTTATCTTCAAAAACATGCTCTTATTTCAGATTCAGTTTCTTTGACCTTTGTTACACAGCAGACTTGAACTTCTGCTCTAAGAAAGCCTGTTCATCTCTTCCTGTCTGCTTCCATAAGCTTCCCAAAGTACTCTGCAAGTCCATTTAACACCCTCTTGTTGTCTCTTTTGCTCTTGGTATATTTTCTATTCTGTAGTCTGTTCAAAGTTGGCTAAACTGGTTTCCCAGCTCAGGCTTTTCATTTGAATATCAATCACTCAAAAGTACAAACTTCAGTGTTAAGTGTCCCACATTGTCCCTAGTCTGAAGGGACAGGCCAGTAATGGTTTTTTAAACATCTACAAAAATTTGCAGGCTGGCTCTTCTAACCTGATTAGTTTCAGTGGAATTTAGTGGGTTTTCCTATTTTTCCCTTTCATAGTTCCTTTCACAGGCTTTAGTTGCTGAGAGGTTTCAATTTGTGGCATTCAAGGTCATAAATATCCAAAGATCTCTACCCAAGATATCAATCACTCGGGCTCATTGCTCCTGTGCTTTTTCAACAGGCACTGTTGCACCTTCTCCAGTGTCTCTGGTAAATATAAACTGGATGGGGACAGAGTGGGAACTGGAGAAGGAAATGGCTATTTCAGAAATTATTCCTGCCCCCAAATACGATATTTTATGTTCAGCTCCAACTGCAGAAAGGGCCTTTGGACTGGAATAGGGGAATTTACTCCTGGATACAGTGCTAATCTGTTGGTACCACGTGTTTCTTCTCACAGGGACATGCTTCTCATGGAATTATTACTTTTTCTGGATTTATTAGGGGGCATCTTTGGGGTGAGTTACAGTTGATTTCAGATTGCAGAAGAAGCAAAGGGCATACATTCCTTACAGAGCAAACTGTCTTTTACTTTACAAACACATATTGATCCTAGCAGTGGGACCCAATTGTGACCAAGCTCTGCAATCCCTATTAGGTTATTACTTAGAGATGCAAGGAAAAGGGGTTTTCCTCCCTCATTATTTTTATAATACAGCAGAGAAATTGTCCATTTCTTACTGACTTAAATTTTCTTTTCAACAAAACTGAATAGAAATTATTTAATCATTCATCCTCTATTTACCTTTCATATCAAAGCAAAGTTAGCATAGGCAGCTTCATGATGCATGTAAAATAAATCCCAACAGAGACTATTCCAGGATTTTAGGGGAAATTATTTGTATCATTATTATTCTACCAAGCTGCCTGCAATTTTCATCTCAAACCCAATAAATTTTACCCCCAGTATCTGCAATGACTTCCAAAATTATGCAGATGATTATTTTATTAGCATGTACCCAGATGGTAGACTGCCAGGCACAGTTACTATCATTGCATGTAGCTCTCTGTAATGCACGAATTACTAGGAAAACAGTGCATTTGGGCACTGGTTATATAAATTAAGACCAAAGCAACAGTAACAAACTCAATTCAAACAAAATCAATAAAAGGTATGTAAATCATCAGACTAGTAACATTAGACATAATGTTAATGCCAATCTCTTCATGTCTAGCCCTACACTGAATTGTGGGAAATGTCTGACAGGCTTCTGCCCCATAATGTCATTTCTCATTGACTTTGTTTAAACCCAGTTCTACTTAAAGCTGTTCATCACAACTCTTGCAATTTACTCTATGGATATACCTTAGACCACACCTGAAAGACAAGGACCTAAGAGCAGAGCAGACTACAATAAACAGGGAAAACCACACGCATTCACTTTGAAACATCATTTTTGTACCATGGCAATCAGATGCCTCTGTGACATTTGCCACACTAGGCTGGTAGTGATGTTTATTCCAATACTGTATTTTGTATAAATGCAATGTTTGTCTCTTCCTACCTCTGAGGGATAGAGTTTGTAAAATCATTTTGGATATGGAAATGCACTGTGGGGATGAAGAACCCTGAGCACTGTAAGATCACTGAGTGCATACAAAGCCCAGAACCCTGTGGCTGCAGAGAATGCTGTGCAGTGGTGCTGGATGGGCTGCCTGGTATCAGCAGTGGCTGATGCAGCAGGACCCAGCAGAGCCTTGGGTGTGTCAGCAGCCATCCTCACCCTGGAGCTTTTCAATTGCTGAATACTCCCCCCCTCCTCTCCTTGATTTGATTTCTTCCTGTGGTGTCCATCTCTTCTCTGTGGCTCCTCTCAGCAGCTGTGGGCTCCTCTTCTCTGGCACTGACACAGCAGTGACCAGCCAGCCTCAGGTGTGTTTGCCCTTAGGCCAGAGACTAAGAAGTATTTTGTTAGTATTTTATTCTGTCTGGGCCCAAGGACCAAATATGGACTGGAGATCCTTTCCCTCACTAAATCCCGGACTATCTCTCTTCTCTGCAGCACACTGTGCAATGTACCCTGCCTTCCTCCACAGACAGGTCCTTGGGGGAGTGTGATGGCAGCAGAAGTCACCTGGCTTCCTCTGTTGGACTGTGACCTGTAGGTAGAGACCTATGGCAGCATTTACTGCTTGGGAAACTTCTCCCCATCTTCTTCAGGAAGAGGCAGAAGGCTACCAGCTTAACCATGCAGGTTAAGGCCTGCCCCAAAAGTGTGAAAACATAATCCACAAGTGTAGGAGTTAGTATACCAACGAGACAGCAATCTCAATACACCTTACACTCTTTCAGAAATCTGTTCTCTATCTGTTCAGGCACGGGTGGGAAGATTGTACTGTTGGATCTGGACAAGCTAGAAGCCAAGTGTTATATTAAAATCTGTGTGCCACAAGAGGCTTGTGAACACAGGTCTTTTGTTGAAATATATTATATATACTATATCTGCAGATTGGGTTTAGCTTTACACCTTGATTCTTCTGGCACAGCTGTTCACATTAGGAAAGTCAAACATGATGACAGATCTGATAGCTGGCACTGTCTGATGCAAACATGGGAAGCAGGAAGCAAGAGAAATCAAAGAAGAAAAATGTGTCTCTCCTTTAATGCACAACAGCAAACACTCCAGCCATATTCTCGCTGAAAGGAATTTGATGTCTCGGTCAGTGCTTTGCCTAATGAGCTACCAACATCAATCTGTCATCATCTGTATTATTTGAAATGGCCTCTGCTGACACAAGGTATATTCATGTACTGGCCCTCCTGGGCACTTGAGAGTTCAAGTCCTGGGCAGTTTATACCACACTGAATGATAATGAAGGGTAACAGAATAATCATTGGCTTCCTTCTCTCAAGGGGAGGCAAGAATGTTGTTGCAGAGATCTCCCCCAGCCAAGAATGGCTTTTGATTACAGAGCTGGGAATATGAGTTATTTGTTTCTCTGTGCACAAATAGTCTCCAGCAACTCTTTGCAACAGTGCTTTAGCTCCCCAAAGCACATGTAGCGCATCTGTCCATCTGTCCAGGCATTTCCATGGGCCTGCCCCAAGTATCTGACTCTCAAAAACTTGAAGGGCTGTATCAAAAGCCAAGAAAGAGATGAACACTGACAATAGGTGGGAATTTCAAGGAAAAAAATCCCCTCTTAGTGCCTGTCTTTACCTGCTCCTATAATACACACATAACATTACACAATCGTCTTTAACATCTTCAGCTGTACTCAGAAAATTACTATTTCTGGAAATATCTTCTCAGTAGGATTTTAGATTGCAAGGTTTCTAACCAACACCCAGCAGTTGTTTCAAAACCAGAATCTTTAACTTGCATCATTAAACCGAAGCTTCACACAAATGAAGCAAATAAATTGTCAAGAAACTTAATGAAATGACAACTACTATATTTTTATTGGTCTAAAGTTTGCAAAAGATCTTATTTCCTTTCAGAAAGTACCTGGGAGTTGCAACACCACAATCCTAGCCAAGATTTATGCTCCCATGTTAATGCACACTTAAAACTGCAGGTGAGCTACAGGTGAGTTACATAACAAGAAAAAATAACAATGTTTGACACCAGTATTACCAACCTTTCTCTTAAGAACTCAAAGGTTTCAAAATGTATGAACTAGACCTCGCTTCCTCTTCTACAACAAGTAAATATTATATGTTCCCTTTTGTCAGTGAAAGGCTTTCATCCAGCTACCCCAAGGACAGTCTTATTTGCAAGACTTGTGTATGCACTACAGGACGGTTCCTTTGTTCCTCACATATCCCAAAATGAAGGCAAGAGTTAGGGAGGGGCCAGATAAGAGTCCCTCTTATCAAATAAGATTTGTTTTCAAAGGAATGTTTCATACCAAACTGCTTTTGGTAAGCCAAGAAGATAAGACTGTCCCTAGAGTGGCATAGAGTGTGCTCTTAAAGGCAGATTAAGAAGATACCTGTCAAAACAGAAATGTGGTAGATAAATTCACAATTTTAGGTGGTTTTCACACATTTTGCCTTACAAAGTCCAAATTTTTTTTAGTGTAAGTGCAGCCACCCATATAACAAAAACAGGTTTAAACGTCATGTAACGCTTTACTGCAGATAATGTGACAAGGGGCAGCTCTTCAGGCCCTGTGAGAGCTCAGAGAAGTGATGGCCTCAAGGACCAGCTCAGAAGTGGGATTCTTTCTGAAGAGAGTGCAAGAGACACATCTGTCAGTGACAAGGCTGAATGGCTCAAAGAGATGGTGATGGCAGAATGGACAAGGTGAGATCCAGGTGAAAGTTGAGCAAGAAGGTCTGGTCTTGGCCAGGGCCTTGCAAATGCAAGGAGAAAATTGAGCTTGATGTTCTTGTGAATGAGGAACCACTTGGAGAAATGATGAAATACAGCCTTGCTTAGGGAATAGGACCAATGGTAGAGGAAGTCATCGTATGGAGTTCATTGTAACATGAACATACTGAGCTACAGTGACAGATAAAACAGGGATTTCAGATATATTTGACAGGAAGAAAATTATGCTGTAGACCCAGAATAGTTGTGTAAGACAAGAGGACTCAAAAAGACCCAAGATTCCCTTCAAGAGACAGAATAATGGGAATAACTAATGGAAAAATTAGAAATTTACTGAGACGAACAATGCTCAACAGAACAGCAGAGGGGACATGTCTGGGGCAAAGGCTGAGATGCCCAATACAGAAATAGAGAACCTTGTAGCCTCACCAAAGCAGTTCTGTGAGTTCTCTTTGCCTCTTTTATTCATAAATCCATGAGTACAAAATCAGTGTTCTGCACTAGCCAGTTACATGTGCAATTTTAACTGGCAACATTTAACATCACTGTTTGGTTCAGAATTTCTGGGCTGAATGTAAACAGAGCTACAGCTCTCTTTGCTCTGGCATAACAAAACAAATTCACAAACACATCGGGAAAAAGTGTTGACATGCACCTCTGCACAGAAATGTGACACTGGAAGTTGTTTTTAATCAACCCATGATGCTCACATCACATCTCCCTTGCTCTGAGACACTGAGGAGGAGGTCACCTGGGCACGGGTGTGTCTGCTCAGAGAGCCTCGTGTTTATTGCTCCTGACAGCCTGGGCTCCCTGTCTGCTGTGAATCTGAGGCTGTGTAAATTAAGCAGGGAGAGCTGTAAGTGTAGTAACTTTGTTGTCATAAAAGTCATCCATACTTTATGTCTAACATGCAAAATTTCAACTCCTTAAGCAGGAATGTCTATATAAATTCCTTCAAACTGCACTGACTTGGAAAGACCCACTTCCCCTGTTGCAAATGTGTTATTAATATATCGCCTCCACGCTATTAAATTAAAATGTCCCCCTCATGTTTCCGATCTTACTTCCAGATTTTTAGCCATGTGGCTGGAAGGCAGCAGAGATTGAATTAAATGGGTGATTTAGGGACATGTAGCAGTAAAAAAAAACCACCAAAAACCCATAGGACTTCATCATCTGCCTAAATAAAAATAAATATGTTAAATTTTTTAAGACTGTCTTGCTTGTCAGAATTATGTAAATCTCACTGGGATATTGATTGAGTTTGTCATGCCCCTGAAGGAGAGCTCCAAGGTGAGAAAGGATATCATTTGCCATCCCCCACCTGCCATTCCCTAGCCCTGCCTGGAACAGTGTGGACCCTCCTGTCACTCATGCCAATGAGCCTCCACATGGAAACACAGGCACTGTTTTCAAAACAGTAGCCCAGCATAAGTAGGGAACAATTTCATAAGTAGGGAACAAATGTTCTCAGACTGCCACAGCATAAGAATTCACAAGAATGAATGTGCAGTTTTTTCTACAAAACTCAGTGGAAAAAGCACTTACCTACAGTGCCAAGAGTGAACTTCGTTTCTCACATCAAAAATATGTCATTGCAGCTGAGCATGTGGGAATCCAGAGAGCACAGCAGGCTTCCCTAACACTTGCTACTAAATTTCAGGGTTTAACTCAGCAAGGGAAGATAGCATGTGGAGTTATCATGTGGAGTTCTCCATCAAAGAGACTAACAGCGTCATAGAACATGACAGCACCCAGACAAATTGTGCACTTACATCTTTAAAGACTCCTGTAAGTAGCAGGAATTAATGTGGCATGTTTCAATTTGCGTTTTTAAACTGGAGCCATGTGTCTGTGGTCACTCTGGTAATGCCAGGACAGTCACTGGAGTGGAGCTGAAATTCCCAGGGAGTGGAGCTGAAATTCCCTTGCTGCTCATGGAGATGGGGAGAGGTCAGTGTGACTGCAGGGCGTTTGTTTGCTCAGTGTGAAATACCTGGTTTCTGCTTCTGATCCACTGTTTGCTCCGGAGGTTCAGCCCTGCAGTCTCTTCCCAGGTATCCTGCTCTGTTTGTTCTAGGTTCTGGTATGAAGCAATGATCAGGGGAACACCCAGAGAAGCTGCAAGAACAAACTATAGCATAAGAACATAAAGCCAACCCCCCCAAATCCTTCCACAGCTGCTAATCTCTGATTTCACAGTTGCCACCTATCCATCTCCAGCACAGCTTTCCCACACCCATCAAATTGCACAGGAATGATACTGAGAGAACCATGACATCCCTGCAGGGCTGAAGCAAAAATATCCCACTGTTTAGAGTTGCATGGCAACATAAATAACTTTGACCTCAATAAAAGGGTAAAAAAGTATAACAAATTTAGGAAGGGGGGGTCTCCCATACCAGGTCAGTGTAACACAGGGTAAGTCAATCAGGGGCTTGAAAACCCTCAACTCATAAAACTGCTCCTGTTACTGATTGCAGCATCAAAACACAGAGCAGGGAAAATGCGGAAATGGGGAGGAAAATTTAAATCAATCAAAAGCTTCACTAAGACAAAACATCTTATATAATCTTCCCACTGGGAAGAGAAGGAGAATAGACTTTCATGTAACAAGTGCTAGTTTTGTCAGTTGATGTACTTCTGGAAGGCACTCAAGTATTTCAGTGGCATAGACAATAGAAGAGCAAAATGAACGAGAGAGAACAGAACAAAAATAGACTTGGTTAGCTTTGTCTGGGAGAGCTGGTCAAAAATGTAAATTTTCATTTCAGTAAAAATTTCAAAATTCTTGACAATTTTAAAAGCTCTTTCAAAGGAAAAGAAAAATAAAAGCAATACAATTTTTAAAAGAAAGTCTAACCAGTGAAAAATGTCTCTGAAATAATAAATACTAAATCTGGAAGGCCAAATTTCAATCCCCTCAATCTTCCTACCTTTCTGATAAGTCCAGGAAATAGTCTTATCTAAGGTTTTACTGACTGGCACCTGGCTTTTCTGATTCTTGGATTCCTCTAATGTTTTGAATTCATCCTTCTACCCAGTGATAACAAACATTTTTACAAAATTCAGTGAGTTATTTCAGATCACAGAATTAAACAGGAAAATAGTTATTTTCATTCTACAGTTAAAAGAAAATAAAGGTTAACAGATTGAGATCAGCAAAGCTCACTGAAAAGGAATCTTAGCTGGACATCCAGGACTAAAGGCTCCCAAATTAGATGCCATGTCTGCACACTTTATATCTCACAGTAAGAAATTTCTCAACTGCAAATAGCACAGCAAACTAGGGCACATGGTCAGCCTTTCTTCTCTTGAAGATTCTAATATTTAATAAATATTAATTAATTTACATATAATATTCTACTATTACAATCTGGTAAAACTGTTCATACTTCACAGTTTTTCTTCAGCCTGAAATTCCTGTTATAGGGAGAGTGGGGGACTTGGACTGAAGTGATTCTGAGCCAATTTACATCTGCTGAAGATTTGCCCAGGTAGTGGAAAGGGGCCAATAAGACTATGCAAATCAATTAGTCTAATTTGTCTTGAGGTTTTTCTCAGACCTCTATGGGTTTTCACACACTTTATTTTTAAATGCTGATTATACTGTCATTTAAGGGAGCAATATGCTGCCTTGACAAGGCTGGTGACTTTAACTTTCTGACATTTTCCCTGCAGACATTTTCTTGCCTTGGCGTGCAGGTTTCTGAGTAGGTGATGGCTATATAGAAGACAGCCCTGATGTTCCAATATCTTGTGAACTCGATGATCCAAAAGTAATGTACTTAATCAAGTGTAAAGCAAAAGGTGATTAAGTTTTGCAGTACTGTACAATGCCTGACTGCTCAGAAATGCATCTTTTGATGTGGTACAGAGAATTGGACCAGTTCTGTCTGCTTTACCAAAAAATGTCGGTTTAGTAATCTGAAAAGAGAGCCTCAGAAATCCCCACAAGTGTTTAACTTTGATGTGAAGCTTTAAAAAGATGATATTTATCTGTTTGCTTGGTTAATTTGCATGAATCTTAAGCTCAGGAAGGTGTCAATTTGACATCTAGGAAAGTGGTTCTTTGCTTTTTTTCCAAATGAGTTTGAGCAGGGGCAGCAAATTTCCAATCATCGCTAGTTGTTCCAAGCATCCAACCAAAAAAAAGGAGAGAAAGCAAAAAGAAAACCATCAACTCACCTTTCCATTGTGGTTTATATGAATTATTAAGAACTGAGATTCAGTGAAGCCTCAATTTTTGAGCATAGAATCAATACTATATTTTATATAACAAGGGCAGTAAACCCAGCTCTTTCTGCTTCCATCACAGTGAAGCCTTGTCAAGTCTCTCAGGCAACCTAATTCACCAGGGCCAAAGCCTCACACCACTGATGTGAAAGGTGGATTCAGGTGGGTTGAAAACTGGCTGAAGAGCTGGGCCTGGAGGTGCTGATCGTGGCACAAAGCTGAGATGAAGCCAGTAAGCTGCAGTGCCCCACAGGGGCAATACTGGGCTCCAGTCCTGTGTAACACCAGCAGCGATCTGGATGATGAGCAAATCTGGGAGAAGTGACTGGGGTGCCACAGGGTGATGCTGTCATTGAGAGGGACCATGGCAGGCTGCAGAACTGGCTGACAGGAACCTCACAAAGTTCAGAGAGAAGTCTGAAATCCTGAAATCTCCAGGGCAGCACATGTAGGAAAATATGGTGGAAAGCATCACCCAGCTGGAAAGCAGCTTGGCAGAAAAGGACCTGGGGGTCCTGGCAGGCACCGAGCTGAGGCAATGGTGTTCCCTTGCTGCAGAGTACCCTGAGCTGCCCTGGGCAAAGCACTGCCAGCAGCTTTAGGGAGGTGATCCTTCCCCTGTATTCAGCACTGGTGAGGTCCACCTGGTTTCTGTGCCCAGTTCTGGGCTCCTCAATGCAGGAGAGACAGGGACATACTGGAGACAGTGTGGCAAAAGGCCACAAAGGTAACTAAAGTACTGGAGCATCTCCTGTGAGGAAAGGCTGAGAGCTGGGACTGAGAAGGCTTGGAAGGGCTTAATGGGTATAAATACCAAAAATCAGGGTGCAAAGGGGTGGAGCAAGGCTCTTGTCAGTGGTATCCTGTGACAGGACCAGGGGCAATGAGCACAGACTGAAATAGAAGGTTCTGTCTGAACATCAGGAAACACACCTGACTGTGAGGTGACCAAGCATGGGCACAGGTTGCCCAGAGAGGTTGTGGAGTCTCCTTTCTTGGAGATAATCAAAAGCCACCTGGACTGGGTGGTTCTGGGTGACTGTTTCAAGGTGGCCCTCCCTACTTGTGCAGTGGGGTTGCACAAGGTGACCACTCGATGTCCTTTCCAAAGTCAACCCTTCTGTGTTACTGCTATTCTGGTGAAAGACTCGTTCACTTCAGTGGGGTTGAGATGTCACCTTCTGTGCAGGAGCCCATGGCATTCAGGTCACTTTCTTGTGCTGTAAGAACTATTTGCAGCCACTACTGCAAATACAGGACAATGTGTTACTATGTCTCAGGCATGAAAGAGAGAGAATAGATCTGCCTGGGTTCAGTGAGAAGTTATCTCTGCAATTATTGCCTCTTCAGTGAGGGGGCTGTAAAAAGGACAATCGTGATGGGCCACAGGCCTGCAGGGAGCTGACACCAGCAATCCCACCTTCAGAGGGAATAGTTAGGCAGATGTGTGTCAGTCTGTACCCAAAATGTCAAAGGCTCCTTTGTCATAGTACCTGTACCCAAACTACCTGATTGTATTTTTAAGCTCCTTTTCCAAACATAAAAACTAAACACAAATTTCCTCCCACATATCACAAGTCACCCCGAACTGCCAACATTCCACATTGCACTGAGCATTAATAACCATGTGGGCACATTTCTCATCCTCTGTATGCCCACAAAGAAAGTTCACACAGTCACCAAGAGGGGAAGGACTTGAGTAAGCCTATAGAGGAACCAAGGAGAGGTACAGCAGGCTTCAAAGTATTTCCTTTTTGTCCTGCTTGGTAAATGGAATACGGAATGTGACTGACAATGAAGAGGGAAGAAAGAAGATAATAAATCCTGTTTGCTATTTGAGGCTTTAAGTTGTTCTTTGAAACTGGAACCTGAAGTTGACTGAACTGGGTTATACATTACATTTAGGAATATGCAGAACTTGACTGCAGAAATGTTATCCTACAGTATTTGCAATTCTAAGTAGAAAAGATGTAACCTAAGAAACTGAGTAATGACCACACAAAATTTAGATATAATATTTTAAGTCCTTCACTGGGATAATTATAAGTCACTCAGGTGGAAAACAATTTTAATCTGCACCTGATGGAAGTTCACCTCACTGTTTCAGACCAAAAAAAGGAAAAGGGGAATTAAAGGATTTACAGGTTAGAAACTGAACTGTGCATTAACGGTAAAGAGTAAAATACTATCTTTCTAAATAAATTTGCTGTAATTCAAAAGATGCCCACAAGGAACACTTAAAGCGTGTTTTTGGGACACCAAACCTTCATTCTTTAATTCTTGCAGGCCAAACTCAGGAAAACAAATGATCATCCACACAACAGAAAAATGCCAAAAAAACCCTGCTTCAAGTAATGGAGAAGAAACAAATCATGTTCAGACCAATTTTTTAATGTGAGAGAGAGAAAAAGTCTTTCTTTTCCCCGTGAATCTCTTCAATTTGCAAATCCTAGCATCCATAACACACCTCATGCCACACAACTGAAGCAAATAATCCAATCTGTTCAGTCACTTCCCATTCTCCTTCTTTATCACGTAATCTGTCCAACTGAACCATTGCTATTTATAGTGTTTCCTGTACTCACAGATTCTAGGAGAGAGAGGAATGACTCAAAACTGCTTCTTTTCCCAAAACTTTTAGCCTCTCTCACAATATCATGTAAGCTGAGGAGAAATGCTTATTATCTAAAGTAAAAAACCCCCAACTTCTAACTATGCCAAAGTCCTTCTATTCATCTCAAATCTGCAGCTAGTTCCTCGACTCCAAAAATGACAACAGAGATTCAGATGTATTAAAGCCAAAAGGGACCTTTACTTTTCTGATCACTGCCCTAGCATGGATGGTAGAAACCTGCTCTGAAGCCCCTGCAGGAAAACCATTTCTATTGATTGAGTCAGACTGTCTAGATAGAATCCATCTAGCCAAAGTCATCTCACCTTAAATTAAAGATTGTAAATGCTGGACACATCATAGATGCTTTATTCTGCTACATAGATTATTTTTTTATCCCGTTACTCTTTTGTAAATATGTACACTATGAATGTAAATATAAGATAGGATCCAGCATTCCTAGGCATTTAAGCAGCTAATTTTCCTCTATATCCTCCTTAAAACTCTTTGTGTTCTTTAAGATCTTCTGCCAAATCCTCAAATCTGTACAACATATTCCAGAAACATTCCTACAAGATGCCTGCTTTGCAAAATAAAACTCCAAGAACTATTGGACATATTCAGATTATTTAGAGAAAGAAAGAGCTGATGCAAAGAATTTAGGAACCATGCCTCATTTCCTATTCCAAATAAATTCAGTAGCAAAAGTTGCTATTCAATTACATTTGCTGTTGAATGTGATCCTTAGAGCTACTTAAAATTCCATTTTCTAAATTATCATGCTACTGATCTCACAATTTAGATTGGTGTCTGGTGAGATTTGGGCCCCAACAGAATGTCCTGTTTACAAGAAAGCTTAATTAGCACTAGCATCTCTACACATTTAACAGAAGGGATCCCATTCCTCTTACATGGACAGTATTTGGTTGGTAGAAGTGTCTAAAAATTGTGTTACATTTTTGCTGACGCTTTCTTCTTAAGCAGCTTTAGCAGACTTCGCAATATCCTACCTGATAAAATTTACTTTGGCCAAAATTAATCAGTCAGCTTGATGTCCTAACATTTACTTTTCTCTTTTGTTGTTTGCAATGCTTCTTGGAACTGGGACAAATATCAGACGTGTGCTCATGTAAATCTGAGGTATGTACTATATAAATGAGGCCCCAGCTCCCGCTACGTAGCTACCATCTGAGCTGTATTCTTAGATCTCTATTTCTGAAAGGGATCAGTTTTCCTCAGGTGCCATGAAGGCACTAGTAGCTTTAATACTGCTTGTTCAGCTTCCAATTCACAAAGCTGTACCAGCAGCTCCCCCTGCTCCCTTGGGCTGTGATGACCCAGAATCTCAAGCAGCAGCTGAAGTTGCTGTGAATTATATTAATGGCCACAGTCATCATGGATACAAGTTTGCCTTGAACAGAATCGAGGATATCCGTGTGGTACCCCAGGTAAGTGAGGAGCTTGCAGGCAGAGCACTCTGCTCACATGGGGACGCCTGGAAATCACCAAGGGCCTGCAAGGGCTGTATCCTCACATGGGGAAATCAGCATGGCTCTGTTGATTTAAATGGGGCAAGGACACCTGGTAGCAGTGGAGAATCCAGGTCAGTGGAATGTATCTCTCAAAGAGCAGAACAGAGGGGGAGGGAGAAATGTTCAGATGTTTTTGTACAGTGCTAGAAAGAGCTCGGGTTACAAATGCAGCACGTTTGCTAGGGCAGATCATCCCAGGTGCTGATTTGTAAGCCCAGTATAGCTAATCTGGAGAAAAACTGAGGATAATCTTTGAGATGCAGGTAATTACTTATTGGCTAAACACATACCTATCAAAACTCCATGCTATTTGTGATGTTGTAGTAGGCATTAATTTTACCTAATGTCCCATTGAGCTACCAAGGAGTCTAAATGGAAATTACTGTGGCTTATTCTCCCACAGATCTATTGCCATCAATGAAGGCATCTAGAAAGGCCATAAAAAGGTCACAAATACAATGTATGTGCCAATTCAGAACATTTGATTCTCTTAAAACATGGAAAATAGTCAAACAATGACATGAGTGAAACTCCATAGCTGTTTTCTACTTGTTATGAAACAGAAGATGCCAAAAGATAAGTTTAGAAAAGACTACAACAGACATACATGAGATTAGAAGTGTGTCCAGAGTTGCCCATACAAAAACACTGGTGACACTGCTTTGCTCATATTAATGCTTTTACACTAAAATGACTTAATTGGTTTAAATGGAATCACTCATGATTTGATCAGAATCAATCTTGGACCTAGAGAACCCAAGGAACTGTGTCCTGTGTTACAGATGCAAATGAACTGGAACAATTCAGTGTAATTCCAATGCACTAAACAAGGCAGGTCAATGTTCACTGGGGTTTGTTTGGTATCTGGTTATAGAAACATGAAGTTTTTTTCATCAGAAAGCTGTTGATTTTTTTAAAAACTACCCAACAAAATAAAATTAAGTTAACTTAAGAGAACTGACTCACTTCATACAAGCTTGACTTTGCCAAATTTATGAGCCTGTTCCTTATTAGCAGGAATAAACTCAGTGTGATTATCTTGACTTACTCCAGATTTGGAGTCCTGTTCTTTTATAAAGTTAAAAGTAAAGACCTTTACATTTACTCTGCTGTATACCTGGAGCTACCCATGATAGTGAGCAACAGAGGAAGTGCAGCCCCAGGGAAGAAATCTGGTGATGTTTTGTGAAGAAATTACATCAATTCCAATGGTTTATTTTTTTTCCTTTCAGGGGCCAAATAATGACATCATATTTCTTGAACTTGACTTACTGGAGACCACGTGCCCTATTCTCAGCCCTACACCTCTTGCAAATTGCTCAGTGAGGAGCTTTGCAGAACATGTGAGTATCTGAACATTACCAGCTGGGTCCAAAGGTGCATGTTCAATATGTTGATGCCAAAGGCCAGGCTATCACCAGATTCCCAAGCTAATGTCATATCCTTGTAACAGCCTTTAACCACCCAACCACTTGTAACATCCTTGCTGACTTCACTGCCTTCATGTCGTGAAGGACTTCACTCCTGGATTTCTTTCATGTCCTGTTATCTGGAGAGGACAGATCTCTGCTAACATAACATCCCACACACAGTCCATGAATGCCTTGGGGCCTTCTACAGGGGCTCCAGATTCACTCAGCCCACATGTCATTGCCTCATTGCAAACCACAGACAGGGCAGGCTGTCAGTGTGTGCAAAAATACCCTTCCCTTGGCTACATGTGGGCTGTTACCTGCTGCAGTTCCACCAAGGCTTCTCTTCCTAGTTACAACTGCAGATGAGCTATTCCTTCAGACAGGGCTCTGCCTCTGAAGTACTGCTCAACTGGAATTTACTGGCCTCAGATATTTTGTTCTTATGCAAGTGTGATCCAGCTGTGAGACGCTTTCCTGACCAAAGCAGTGGAAATGTTGTCTGAGCCTGCTGTTTCTAGAATGGGGCCCAATTCACAGAGCTCACTAAATATGAATCATGATCTACCCCTGTATTCATCAGGGCTCAGATTCTATTTTCCATCGGGGGGGAGGTAACTCTAACTGTTCCCTCTTCCCAGTGACTCCAGCTTTGCCTTTGACATCTCCTCCCTACTGGATCATGTTGCTCACACAAGGCAGCACACTCTGCTGTTACCATGGCCACTGACCAGCTGAGATTAGTGAGAACATTATCAAAGAGCTCTGTGGAAGGTCTTAATTCATAAGTATTCATATTCTCTGCCCTATATGAGAGACAAACCTGTACTTAATGTCCACAATCCTGCTACCCTGGTATTTTTGATACTTTTGAGATCCAGATTTGGATCCAGATTCTGTAGCTCTGATCTGCCTTTTACAAAATCACAGACATCAGGACATGCCTAGCAGTGCCTTTGCCATCAGGCTGATGTTGCCAGGAATGGTCAGCCAGGATCTGTTCTTTTGAATTTAGTGGCCCTTTATCAGAAAATCCAACAATGTAACCCTTTGATTTTTGTCTCTCTCTAGGCAGTTGAGGGTGACTGTGATGTTAAACTGCAGAAGGTGGATGGGGTATTATCTGTACTTGCTAGCAAATGCCACTCACATGCAGGTAAAGGCTTTGTTCTGTAGATTTGAATCTAGAGGCTGGAGTATTTTTATAGCAGTGGTTACAGTTCAGTGGCTTTTCTGATTCTAAACTCCTGGGTATAAATATGGCATAAAGGACAACAGTTAATGGGTTTTCTAAATCCAGCCCTCTTTTCTGGTTTCATTCCCTTACAAACCCACTGTTTCTCTTTGCTCCTCTTTACTGTGACAACTAAGATACTATAAGACTAACTGGGGAGCAAGTCCCAGATTTGAGTCTTTTCAGTCAGCAGTTTAATCTTAAGAATTTGATTCCATGTTGGTCTGAGTTTACTTGCACTTGTTGGTCATCAGAGTGCCATTGGCAGATGCAGCTTCTTTACTAAATCCAGCATTTTCAATACTGCCATGGGAAAGCAGAATGTCTATTCTGCCTGCTCAGTGTGAGATCTCTTTGCTCTGTACAACATGTCTTCAGTACTACTGTCAAAACTGATGACTGAAATAACAAATGCAACTCCAATGAGGTAAAGTATCTTCATTTTTCTACCATTCCTTGTGTGAGCTGAAGCACCTTTTCACTGCTGTCACAGATTTCCAGAAAGAAAATTTTCTAAAAACTGAGTAAGAACATATAAAATGTGCTACTGAAGTCCACAGAAAGATTTGAATGGCCAAGTCGTGTGACACACTGCCATCTATAGCCTGCACTGGAAAAATTCCTGCCACTTTAATTTGGGACAGGCTTTTAAACAGTGCTTTGTGTTACTGAATAGGCCTATAATGCCTTTCTAAACAATTTGCAATCTGATCAAAACATGATCTATTCCTCCTGCAGACTCCAGTGAAGACATTCTCAAAGTCTGCCCTGACTGTCCACTGCTGGCAAGAATGAATGACACAGAGGTGTTAGAAACTGTGTCAGCTGCACTCAATGACTACAACAGCAAAACCACTGATTCTTACCTCAGACTCCTCGAGATTGGAAGAGCCAAAATACAGGTGATTTCTACAGCTATGTCTAGCCTTTCATGTAAACATAATATTTCATCTACAGTAATTGTGCATTGCTACCTAGTTATGTTTGCAAAAAGACACAATTTGCTTGCTCTAATTTGCCCTCCTGATTTGCTTTTAATTTCCCAACTATTATGTGTCATTTTAGCCACAGGATTCCCTTTCACTCCAGTGGGAGATGAAGCCACAACATTTGCTTTTTATCTTTTCTCAGCAGCTCTGCAGTTTCTGAGTGCAAAGTCAGTGAAACATTTTCCCTATTTTATCAGTATCACCCAGGGCACGTTGTTGTTACCGAGTTTGCTGTGGGTGCCACAAACTGCTCTGCACAAGAAGCTAAAGCCAACGTGGGAGCTTGTCAGCTGCTGCCTGAGGATCAGTCTGTGAGTATGGCAGACATCAGCCCCAGCTCCCCAGCTCTGAGGTGGAAAAGCAGCATCATGCTGGGATGTGCTTGCACTGGAGCAGGAATAGACCCCTGTGGGGATCAAAGTGCAAGAGATGTGTACCATCCTGATATGTTTTTCAATATGTCATTCTTAAAGCTATATCACACCTATCTCTTTTCTCTGAGGTATCTGGACTGAATTCTCATGGATTTGAATACATTTGAAAAAGGCTTGAGGACCAGAGACAGAATGTTTTCAATGAATAGACTATATATTATTGTTTGTTCTTAAAATGAGCACCTGAGAAAATCAGGCTCTTTGTACTGAACAGTTCACAGTCAAAAAAAAAACAACAAAAAAACCAAACAGACTGTTTCCCCCTCCTACAATTCCAGTGCACTCAGTTCTGATATATATGCTCTTGAGAATTATACTGTATACTTTACCATGTTAAAATTCTTCTATTTCTGATGAAACTGAGTCCTAAGCAGTTTTAGGGGGTGGGAGCTCTTTACCTAAATTCTTATATATTCTTTCCCTCCCTTATATCCAGACATACAAAAGATCTTACTATAGAAGAGCACAGGAGTTTCCCTTATTTGCTGCTTATGCATTTAAAGAGCTTTTTTTTTTAAGCCCAGCAGGCTAAAATGCAAGCACTTTACTGCTCAGATAGAACATGAGAACAAGTAGCCATTTCTAAATGTGCTGAAATTAAAAGTTCTGATGCAGCCTCCCTCTATTTTCTAACTATTTTCTCTTGACTGTGTTCTGCTTTGCCAGAATTTTGGTTTCTGCACAGCAGTGATGGTAAAAGCTCCCTCACAAGACCTTCAGGTGGATTGCCAGTTGTATGGACATCAGGTACCAGCTCCAGATACTCCCTTGCTTTCCTGGGTATCCTAGCCTACTGGTACTGCTACAAGGCATCATCTTGAGTTTACTTTTTCACTATAGACTGCATTAGCCACTTGTGATAACCTAACTTTGTATCCTAAAAGCCAAGGTAAGGTAGCTCCTGATTATCCTATGGATTTCTGTGCTGAGATTTAAGTCATGTCTGCCATCCATGCCTGACACAATTTGCCCTCTTGACCATCTGGGAGATTCACACGTCTGTCAGGGCAAAGGGAACCAAACTCTGCTCTGCTAAAGGGATGGGGCAGATAAATGTAAAACAGAAATCAGCATTGTGGGGCTGGAGGCTTTTAGTCCTTAGACATGACTGAAATCAGGGACCTTGTCCCTGCACTGCTGTAGCAAGGGGAGGGAAACGTGCACTCGACCTGAGTACTCTCCAGTATTTTAGCTCACATTTGGTCTCAGAAGGACTAGGTGGTTGTTGGATACTTCCTATGGACAACAGCTCTTGGTAGCTCAACAGTAATCAGCTGTCTAAGAGGTATATGAAAGAGAAAATGAGACAGCTGGTCTTGAATGTTTCACCAGCTGTGCAGGTGGCCCTGAAAGATCATATATCACAGAATTTGGTCCTGATGAATCATTGGCTATAAAAAATGTGTTCCTGGGTTCCTGTGCATGTGTTCCAATGCAAATCAGACTTCCTGATAGTCAGGAACATTTGAACTTGGGTTGCAGGCCTGCAGCTTTTAGGAGCAGGGTAACTAGTAAGGTATCAATTACCTGTACATCACAAACCCCAAACCCCTGAAAACCAACATGAGCTGTTTTTCTTTTCCAGCCTGGAGTTACCTACGCTCATCCAGGTCAAGACACATCAGCAGGACTGGCGCCCAGTGCTGTGGGTGTCACAAACCACAATCTTGGGCTTTTCCACAATAACCCTGTTGCATCTGAATCCAGCTCTTCAGAAATGTTCCGTTCCATGCTCCCAGCAAAACCAGTAGCAAAGAGAGCAGTTGCAGAGGCTGCTCAGCATGACAAAGTCCCTCGCCCTGTTGGCTTTGTGCCTCCTCCTCCTCCCTGCCCTGGGAGGATTCGCTATTTCGATATCTAGGCTGTGTTTCAGACATGCAATGCAGCCAAACTGAGGGATCAGTGCAGCAGCAACACACAGACCACAACATCAACTACAAATAGTTGAGAACACGTGACTCTCAGCCTGAATGAGTTTTACCCTCCAGAGGGCAGAGCTATGGTCAGGGTCTTGCAAAGACCTGCTCCAAAATATAGATTATTACAACATATAGCAGTAGTTTACTTTACATACAGGGATTCTCTAGTTAAAATACAGAAAACATTGTTTCAGTGAAACTGTTGTAAGAGCTATACAACAGTTGTAGCTTTGTGATAGAAACACCACCTGAAAGGTTAGTTCACAATAAAATGTTCAAAGCTTTGCTACCTTCTATCTGTATATATTTTCATTTAGTTGTCAAGTATCTCCTTCACAGCATTATGAGTCATATTCTGGGCTTGATTTCAAAAACACTAAGCTCCTGCACTTCTCATCAGCTTCACTGGGATGTGTGGGTGCTGAGCACTGCGGAAAATCAGGTCAGTCCTCTCTTTTGATCACACACCAATAGCACTAAAAAAGTGGCAGGAAAAAAAGTACTTTTCCCTTCCACCTATAATGTTTCCTACCATGTACCTACTTTTGATATCCACCAGAAGTACCTCAAAACTTTTGGACGTGGCACAAGAGCATCCATGTCTATGAAAAGAACAGAGTCAGGACACAGTGATTGCTGGCAGGCTGAAAGCATCAATCCCTGCAGCCAAATGCATGTGCATTGTCTGCCTGCCAGCAGACACACAGGTGCAGTGCAGTCGTGGGGTCCTGCACAATCTGTGTGCATATGAGGAAATGCCAGTTCAAGGGAATAAAAAGTATATGACTGGCATGTATCTCATATAACAGGACCCTGACAGTGATGGCAATTTACCATTGTCCTAGCAGTCAAATCTTCCTTGAATTTCTGGCACATGTTAGAGGCAGAATCTATTCTAGGTAGAGAATTAATAAGGGGCTGGGGCCAGAAGGATCTTTACTGCCAGCCAGACTGGAATTCTGCAGGCCCTGGGGAGCAGTCTCAAAGACAGTCATGAATGTTTAACCAGGAACAGCACTTGCTACAAGATAATTATCATGCAGGCAGCAAAAAATTGCAGAACACATGTCATTTCTGAACTCTTTCAAATAACCTGTCCTGTTCTCCCAGGTACAACCATCCAGTACTCAGTAAGCAACACAACTAACACTTGCTCTTGGTGATAGTGCAACAGCTCACAATACAGAGAGGTTCTGCTCTGCTGTGCCAGTGGGGAAGGGAAAAGTCATTGGCACTTGCACCAGTGCTTCAGCTGGGTGTGTGAAGAAAGAAAAACCAGCCCAGACTCTATGAACCACAGCCTGATGTGATGGCAGCACACTGAGGGCAAGCTCTCCTGTGAAGGTAGCTGCTCTCACATTCCAGCAAATGCTGAGTTTTGCAGGAAGTGTGGTGTGGGCAATTGCACCAGGCACAGCCAGTCAGTGGCTCAGGGAGTTTTTGCTCCTCTGTAAAGCAGTGGCTCCAGTATAACCTGCATGCAGCCATTTCTTCAAAAAGTGCTAGTATTAAGCTGTAGAAATCTCTTAATGCAGTAAGATAGGAGGTCTTCCTATCTCACTGCATGAGACACAGCACAGGATTTAATGAAACTGCAGCTATTGAGTTTTGGATCCCTGTGACACCAGATACATGAGACTTTTCAAAACTAGGAATCATCATTACTTAACTATAGATATTGTCTTCTATATAATGAAATAGGAACTAATTAATAGAACAGACAGTGTTTTCCAGGCTTAGAAAAATTTCTGATGGTAGAATGAATGTTTATAGAAGGGATCCCTACCTATGGGGATCCCTGAAATCCAGAAATGCTGCATTTTCTTGTTGCCTTTTCAAACCACATAAAGCAAAGATATATAGCAGAAACATCTGCAGGCTCCATACTTCACAGATGTTCTCCTATAGCTGGTGAAACCAATCCCTTTTTTTCTAAAACAGGAAGAAAAAAAATTTCTGTGTACATTCCACTTTGGTAGCCGTACTTCTTCTTTCTCCTTAGCACTTGTCCTCTTAAGGACACATTGTGCCCCTTTACAGATCTGTTTTCCATGACTGCTTTGAAGCAATCACTTTGTCTCCCACCAGTATAGCCCCATTTTCATGCACCTAGGCCTTAGTAACAGAGTCAGTATTTAATAATCAATTCTCTGGGCAATGAGACATATGAAATGGTGGTAGATGAAATACAAATGCCTCCTCCCTTGAAATGCAGCATGAAGAGTTTTGCCTGGTCTGCATCACTGGCAGACAATGTTTTTCAGATTTTTCAGACCCTGTTTTGCAAAAGTTCATGTACTTCATGTGCTGCTTTGGCTGAACATGCTCGGATTTCCCAGCTGTGTCCATGTTTTGAGGTCAGCTACTTCAACAGAGAAATTTTTCCTTTCCAGCCAGAGGAAGAGTACAAAGAGCAGAGTCAGGGATATAACAATCCCCTATTATAAGAAGCACCGACACAGCCAGCACTAACTGGCACCCATCTCCATAGAAATGCCATGCACTGTAAGGATAAAGAAAATGAGTTATTATCCCTTAGCCGCAGGGGAAGCAGCCCCAGGCACAAGGAACAATGGGAGCGAGTCTGCATTGCTGCTGCTGCGGTTCCTGTACCATGGCTACAGCAGTGCTTCCCAACATTGAGCCCTTGTCTCCCCTCCCTCGGGGACACAGTCTGTGCATTATCCCTCACCCAACACGAGAGGGGCTCACTCCAGCAGCCATGTGCCCCTCCTGCCCTGCTAGTGGGGTTTTGCACCTCTGCCACCAAGCAATGTCTTCTCAGAGGAGTTTCAGCTCCAGTGCTGCTGCAGCTCTTCTGGCTGTATCTATAATCCCAGCTTTCTGTGCACATTCCCTGGGACACATTCTGCTGTCTCCAGATGCTTTAAACATTTCTGGACTCAGATTCTTTACACAGCCAGTAAAAAAAGTGACAATATAGAAATCTTTAACTACTCCAAACATCACAGTAACATTGAAGAGGCAATTATGCCCTTCACTTGCATTTTTTCTTCCTCATTCAACAGAACTTTCAAAACTAAAGGTACTGGATGTCCTCCAGCAGAAAGCTGCAATCACAGAGTCCCATGACAAAAAATAAGAGCCAGGGACATGGTAACCCAGCTTCTGGTATCCTTCAAGGTGAAATGCTGCAGAGTTGCCCCTTAGTAGAAAACCAGTGACATTCACCAGGATCCTCCTCAAGTAATGGTCCCTGTCACTTCTCCAGATCTTCAAGATAGAAGCTACTTGTAAAGTTATTCCCTCTTGTCTCCAGCATGGAGTTCCTGACAGGTTATTCACAAGGCACACTGCTGTCATTTCAAACTAAAGTTTCTCTGGGAAGAATTTGCCATGACCCTCGAGGGGTGTCAATGCCTCCAGGGCTAAGGGGTAGCATTCAACTGTAGGTATCCAGATGAGTGGAAATGCTCACAGAATGAATCCAAACTGAGCTTCCTATCACAACCAAACTGACTGCATATATTAGAGTCAATATATTTGTTTAAAACTGTCATTTAACAAATAGAAATTGCAAAATCAGTCAACCTTGTGGCATTTACCATTTTCTGTTCAAATTACTGAGACCTTTGTCTTTGTTTCATTTGGCAGAAGAACTGGATCACTGACAGAACAGAATTGGAGCCAGACCTGTTCTGCACATAGATTTATTCAAGCAAATCTGGTTTCTTAAGGAAGCAGCTTTGTATGTGTATTCTTATCCCTTGCCATGAGGTCAAAATTGCATGATCTGCCCAGTGAAGTCCAAATTAGAGACAGAAAGCCAGGGGGAAAAAGTGCTGTCTGGTCTCAGAGGGAGCAACAACACTTCTGTAAAACCTTGTAATCATTGACTTAGTGTTTACTGTTGCAGCTGTAGGTTTAAAGGTGATGGTCATTCTGTAATAAAAAGGGGGCACAAGTTTATAAAGAGACACAGCTCCAACATAAAGGTCTGTTATCTCACTCAGGTCTCAGCCCCTCCATCCTGACTCAGCACCCTGATCTGCAGCACTGGTTCTCTAAGCAGAATGGCTTGGCTTGCTTGGGTGCTCTTTGGCATGCAGGTGCTTTGCTCCTGCACTGCTGCCCCCCCAGCCCCAGGGGCAGGGGCTGCCCTGCTGTGCCCCCGCTGCGATGACGCCGCAGTGGAGGCGGCTGCAGACCTGGCTCTGCGCCACATCAACGCTGACCGAGAGGAGGGCTACGTGCTCAGCCTCTACAGGATCGTCAGCGCCCGAGAGCAGCCCCAGGTAAGTCACCCTCTTGCTCAGTATGTGCTCCTCCCCATGTCTATTTCTCAGAAATATCTATTTGAATGAGGAAATATTTCCAAAGGCTAATGCAAAGCTCTATTCACAGGACTCCAGAGGCCATGTCAACTTTATGCACAGACTAGAAATGATTTCATCACACTGTGGGCAATTAGAGAGCAAATCTCAGTCATGACTCTCTGCTGCAGGCCCTTGGAATAGCTCCAGGCATCAGTTCAAATTTGATATGAAACACCACTACTCTGATTTAATTTCATTTTACACCTTCCTCCCGCTGCCTTGAGCAGTTGGAGTGCAAAGGCTAGTAAGTCATAGTGTGTTTTGCACAAAAGATATGAGCACTAACAGGTGTAAACACATCCTGCTTGGGACCAAGGAATTCCTTTACAGACCTCTAAAAGATGACTCATTCTCCAGAAGAAACCTGAAACCAGTTCAAGGGCAAAAATACACTGGAAATACCTACAGAATATCACTCACATTTCCTCGAGTATCGTATTTCTCTGTGTGCGCTTAATTTATGACAATTTTGTGCTACAATAACTGAATCTATTGGCACTAACCAGGGACAGCCTGAAATGAATTCACAAGGGCCTGCAGCAGATTAGGCACTATGGAAGCCTGCTGCTAGCATTCCCTGCAATGCTGCTCACTTCCCATAAGCTTACCTTGCCTGAAAGGCTGAGTTCAGAACACTAAAGAAAATTAGGCTCGTTGCCAGATGCTTAAAGATCTGTGCTGGCAAGGATATGACACTTCTTCCTGCTGCTCTTACAAGGACATGGCTCCTGCAGACACACTGTGGACTCCAGCAACCCGAGATCTCACAGCTAAAGATGCTCTGCTGTGGTTTGCACTGTGTGCTCTATATTGCCTTGCTCAGGTGACAGAATGTGCCCACTGAGCAGCTGGATCAGGTCTCTTCAGAATTTTTCCACATGATGCAGGTGAGCTGGCCCAGAATCCACATCAGCAGGCAGGGAGTTAGCTGCTCAGACCCCTTCCTGGGGCTATTTCATGGAGTTTGGTACTCAGCCCTCCTCCTGGGGCAATTTCCTATTGACAATAATTAGAGCCCCCTATGAGCACCCTAGAGTGCAGCATGGTAGGTGCAGACATGCTGTAAACCACCTCAGTTATCTCCCTACTTCTCCCTTCACCTCTGCCAAAGATATCTCAACACTGGAGAATTTTGGTCCTTGGTTGTGATTTGTCTGTCACTCAATTTCCTAAAGACAACTCATTGCTTTAGAGCAAGAATACTTTGTTTATCTGAGGGTTAAATTTACTTATTTACTTTTATGATTTCTTTTTTTTTTCATCTATTATTGTATCCTGTAAATAAGATGTTTCAAGTCATTGCAATAACAAACTAGACATTCTAAGCCCTTTGTCCCATGGTTGCTGCTGCTGGGACTGAGTACATAAGGAGCAGTCAGCAATGCCAAGGGGTTCATGGACAGTAACAGCCTTATGGCACCTCCCATTCCTCTCAAAAAATTAAGAAATTTTTTTTTTCTCTGTGCACCAGTCAGTGGTCCTTCCTCTCACTTTCTTAAGTAGTACTGAGGATAAAAAATTTTCAAAGTTACTTCAAATTCAAATCTGCCCTTAAGCAACCTGTGGTTCAGGTTTGCTCTAATTGAAACTAATGAGCCATCTGCTATTAACTTATATGCAAGTAGGACAGAGCTTGCTTTCATACAAGATACTAATGATTAGCTTCACTGATGGGCACTTAACCAAAATTACAAAACATGCCCAAATATTTTATTTCTTTCCCTTGCACCAGGTCACCCTGCTGCCACATCTCCTCTGGCTCCCTGGCTGCCCAGCACACATTGCAGCCTGGCACCAGCAGTGCTGAGGGAGGGATCCTTTTGGCAATGGAAAGAGATACAACTTTTTATTCAAAACTAAGCAGATATCAAAAGGCCCTTGCATAACAGTCTTGTAATGAAAATTAAAATAAGGATGATTAAAATTTTCAGTGATCTGCTGAGCTCTGAATAAGCCCCAAATTATCCTTTCCCTGGGGGTGAATGATACATACAGAAGCAGGTAGACCAAAAGATGTGTAGATTTTGTAATAAACCTATCTGCTTATTAGAGCTGCTATTATACAAGAGACCTATAGGCAAGGGTTTGGTCTGCACTGGATGCATTTAGTATTTCTAAGATCACCAGTCTTTATAATCAATATTCATGATTCAGCTGAGAAAACCCATCTAACACCAAACACATTTGATTATAAGAAGATTTCTTTAATGAGGTATTCGTGTCCTTTTGCCTCCAGAATACCTTAACAACCAGTTTGAAAGCTCAAGTCACCAATTCCAAATATAAGACTCCTTAAAGATGCACATTTTTCTTGGCTATTTCTTCTTCATGTGGATAGTCTTAGTGATGGCTTTTTTCTTATAGAAGTCAAATGTAAAGTTACAAACTTGTACCAAATGCTGCACTACTCCAAAACACATTTTCAGCAAATAGCAAATACTCTTTGACTGATCTTACTGTGTGTTTACTGATTTAAGCTGTATTAGCTATCATATTAAAGAGAATTATCATCATGGTATTTAGATATCTTGTACATAGACAGAAAATGATGATTAGTCCCTTCCACAGAAGGATCTCTGCAGCCAGGTGTGGGGATATTGCTGTGCCACTGCACAAACAGCACTGCTGCACCTCAGTGTCACTCTTTGTCAAAATAACTTTTGATCTTTCCACAGCCTTCAAAATGAAACTTATAACTAAACCTCAGGATTAGTGTAAGCAAGTTCTGAGATCTCAGTGCAAGGCATTACCAGATCACTTCATAGAACACTTAGGGAAAAAAAAAGTTAATATGAAAATACAAAAAATAGTAGAAAGCATGAGAAGCTGCATATATAAGAATAGAACTAAGAGACAATGCTAACAAAGCATTTTCATAATTCTTTTTATTTATTTTCATTTTGCCCTTTCAAATTTAAAGGGTTTAGTATTACTAGTATCCATGTAGAGTTCACATACAATTACCATCCCTCAGATCTCTATAGATGTGATCAGAGTGGTTTGCATCTCTCAGTCTGCTCAGAACTCCAGAGCAGACACCACTTTGTGGTTTTCTAAACACTATGAAGACAAAAAAGTCAGCAGTGCTCCAGCTTCATAGGCCCTATGGACTGGTATTTAGTCACTGTTAAAGAGAGGCCAAAACTAAAGCCAAAATGACACAGATGTCAGCCCCAGACTTCCACAAGACTGCCACCCCATTTGGTGCTTTCTCCACAAACCAGTGACATCAAGCAGGGATGAATGAACACTGCTGTCACTCAGTTTGGTTTTTCTCCCCCTTCAGCAAAGACATAATCTCAGTCTAAACACACAGCTAACGCTCACATCTAAGTTCTTTAGGTTGTATAAATGACAGCTGCCCTCTTTCCAGCTTTCCACTAAGGATATAAATAAAACATGATCCAACTAAGCGGTATCCTTGATAAACATGCTGGAAAGGTGCTTACCCATGTCTAGTGTGGAGGCAGAATGAGGAGCTGCACCATGCAGCAGCTCATCCTCCTGCACTGCATGATGTAAGCACTAGATATATGGAACTGTATTTTTAGTCCTTGTACTTCCTGCCTGGAAAGATGAGCCTGAATTGCTTTGTGCTGCAGTGAACTGAATAAAGGTTTCTGGACTTAAGCCCAGGTCAGAAGTCAAGCACTGGACTGAAGCTTTAAGTGAGTCTGAGACATCCCTGTGACCCTGCAAGGTCTCTCACAGAACTCCCTGATAGCTGAGATAATATCTAAGCTTCTCTATCAACACAGCCTTTGCCTCTTTACAGCAGGTGAGAGCATCCACACTTGAAGAAGACACTGCCCTAAGAAATAAGATATTTCTCTTTCTAATGCCTGCTGGGAATGTTCCATGTTAGCAGTTTTTTATTAGTTGTGGTATTTACAATCTCATTCTTATTTAAGGCAAAATACCAACCTTTCAAATCTGATAATAAAATGCAGTTGACAGTGAAAACATCAACATGTTTAGTCTTTATTCTTGGGTTCTGGTTGGTACCAGAAACAGAAGAATAAAACTGACCAAAGGATTGTTCTTTATATACAGCTGGCTAGCTGCATGACCAAGCCTGTTCTAACAGGATCTGAATTTCACCTGATTTGCCACTTTTGTCACAGAGAGTGTTCAGTTCTCAGGATATCTCTGCATTCCATCTGTGTGTTTTCCGTTTTTTCATCTCTCCTTTTTATGAGTCCCTACTTTGATACAAAACTGGGATGTGACCCTTTTGTTTCTTGTTTTCAGGAGATCACTGGTTCTGTCTTCTATCTCATCTTGGATGTAGTAGATACTGAGTGCCATGTACTCAGCAAAAAGTTGTGGAAGAACTGTAATCTCAGATCTGCTCATTCAACTGTAAGGATTTTATTTTTCTATTTAATCTCGCATATGATGACTTACTCAGGTACTACTGATGACTGCAAAACCCCTACACTTGGATTTTTAGAGGGCAACAAAAAAAGCTTAGAAAAAAAAATCAAAGCCCATTTTATAATATCCACAATTTTACTCTGTACCTTCTAGTCAGTTTATAGACTGGTAAGATTTATTTGAAAAAGTGAAAATTAAAAGAAAGTTTTTGGCCAGAGCTAATAAAGAGACCAAACTAAATAGCCATGCTAGGACACTATTTAGAATAATGGTTTACTTTTTATAGCAACAGTATAAGAGTTTATTTTAAAGACAGCTTGTCAAGGAGGGAATAAAAGAATCACACTTTTATATAACATGTGAATTTTGGTTTAGTTTAATTCCACTTTGATTCTGACAACTTTGCAAAAATTGCACTGAAATAGGAGAAAAGGGAAAGCTCAGCAAGATAAGCTGAAAAGACAGAAACTGGTCCAACACTGTTGCTACAGGTGACCAAAACTGCTCTGAAGAACTGAAAAAACTCTTAGAAAATGAAGAATGATAAGAAAAAAGGTTCACATATATATATAAAAGTTATGATTAAATTTTCCTGGACTGCTTCTAAGGCAAATCAATTTTAACTTTTCAATGAAAAACTAGAAAAAAATAAAAAGAATTCTGCTCACTTCTCATTACAGTGTTTTCAGCAGAAAAAGGGCACAAAGACTATATGGTTTATATGCCTTCAGTGAAGCCAAGAAATGCATGTCCAGAGGCCTTGAGCACACATGCAGGAATATCTAAGAAGCCCTCAGAAAATATTTTTTGGCCATAAAGTAAGATTTTTTTGTGTGCAAGGATGACCCTACTATGCCACAAAACTGATTTATGGTCCTTCCTACCACTCTCCCTATGATCATAGGGAAAAGAGGGAAGGTGGAAGACAGGTGACTGGATCCAGACACTCTGAATTATCTGTGGGTTTAAACTCTCTGAGTTCCAGACATAGAGCCAGCCCAGGACAGGGACCCAGGAGCACTCTGTGACACTTGGGCACTTCTCAGCTGCCAGAAGAGTGGCCCTGGGCAGGCCACCCAGCAGTTAAGCACTGCATCTCTATAGATCAGAATCACCAGGGGATGAGCTGTCCTTTTGTTTTTAAATTAGATGCTTGGAAATGTGCTTCATTGTCATTTAAGTATCAACAAAACTTTTGTATTGAAAAGAATTCCATAATTACAAGAAGAAAATGAACCACTCCTGTCTAGTTACTAGATGATGAATAAAGAGTGCAATATTAATTGTTTCTAAATGTTTATGTTGTTTTAGGTTTACGGTCAATGCAAAGCAATTATCTATATAAATCAGGCAAGAAATATTGCTCATCTGAATACTTATGAGTGCACTTTACAACCAGGTATGTCTTTAAAATACTCTTTATAAGAGAACTGGAAAAATTCTTTGCCAAATAGCATTACTTTAAATTTTAAATGTAATTATGGCTGCAGTATCTCCATTAGCTTCAGCTGCCCTGATTTTCTCAAGTCAGTGATCATAAGGCCAGGGAGGTAATGCAGCTCAAAAGAGTTCAGTAATAACTGTTTTAACCTCTGGGACACTCAGCAGAGCCTCTATATGGGCTTTTACCCTCTGAACTGAAAAAAAAAAAAACAAACAGTTTGTGAAAAGGCAAGGAAAAACAGCAAGCCCACTGTCAATAGGTTGAATGTTTCCTTCGGTGTCTGCTTCCACTGCAACATTTTTATGGGTCTGTAAATACATAAAGATTCAAAATTATTGAGGGGTGCAAACCACAAATATCTTACTCTAGGGGAGTGGAGGACAAGTGGACAGGGTTGGGAGCATAGATGCATTTACAGTGACCTACGCTGTCAACATGCTTTTCTGGTTATGTCTTCTCTAACAACACTGTTGTGTTTGAATAAAAAGTTCCAGGCAAATATATTTGGTCAATATGTCCCGACTGCCCCATTGATGATTCTCCAACCAAGCCTCAATACTTGGAGGCTGCTGCCCGAAGCCTTGCCAAGTTCAATGCAGAGAGTGAACAAACTCATTACTTCTCTGTCCTCAATGTCACAAGAGCTTCAATGCAGGTAAGCCAAGGCTCATCTGACTTGATTTATCCCTCAAGAATCCTTCTATTCAGAATACTCCTGATTTCTGTGATCCAAGACTCTGATTCCATTTCTTGCAAAAAGAAATGCAGAAGTCAAGACATAGACTTGCTTCCAAAGTTCAGAAAAGCTTCAATGTTAACTCTTCTTCCACCACCATGAATTCACATTTCTATTCCTTAATAGAAAGTATTTAATAAAGTCAAGTCATACCTTCCAACTCATATCTGTAATTCACTGAATGAATATAAGCATGGTTTAGAACTAATTTTAGACTAACAGAGAGCTCATGATCTCATGGCAAAATCCTCTTTGTTTACCACAGTATTACCTCGTCTCTCTAAAATTCAGTATGTGTAGATAGCAAAGTGGTTTTTCTTGTTTGTCTAAACTGTCAGATATTACTACAATATACAATGTAATCACTTCCATTTTCTAACCCAAATTTCAGAAATAGTAAAATGATTCTGTTCATTAAAACAATCAGAAATTGTCAACAAGACACTGAACAGGATCTCTGGCTATGTAGTTCTATGTGGATGCTAATTTCTGACAAAATCTAAACCCATTTCCACTATGCCAATCCATGAGTTATTAAGATTGTGCATATATAAGAAGTAAAAAATGACCAGACAATAAAGCAGTACTGGCAAAAAATTCACTGTAACACAACAAACAGTAATGTCCAAGTATCACCTGCTCCTTCCATAGCAGGAGTTTTTAATATATTTCAAGGTCAGTAGAAATTCTTTATTCTTCCTGACACATGCACAAGTTCTAATTGCCACTGGCCTCTCATTTACAGTGGGTCGTTGGTCCTGCACATTTTGTGGAGTTTTTAATTCAGGAGACATCTTGCTCCAAAGATGACACGGTTGCTGACATCTCAATGTGTGAGCCACTTCCACCAGAAGTAGCTGTAAGTACTTTTCCTTGTACACCAGTTTTCCATGAACACCAGTTTTCCAGATACTATGATGCCTCAGCAAATATTTAGTATTTATCTCCTTGGCTCTTTGCAGACAAGAACCAAGAGTCACAGTCGTCTTTTTACGGATCATAACTCTATAGTGTTTTTCAAGGCTACAGATTGCTTTAGAATAGAGAAATATTTCAGCAAAACTTCTGAATTCTTACCAGAAGTCCATAAGCAAAGAAAACAAAAAAATACCATTCAAAAAAGGTGGAGTAGCAATCACCTTACAAAACTGAATGAGTCTAAAGGATTTCTCCCAAAGAAACAGACATAGACCATAATTCACTAACAATGCATGAAGAGTACACTCATACTACAATCAGGTCAGCTAGTAAAACATTTAGGAACTAAAGAAAAAATTGTAAGATAAACTGGAAGACTAAACAAGCATGTTGTCAAGAGGTAACATTTCAAGTCACATCTTAAGTGAGATCCAAGCCATGATACCTATAGATGTATATACCTATAGACAACTACTAGAAACAGCATTTTTTTCACAGTTTCTTTCACTAGTATGGCATGAAATTGATTCTGTGTGGAAAATTATACTATGTTCTACACACAACTTGCCTTTATAGGGATATTCTGCTGCATGAGAACTGAAGCAAGCTGTTGTAGTTTGGCCTTAAGTAGTCAGCTTAGTTTTGCTATTGTGTTACCTAACCCTCCTTTGCAAATACAAGGCCTTTATCAAAACACTGCCTGCCTTTGTGAGGTTGCCAATCCCAAAATAAAAATTTGCCCAAGCTGTTTATCCCTACAAATACACTTAGAAGCTATAATATTCAGCCTTTCATAATCACTTATTTTACAAGATAGGAGCTTAGTATCAGGGCTCCATGTGAAAAAATGCTTGTATTTTCTTCTTACAGAAAATCGGTTTTTGCAAAGGCTCTGTAGTAAACGGCCATGTGGAACAGTTTGTCACAATATCCTGTGAAATCTACAGTCAGCAGGTATTTCTTAATCTAATCTTAATATTGCAAGAGTAATACTCCTTTACAAAACAAGTATTGAACTTTTGAAAGCCTAGCCATTTTTAAGTTTTCTTATTCACAAAGATGTGCTTCAAGAAAGTGATAAGGCCAGATCAGGAAGAAATCTCTCTTGTGATAAAACCAGCTGTTGTTTGGTGGACAAAAAGGCAGTAGAGTGAGTATAGAGACAATCCTGCAGAATGTGTTCAGAATGATCTACAATGAAATTGTAAATCACAAAGGGAATGCAAGGGGATATTACTGTAGTTACCCAAGTTCCATGCACCCATCTCCACTGGCACAAGATGTAGTTACATCCATTTATACTTTGAGCTTCTGTTCTGTAGCTGGTCTTGGAGGACTAGAAATCCTTAGTGTGAAGGGTAATCTACATATCTGAAGGAATTTGGAACTGCTTCAGTTTAGATAATGCTTAATCCTTGTTATTTAGGAACCTGCCACTGAAGAGGAAAACCAGGAAGCCAATCAGACACCTGGTAAATCCACGCAGGATCAACAGGCCTCCCCTTCAGATGACAATTCTTTTTCCCCACACCTGGAAAAAACAGTGGGCTGGGTTAAAATTCTACCCCCTTCAAATGAGGACATCACTTTCCATAGCCTACGAGAAAGTCAAAATGAACATAAAGACAGAAAGCCAGTTCCTCCTAAGGCTGTAGAATCTGCCCACAGGTGTGATGGAGAAAATACTCAAGTAAACAAACCAGACTTGACCAAACCAGTCACTGGACCAGTTTTTCTCCCTTTTCCTGAAGAACCTTCTCCATCAGATTCATGTCCAGGAGAAGCAAAGCATCCAGAAGGCATCCTCCATCCTTTGATTACTAGAAAGCCAGCCACAGTCTAGCCAGCACCGAAGCGCCTCACCTATCTGTAACAAAATAACAGCAAAATGGCAACATGGTTTTCAATTTGTGCAACACCTTCAAATAAAAAAAGAGTTTGATACAGTGTTCACCTTTGGAATTTTCAGTTTTATGAAAGCACAAGAACAGATTGGGAAAAGAAATTTAACAGAGGCATTTTCCAGCTACAGTATTTGGCTTTTAATTCTCAAATTCTCCCCATCAAGCAGGGCATGAAGGAAAGGTAACTGTGGAGGATAAAAGAACTTGCAAGGCTGGGACAGCCCAAAGACATCAGAAAAAAATTATCCATGGTAGCAAAATCTGTCAGGGCCCAGACGGGGATGGCTGCTCCCCAGGGGATGGGGAGATAAGCCAAGTGTGACAATCAGGCTGGCGGGCAGGGGCCCGTCCTGTGGTGCCTGAGGGAGGCGAGGAGGGCACAGCCAGGCGTGGAAGTCAGGTTATTGAAGGAGCCAGGTCGCCAGTCAGGGGCAGTCCTGACTGCCAGGTCACACCAGCCAGGTGTCAGCCCAGGGGCAGGAGGCAGGCCTGAGGGCAAGCCCTGAACGCGAGTGAGCAAGGCATGGTCAGGGCTGGAGTGGTCATGGCAGCGAGTCAGGCACAGCCCAGCACTGTCCCAGCAAGTCCACAGTGACCAGACAGCGTGAGGGATGTGGGGCTGTGGGTTGGGACCTGCTCCTCCATCTGTGGGTCTGCACCTGCCTCTGCACCTGGGGCCAGGCACAGGCACAGCTGTGATGCAGCAGGAGCTGCAGCTCCGGCAGGGCACAAACGCTGCAGCCTCGGCCTAAAGCAGCTCCTGAGGGAAGTGGGGCCGTGGCCTCCCCCAGCACTGCCCAGGAGCCTGTCCCCAAGGCCACCTGTCCCCAAGGCCACCTGTCCAAGGAACAGCCCCGGTGTGCTGAGCCTGGCACCCCGCATCAAATTCCCCTGGAGCAGCCACACTCTCGGGGCCTGAGAGGGTCACAGCATAGAACAGGGCATGGACAGGGAACAGCCCTGCAGCAATGGGTAGCGTTAAAAGCTAGTGAGGTTTTGCTATTTTGTGGGTAAACTTAATTATAATGTGAAGAGCCTAGCCTATTTAGTATTTCCCGTAGAAAACCTCAAGAAAGATTACTTTTTTCTTAATGCTTCATACCTCACTTAAAGCATGTGGAAGAGCCTACCCACATGTGAAGCCTCTGCACACAATTCTGGCTGGTGAAGAATCAAACCCAGGCTGTCGAGATTGTTATGCTCTAGTGATGCTGCTGTGCAGGAAAAACAATGGTTTAAAAAATCAGCCTAATTCTTTCTTGAGATAGGTCATATTAACTGCTTTATAATAAAAGCCACAGGGACACTCGACAGCATGCAGCCAAGAAAAATCAATTTCACTAAAGTCAGACATGGTAATTGTACTGACAAAAACAAACATAAATAAATGAGAAGACAAGAAGAAAAAGAATGAACATAGGAAAGAAATGTCATCTGTGGCCAGGAGTACACTGATATTTGCAATAATTAAGGGGTTTGTATGAGACCATAAAGCCTTTTTCCAGTTGCCACCAGATCTGTAAGACCATTTCTTCAAAACAAAATCAATAAAATATTGTTTCAAGCTTTTATGAGCTGTATCATCCCTAGAGATCCTGGATAATTTCTACATTTAAAGAGCCTTCCAACAAAGAACTATGGTTTTGTGAAAGTATCCTGGCATTATGCAAGTTGATTAAAATGTATTATTTTACTATTATAAATAAAATATAAAGTATTATTTTATTTTGAGCGGGGACAAAATAATACTGAAATTTTTAGAATTTTATTCACAGAAACTGTGTTTGCATTTTCAGTCTGCAAAACTCTTACAAACATAAATTTGATATAAAGAAGTAATTTAATTGCTTCAAAGATTAAAATAAGCTAAAAACAGATGTGTGAAACATATCAGCTGAGCCAAAAATAATTCCACTTTAATTCTACATTATGAGAAATTTCAATATATTTTGGTTTCATTCATTTCAGAGTAGAAAAACTTTCAAAATCAGATAGCTCTTGAAAAATCCTAAAATTCAAATGCTAACTAGCAATAGGAGCTCTAGGCTGTGTCAGCATTCCCTTTTTCATCAAGTCATCCAATTACTTCGTCTTGTTTTTCCCTCGGGAAGTTTCACCTTTGCCAGCTCAGGTTTCTCTAACACAGCCAGTGTGTTCTCCTTCCCTGGACAGGAACTGCTGATCTGCCACATGCCCCAGTCTGGGATCCCAGGCACTCACACAGAGCACCCATGGCTGCCTTCAGTGAGCCAGGGAACAGAGCACTGGGGCAACAGCCTGTCACACTTCAGGGATCTTCAAAACACTGGGTCTGCTCCTCTTTTCAGTTAATCACCACACTTCTCACTTCTGCTGCACGGTCCTTTATATTAACTGCTTGCATGTTGATTCTATTCTCACTGTGGCTCCATCAGTTTAATGACATTACTGAGACTTTTATCAACATACACAACCAGATTCTTCCCCTAAAGGAGCATTGGGGAAGAAATCAGCTTCATTAACTGCTAGCCACAGACACAAATACCCCGTTTCACTCAGTTATTTTTCTTAACTATGGCTCCTTACGACAGTAAATTGAACAGCCACAGTGAATTGAGATGAATGGAGTGGAGTTGGTGTGAACATAAGCAGGGGAAACTGGAAAGTCTGGATGCCCAGTTTTGAGCATTCCATTTGGATACTGTGTAGCCTGCTCTGCAGATGAGGCTCAGAAATGACATTTGAATCAATAATTTCCCTAACTTGGATTTGGGATTTGGGTTCAAAGACTTCTCTGATTTAAAAATAAACAGAAGAAGGGGTGTTTATTTGAGCAATAACTGCACCTCCAGTACAGATCAGCAAAGCACCAGTGGCCAGTGCAGAGTCACGAACATTTCCTTTATTTGCTGTGGCCACTCCAGCACAGAGTCCATCCCCAGTTTCAGTGTCACCTGACCCACCACCAGTGTTACCATAATAGAGTCCTGGTACTGATGTCCAAGATTAAATTCTTGAATTACAAGAAGGAGTCTGAGGTTGTATAGTTTCTGTGTTTCCTTTGTCCTCAGGACATACCTGGATACTGCAGCACTCCATATGGCATTGATATTATTAACAGCTGGTAGCATTTATTCATCAGGACTTCAAACCCTGCTGCTGATTCAGCACCTTTATGCCAATCTGTGAGTGGGCCAGCACTGCAGCATTCTCCCTCCAGCGCACCCACATGGGCAGTTTGTCTCCACACAGTGACTTGAGACAGGACTGTAGGAAATCCTTAAAAACTTGCCCAGGTTGTGCTGAACCTCTCCATCTCCTGGCCTCAGCTTGCAGGCAGTGTGAGCAAAGCAGCTGGGCAGTAACACACCCTGTGTCCCTCCAGCCACACCCCAGGTGCCCCTCACCTCCTGCCAGACTCTGAACTGTTACGTGCTGCTTGTCCTTGTCCTGCAGAGAACAGGCCAGTGACACAAAGAAGCCTTCATCCAGTACTGGAGGTGAGAAGCAGATGGATTTGGGCAGACCATTCCCAATTCACTTTTCGATTTTGTTTTACAGTTTTTCAACACTTATTGATCTTATGATATAATACCATCCATCAATAACTTATCTGGGCAATATGTGGTCTAAAATGTGGTCTGATGCTTGTTTGAGCAAACATTCCAATTTCACATGAACAACATTTTTTATTCAGGCATAGATAAGTGATGGTCAATAACCTCCAGGAATGTTGACATTTTTATCTGATACTTTCAAGCCTTCACCTCTGAATATAGTGAGGCACCGTGTACAAAAACAGGAACAGTAATATTCAAAGGAAACAGAAGATTTTTAAAAGCAAGATCCAGACATCAAAGTTCTTAAGAAGAGTTTTAAAAACAAGGTTTTTATAAAATAAACTAAGTATAAAATTTATTTGTGTGACTTCAGAACCTACCTATTGCACACACTTCATAGTTAAGCATTTTCTTCTGCATCTGAGATGTAGAACTCCCTCTGACTCTATTCTTAACATCAGATTCTTAACCTCACCTTTTCCCCCAGCCTCTCAAGCCCCTCTGCAAAAAGGTCAGTCTTTCAACTTATCCTTACAGTCATCAATTTACAATTAGACTGCTTTTTTCTGAAAAGCAATTTGCAGCCAAAGACACTGAGGACAAGACAAGGAATACTGACACCCTTTTTATCCCCTGTATTAGTCCTTGAGGCCTCCTAAGCAACAAGACTTGGGTAACTACATTGTCAACCTGCTCACTTGACAGTTTGTCTCCTCCAAATAGCTTTTGAACTTAAGGTCTCTTTGAGTGAAATTTGATAGACAAGGTGATGGAACTTCTACAAGTTTGACAAAAAACTGGTGACTGGTAAAGAAAAAAAAGCTGGCAGGCTTAGAAAATAAGCTGCAGAGAGGGGGAGCTGGAGCTGGAGCTGCTACTCTGAAAACCATAACCAAAGCAAATTTGTCTAACATTGCATTTGCATTGGAGGCATCCTGTTTACACCCAGCAGACAAAAATAAGACATGTCACATTTACATATTTTTCTGTCCTACTTGGGGGCATTCCTGTTAAGTGCAGAGCCACCCCAAGAACTGCAAATCTTTTTTGGTTTTTGCATCAAGACCAATAAGGCCTGAAGCTCTGGGGAATTTCAGACTGAAGAAAAACAGAAGCCAGCCTAGAATTCACCTCTAAGCAGCCAGAGCCACACGTCTGTGTTAGCTGGGCTCTGGCTTGGGAGCAGGAGTGGCTGCAGAGCAGCACAGTGCGAGATGGGAAAGGCTTTGCTGCCTGCACAGGTGACAGAGCTGTGCCATGTGGTGACACCAGCCTGGGTGTGAAGCACTGCTGCAGAAGGCAGAGAACAGTCTGCTCAGAGCAGCTGTACTCCCAAGAAGCCAGGGATATCTGTAAATAATTACAGCTGTACTTTAGGAAAGGAGGAATTGGCTATTGCATATCATCTCCTTTATGTGTCAGCTCTCCTTTTCCTATCCCTCTAGTTTAAAGTTATATTTATTGCACATTTCATACACTGTTTTTCAAGAGGGGAAGATAAGCCTCTGTGATGTGTTCTCCCAGTGCTCTGGAGAGGTTTAGGATGGATGTTTATTACCATATCCTTAAAGTCTGAACGTGGATCACCTCTTACTGTTGCAAGTCAAGCCTTGGTAAAAGTCATAAACGAGGTTTTGATACACTATGCAAGAGAAATGCCATGTTTGGATAAATATTTCTATTCCTTCCAGCAATCTATTTACAGAGATGTCTTCCTTAAAGCAACACACAAAACTTAAAAGTAATAAATATAAAAACAAAATAAGATTTTAAAAAGATATCAAACTGAAGGAGACGTGATAAAAATACATTATTCTGACTTAAGTACAACCAATATTTAATTAACTGCTCTTACTGTGCCTGGAGTTCTTGTCAATGCTTTAATAAAAGGGTTGAATCTTTCTTTTCCAAAGAAATCAAGGACAAAACTCTCTAGAGTGGAAACAGAGTCTTACTTTACTTCTGCAGTCAATTTTGCAGGAATTGCACATTTTCCACTGTTTATTCATACTGTTTCAATTTCATACATAAAATATACATAAGCTATGGTAAAAAAAAAAATTATGAGTGTCACAATGAACAAGAAGAGAACAGAGGAGGGAAAAAAAGAACAATCTGCAAACAACAGACAGCTGAGAAAATTATGTTAT
Organism: Melospiza georgiana; assembly: GCF_028018845.1. NCBI lineage: Eukaryota > Metazoa > Chordata > Aves > Passeriformes > Passerellidae > Melospiza > Melospiza georgiana. Next base: position 8,236,208 of record NC_080439.1, on the reverse strand, counting down.
AAATCATCTAATCCAATCCTTTTCTTCAGTATCTCTGCCCATTTGAAAAAATTAACAAGTATTGTAATAAATGAGTTGGGGTGCAATTTGGAACACAGCAATAACAGGAACTTTATTTTTAAATGATGTGATATATTTCAAATGTCTTTGATTATTTACACAACATTTATTTCACTGCTTTTTTACCATTATCTGGAAGAGATTCTGAGTAATTATAATGAAATATTGTAAAATCAAGCCAAAAGAAATTATATATTTCATCAGAACAGTTGTACATCCAGCCCAGTATCCATCTCTCCCAGTAGAAAATTGTGGTTAGATGAAGGTCATGACCTGTCCCAAAAAGGCAATTGTGGTTAGATGAAGCTCATGGCCTGCCCCTCTCTGCAAAGCATTCCCCTTGTACTTTTCCAGCACCCAGAATCATTCTACCAGGGACTTTAAAGGATTCTCTTCTGCTGAGTCTTTTTAGTACCAGGACCTGCTGCCCATGGACTTTTCTAAGCAATTTCTACCCCCAGTGACAGTATCTGCATCCAGATCCTTCTCTGGCAACAAGTTCCACAAGTGGGGGAACTATTTTTAACCATTTTAAACTTACTCATGATGGTTTTTGGTGTCCCTGGTTCTAATATTGTAAGATGTTCCATTTAGCTTATCTATTACCAGAGATCTGTTAAGTGTGTCCTGAACTAACTACAAATGAAATATACTGCTTCAGCTCAGTTCATTTTAAAGCATGGTTTCTTAGACAACAGACATGTTAAGAGGTGGAATTTTTAAAAATAAAGATTAATTAAATGAGGTAATTGTTAAGGATAATTATTCACTGTATTTCTGAAGGTTTCTCAAAAAAATAAGTAAAAAACCTTTCATGGTCAAACATGTAAATCCAAGTCATAGAATCATAGAATGTTTTGATTTGGAAGGGACCTTAAAGATCATCCAGCTTCCAGCTCCCAGGTCAATTCTACAGCCAGCACTTTTTCTGTGAGAAGCCAATCCAATCTTCACATCAACCTAGATTTGGAAAATTCCTCATCTGAGTCTGACCTTGTCATTTTGGACTCACTTTGCATTTTTGTATTTTCTTATTTGGCATTTAAATTTTGTACTCCATCTTCAGCCACTCCCTGACAAGCAATTACTGCCTTTTAAGAATGTCTTAAACCATCCTGAATAAAAGATTTTGAATACAATGAGAGAACATCTCATCCTTTCTGCTTAGGGGAGGATATTGGCATATCCTTGAAAGGTATAGATCTTACTAGGCACTGCATTATTTTATTAAATAAAAAAAGAAAAATTACCAGCAATTCTCTAAAGAAGTCTATGAAGGCTACCACAGCCAAAACACACACAAAACTGCTCAGGTTGAGAATGCAAAGGCAGCTTTATGTAACTTCTTGCCACATCTAGATTACACAGTATTAGCCAGTCAGTCCCTTTCTGAGCACCAGTCTGAAATGATGTAAAGCTGATAGAAATCTGCTCTAAATTTTCTTTAGCTGGAGGAGTAGCAGGTACCCACATAGCAGCTACAGACCACCAGCCTGCAGTGCACCTTGAGCTTTTCCACATCTGAGTGAATTCCTTATTTCTCCTTCACTAGTTGCCTGGTGGTTAAGGATCTATAAAAACAGGGATATGAATATAGCCATAATTTGACCACAAATAATTCAGCATATTTTCAGTTCAACTGTTTTAATAGTAAACAGAAGACCAAGATTGTGTAATATCTGCACACATAAACTGGACCTTCTTACTGCCAGGCTCAGCCTAACACAGTCAGAAGTAAGTTCTTTCCATGATAAAGCACCGTTGCACAACATCTGCATAAAGATTCATAAACAGGCCCTTTGATGGGTAGTCCAGAGAGGTTATAAAGCCTATTTTCTTCAAAATCTGATCAATCACTATATAATCATTTACTTGCTGTTTGCAAATGTTAATCCAGGGTCAAGGTAATGGCTGTCTGACATGACACTTAAACTTATATAAAACCATGCCCTTTTAGCATTTATTTATAACTTTGGAGGGCTGCTCTGATTTAAAAGCAGGCTGGCTTTATCAGGGCATGGGCACAAGTGACCGCACACTGCAAACAAAATGCTGCTTTTAGCTTCAGCTTTTGTTCTAACACTACTGCAGTGCTCTAATGCCCAAAATGAAATAAGCATTACACCTGCAGACTGTAACACCATTGAAACAGATGCAGGAGTGGCCCTGGATTTGGTCAACAGACATCGCAGAGATGGTTACGTATTCGGTTTGTTCCGTGTTGCTGATGCACATGAACTACATTTAGTAAGTATGAACTTAAAGGCTGATTTACACAAGACTGTGACTTTTAAATAATGAGCCAGGTAATTAAGAGCTTATGTTTATTGCTTTTACTAGAACAATGTTGATGCAATCCAATGAATCAGCTGTGATTTACACTACCTCAGTATTCATTTGTGTATGATTTACTGCACGTAAACTTGATTTCAAACAATGCTGAATGGCCTCTCTTCTCTTGGCCAGCAGGATGTTTGCATAAGAGATGCTCTAAACAGCTCTATACAACTCTGGAAATTAATCTGCTCTGTCTGCTCTCTGATTTCAGATGTTATATTCAGAAGGTTTCTTTATTTCATGAATGTCTAACATTAATTAGACCAATGTATCCTGCAAGATTGGTATTTTGTTATTATCTTAATTTCAGACATAGCTGAATAAACTGGTGGAAAGGGAAAAAGGCAGAGGAAGTCAAAGAAGTTGCTACTCTGCAAAACAGGGGGGGACTGGATAGAGAATCCCTATCAGTCATTTTCTATTTCCTTCCTATTTCCATTTTTTTTTTCCTTGAGAAGATACATAAGCATTTCTCAATGACTGCTGAAATGCCAAAACAAATCAATAGCAGAAAAAGCAATAGAATAAACATGTCTTTGACTAGTACATAAAAGAGATCAAGGACAAGCAGATTTACTAATCCACCTGGTAGCTTTCAGCTGCTTGATTATGAAACTGGTATCCAGGCACACATGCACCATCACAGAAATCTCAGTATAGCAACAGAAGAAACAGGCTAGTGTTTGATGGAGCTGCTTAGTAGTGCCTGTAAGGACAAGTACAGATTCAGAAAGGGACCCAAAGGCCAGGTTGCCACAGGTCTTCAGCAGCTATACCTGCAAAAAACCTGATGGATTTTTTTGCTTTTCAAAGACAAGAATGCAAGACAAGTTATACCATTGAGTTGTACAGAGTAGTCAGGCAGTTAAAGAGCTTCAGCTAGGAAGAATCTCTTCTGCATTAAGAGATTTAAACCCTGAAGTCTCCTGTCCTTGAAGAATTCTGCTGCCATGCAGATATGTGTGTGCCACCCCTCTTCAGCTGTCACAGTGTCTACAAGAATAGAAAAGACACTTTATCTATCTGACTGCTAAAAATCCTTTCTGTAAGGTCTCTGTATGTTCTCAGACCCAAAGCTACCAGATCTGATCTCCTGCACAAGAATTTAATTGTACAAGAATTTTTTTTGTTCCATTGCCAAGATAATATTAAGAATATGTATATATTAAAAAAAAAAGATCAAAATATTATTTTTGTTTTTCCATGCAATAGTGTGCAACAGGTTTATAATATCAGCCCCCTCAGAAACCTAAGCAGAGGAATTCCAGCCAAATCTCTACTGGGTTTACACAGGAGTTCTAGAAGCATAAGACACTCAGGTATCCACAGCAAAACAGTTCTGGACTTGTGCAGAACTGTAGTGGGCAAAATGCTTTTAAAACACCTAAGAAGATACCATATTTCCATCAAAGAGCTATTGAGCAGATGAACAGAGGAATTTTCTGTGTATTTGGATGTAGACACTTAACCCCTATTTTAAGATTATACACAATGCTAAGATATACAAATATTGCAAAACCAGTGTTCAACATGACATTGGTGGACTCTTTCTAGTGAAAATATTACACTAGACTGCAGCAATTCTTCAACAAGGTCTCATCTATAAAGAAACACTGAAAAGGGAATCTGAATGGATGGAATTTCATAAAGCCCAAGGACACTTCTTCACAGTGAAGGACTTTGCATGTTTTTATCTAAATGACAAAATAAAATACATATGTGTTTATTCTGAATGTCCATACAAGGGCTGAATAAAGTTTAAATAATCCATTCCAAAATTGTTTCTGTGGGCCACAGAAAATTCTTAGCACCAGATGCCATTACACTGCCATCCAAATTCAAATTTTAATTCTCCTAATCGTATTTGCTCAGAAGACAGAACATACTAGAATAGTTTCAGAGTTGAGGGTTCTGATTGGGATTATTAAAGTTTTGTTGCATCACTCCCTGAATAAACTGAGCAGGAAGCAAAGTTCTGAAAGTCTCTGGTCACTAAGGTAATTTGAAATGGATGTACATACGGAATTGGCTGCCTAGACAACTGATGTCCAAATAGAACAGTACATTCTATGGGAAAATCAGAAATAGGGAATGGCAACTTTTTAACACTGGCATTTTCCCTACCTGATGAATGTCACATTAACAACAGACACTTCTCACAGGTTATCAGCAACAGGATAAGAGGCAACAAGTGTAAGTTGCAGGAAGGGAAATTCTGACTACATATAAGACTAAATCATGGAGAAAGTGGTGAAGTACTAGAATGGCCCAGAAATGTTGTGGAATGTCTGTCTTGGTGGTACACAGAATGCAGTTTCAGCTTTGCCTTGAGAAAGTGGCTTGGCAAGATGACCTCCAAAGGTCCCTTCCAGCCTAAACATTTCCTATACTTGACAGCTCTGAAAAACCTTAATAAAGAACTGGAGGAGCTTCACTAAAGATTAAATATAGTGACCTCAAAAAAAGTTTATTTCAGATCAAACTGCTTGTCTACAAACTCTGTTTTACTTGCACTTCTCTTCCAGGGAAACTCAACAGTCCTCTACCTAACTTTGGATGTGCTGGAAACGGAATGCTCTGTCTTATCCAGAAGACACTGGGAGTCCTGTGACTACAGTGACACCTATCCAATGGCAAGCAATGGCATCTGCACCTACTCATATCCCAATAATGCACTAACTTGATCTTCCTCTGGACTGCCCAGAAATTTGTGTCTCAGTGAACACTGGGCTTTAATATGGCTCTTTCTAAACCAAATTCTATCTAATTCTAGAATGTTAAGCATATGCTAAAGGCTTGGGAAAGGATTGAATCTTCAAATAAGTATAACTTTATTTAACTTGCTGTCTCAAAGGAACTGTACTCCACATTCCACTGCTTGTGGCAGAACTTATGTTTTAAGGGTAATTTGCTGACAACTAAAGGGCACTAGAAATTATTTTTAAAGCATGTTCCTGGTATATGAGCCAGAAATACCAGTGGTATATTTTGTCAGTTTTCTGTCATAACATTTGTGGTATGACAATGGGAAAGATTGGTAGTGTCACTACATGAACGATATACAGCAATACTTGTCTTTTCTTTTGCACTCCAGTGATGAGAACTCCCAGTCCAAAACTTTTTTTAAATAGGAGTTGTGATACTATGACAAAGGAGAAAGAAGAAGGGCCAGGAGCAGGGAAGAGAAAGCATTTATTCTTTTTTTTTTTTTTATTGGAGAAAAGGAATTGATGAAAAGGTACATCCACTTTTGACCAAGATTTGTGTAACATGGCATTCTAAGTTTCCCCCTCATCTTGCCTTATCCTACTCTAAAAAAGCATCAGGATGACTAAGAAAGCTGTTTCAGTTTTCCATTGTCTACTCAATCATGCAAACTGAGAATTAAAATAAAAGCTCTTGTACAGAGAGATCCCATTTTATCTGAAGACAAATTTTGAGTGGTACCTGATCAAACATGCCATTAATGACCACATCTGTTATTCTTAGAGGTACTGCACATTAAAAGGAGGTATAATTTCTATGATCGCCTACATCCAATTAAATCCAGGGAAAATAACATCATAATCATGTGTTCTTTTTTCCTCTCAGGACTTTGGGCAATGTAAGATTATCACATATACAAACCATCTGCTGAAGAAACCTCAACTATATGGATTTAATTGTACATTAAGTCCAGGTAAAATAATCACTGCTGTAAGCTAATGCATACCTCAAACCAGCCCTTGTACCAAAGTCTGTACACCACCAGTGTATGGAAACCATAACAGATCCATTCATCTGCTTGTAATTCATATTTTAGATAATTCAAATGGAATGTTAAGAATGAGTAATAGAATTAAGGTTACCCTACTCCTCTAAACCAGACTTTATTGATGTCAGCTGATATCACCATTCCAGTCCACCAAAATATCATAATGAACATCAGAACAAATGTAAATTTGGGAAGACTGCACATTTGGGGTGGTAAGAATCTAAGGTGATTTATAAGAATACTCATTTTCATGAGTTTGGGTTTTTTTTCACATTACAGAACAAACCTTATTTGTGGAGCAAGGGACAGGTATTTCACTTCCAAGGAAATGCTGCATTTAAGTTTCACATTATGAGTTCACATTAAAGGCCTGGGCACACTCCCAAGAGTATTAAGATCCACGGTAATATTAGTCAATTATTTGTTTTCACAGTTCCACCTGACTTAGTAGAGTGCAAAGATTGTCCTGTGAAACTTGAAGCCTTAGAAGTCACTGAGGAACACAAAGATATTGCTGCAAAGGCCCTGAGGAAATTCAACAGTGAAGGTAACCACACAAACAATTTCGCTGTGGACAAAGTTGAAAGAGTTTTAAAGATGGTAAGTGGCATTTTCTCCTAGAATTACTTAGAAATGACACAATTTTGCGAGCAACTCCAAGACCATGGGACCAGAACTGAAACCCTTGTGGGATCAGATCTAAGTTGAAGGTCCTACTTTAGCAAAGACTTGTTATCAACTTTAATTTAGGTGTGTGAAAGCAAAAGGACTTCTCATTTGCTAAAGAACTATGACAGTATGATGGCATTCAGAATTCAAGGCCTCCTTTGTGTACATTTTTTAATTTTGACATACGTGACATACATGGGTTTATTTACTACTGAGCAGACTTCAAGATGGACAGTCAGGTATTATCACAGTCACACTTTTGTCAGTTGCAGACAGATAATTTTTTACTCTTAGAATATTTATCCCATGGTACAACAAACAGTAGAACATGCTCAGCATCATTTTGACTCTTGCTGCAGAGCAAAGCAGCACTCTGAGGAAGGGATGTGAATTTGTGCTGTAACTCTTGAAGAACATCTGGGTCTGCTAAATATCACCATATCTAAGTGAAGTCAACATGAAGACTTATCCTTTGGGTGATTTGAAGTATATTTATAACAAAATTTCTTGTTGGTAGATACTGGAGACTTTCACTTAAACAGCATGGGATCATTCTGCCAACACATGTGTCAGCCCAGGACACCTCTGTAATGAGGTCCCAAGGCTCCCACCATAATGCATGTTTATCTTGGAAACTGCCTAAATGATAGCATGCCAAACCCACCTCCCTGCAGCTTTTAATATCGCTCAGAAATCTGACAGTGTCCCCCACTGGAGCCCTGTGCACATTGTATCCCTACTGCCTTTTAGAAAGGGATTGTTTTCACATTGCCTGGGTTCATGTGTTTCTCCCCAAACACTTGGTTTTCATGCTTCACCATCTTCAGCTACAGCAACACTTTACATTGTACTGCTGTATTTTAACACTCAGAAACTATGAATTACAATAAAAAACCATACCATAAAGTATGTGCATGCACTTTCAACCAATTTAGTTTAACTAGTGAAACTCGTATGTGCACACATGTTAAGGACACCTTCAACACAGACTTGATATAAAAGTACTGCTATAGCTGGAAATTAAAATGAAACACCTCTTTATGGATTTTAATGGGATCACAAAGGCTTTCTCCCATGTTCATATGGAGTAAGGCCTTCTCTATAACTAATGCCCTTGACAACAAAGAAAGCAACATTTTTACAGTAACCGGCAGAATTTCACTTCAAATTAACATCAGCACTCTAACACTATGCACTCCCAACACTGGAAATGGGTGGTTGCCATTCAAGAGATCTCTCTGATTTCACAGAAGCAGCAGTTCAGTTTAGGGAGAAGACTCTAAAGACACTATTTCCTAAAAACACAGGCTGTAAAAGTAACAGATTTTATAACATACGCATATTAAACAAAGAATTAAAGCAAGCATTCCTGGAAGCTGTTAGGGTGTGATATACAAATTATCTAACCTGTTTTCCTTGCTGAATATGTGTGTGTGCATGAACATTTGAACAGGACAGGTAAGAAAAGCATGAGGTAGATGGGATTTTGACAATAAGATGATGTATGGTTGTTCTGAAAATTAAAAGACTTTAAATACACCTAGTCACCACTTCTTCTTTGACCTCTTGGTTTCAGACTGCCTCCCGTGAAGGTCACATTTTAGGATTCTCTATAAAAGAGACCAACTGTTCAAAATCTACGCAGGAAACAGATCAGGCACTGGAATGTGATTTTCTGCATGACTGGCACGCTGTAAGTAAAGTCTTAGAACAAGAACTGATATAAAGGGCGGTACCAGGAAGATTCTACCAATATATTTTCAAGTGTTTATTATAAGCATGCACCCAAACTCAAAACTAAAAATCCAGTACGTTCAAGCCCAGATCCTAATTTTACAGCTGCTCCATTATCTTTTATAAGGAAACAGTCTGAACTCTCAAATCTTAATGTAATTGGAATCTGGCATGTTAGAGTCCTAGGGTTTTTCAGGTTGTATCTAGCTTTTGGATTCAAATTGTGGCCAATCCCTAGCAAATCATTCATGCTTTGTCCATAAAAACTTTTACACCAATATGAGTCATAGATCCTGAAAAAAAATATATGTCTTATGTAATCCCAATGAGCTCAGGGTTGCTTTTTTTGCTGCAGAAGAATGGAGAGTGGAATAATTCAAGGTCATCTTCAGAAAACTATCAAAGTGTTCTCTTCACCCCATTTTTCCATTACTATTATAGTCTACACCAAAGAAACAGCTAGGCAAGATCTCATAATTTCAGAATAATTATTTCCCAGAAACTAAATTGAAATAAAACATGGAAAAAATAAAATATGTAAAACTTTTGGTTTATATGATTTACATCCATCACCTTCTCTGGCTTTTTATACTCCAATCGGAACAGATGTTTGACAAGCAAAGGCAGGAAAAAAAAAGGAAGAAAAATCAGGCACCCAAGAGTACTCATTCTGGAGGCATTAGTGGCTGGCCAATTTCTTAGACATCAAAAGGGAAGTGAGATGCAGAGTAGTAGCCCCCTAGGTGCACATGGTGAAGTGCATCTAGAGCGCATCACAGTCAAGAACCCTCAAAACCAGCACTTATTTTAATCATTATTAATCCCTAGCAAGCATTGGTTGGAAGGCTCAGGATCTTATGTGAAGATACTTAGCTGTCAAAGGAATAGCCTAACTTGCAAAATGTTGAACATTCAGTAGTTTGTATTAATTCCATCACAAGAACCCAGATGCGCATTGTGGGTTATTTTCCTTGTCTTTTGCTTAGCACACTGGATTCTGCAAGGCAAGAGTTATCAGTGATGCAGATGAAGCTGATGGAACAGATATAAGCTGTGAAATCTACCATCCCTGGGTATGTACTCAGTTATGGACACATCCCTGCTGTATCCTCATGCAGGTTGCAGCAATCTTGCTTAGTCCACACTGGCAGATGATTGTAACATTTATGCAAATTTTCTATTGCCTGGATGTGATACAACATGTCAGGACAGACTGACCTGCAAGTCCTAGGTCAGTCAAAGGATGAATCAGAATTGAGCTGTCCCTACCACTCCTTTCAAGTGTCTTCTCTCAGTTTAGTCACTTGACTAAGTATCAGTGAGTAGAGATTGGCAAAAAAGTTCAAGGGAATTTTAGAAAGCAAGGAGAGGGGAGATGATCTTTATCATATCTGGTATTCCAGTTCATATCACAACAGCTACTCCAGTATGGATTTGTTTTGATCTATCACAAATACTTCTCAGCTGTTTATATAATTTCAACATGGTGTAGTGCTTCCAGCAAATTTTCAGTAACTTGGCATTTTATTATCTATTCCTTCTCCTCCATCTTGAAAAAAATATGTATTTTTCCCTTAAAGATCATAAGAGCTATGAATGCAAACCTGCTAACTCTCATCTCTCTCTTTCTCATCAATTTCTTCTGCCCTACCAACACCTGATTAATGCTTCCTCCTCGGTGTTTTTATAAACAGCACCATGGCTGTGGGCGGAGAGGGAGACATTCAGCCTTGGGACATCCACACAGACATCACCATTTTGGTCACAGACATCACCATAAGCATCACCACAGACATGAATGTCCCTCCTCTTCTCAGTCCAGACCTGAAGACCCTGAGCATAACCCCAAATCCAGCAAGGAAGATGAAGACAGCAACAAAGAACTTTCTTCTCCCCCTCCTCCTCATGATGAACCACATCATCATCCTACTCTACCTCCTCATGGACCAGACCATGACCACCCTCCTCACCACCATGGACCACCCTGTCCTCCTCCTCATGGACCACATCATGACCACCCTCCTCACCACCATGGACCACCCTGTCCCCCTCCTCATGGACCAGACCATGACCACCCTCCTCACCACCATGGACCACCCTGTCCCCCACCTCATGGACCAGACCATGACCACCCTCCTCACCACCATGGACCACCCTGTCCCCCACCTCATGGACCAGGTCACCATCACCCTCCTCACCATCATGGACCACCCTGTCCCCCTCCTCATGGACCAGGTCACCATCACCCTCCTCACCATCATGGACCACCCTGTCCCCCTCCTCATGGACCAGGTCACCACCACCCTCCTCACCATCATGGACCACCCTGTCCCCCTCATCCAGGACATCCTCCTCATCACTATTACAGACATCATCACAACAAGACAAGCATATCAGGGAAGTACTTTCCATGCCAGGTAACAGGAGCTTTCTATCGCATCCCAGTTCTAAATCAGCAGGATTCTCTCACACCTCCCACTGCAAACTTTTCTAAACTATCCCAATGCAACCTTCATTTTTCCAGCACTGGCTCAAAACTAAAGGAGATGGCAGAATTTCCAGGTTTTCCAGATCACCCTACACAATCAAAATCATGCCCCGGAAAACCCAAACTTGACCTTCCAAAAATTTTGCCTTTATTTCCTCATAGCTTTGTAACAGAAAATTCTCCTATATGACCTCAGAGAAAGATGTTCCTGGCTCAATAATTTCAGGGGCAACCACAGTCCTACAGTCAATGAAAACAGCAGATGGAGAAGTGGGAAAAGCATTCTGTATCTAGGAAGGAGAATCACTGAAAATATTCATTAAGTATTTCAACCTACGTCTTCATCATGGCTACCTCAAGCTCCACCGTAACTGAAAGGTTCAAACTTCTGAGTCCCTCACATAATGGGTAAAAATGTCCTCAGAAAACAATGTTCTTTCATTTCTAACACAAAGGAAAATTCTCTAAGAATGCAAATTACCATCTATAATTTTTTTTTCATAATTCATAATTACAATGTACTTCTCCAAGGAATCTGACTTAGAGGAAATTTGACTGTTTTCCATAAAAAAGTAATCCATGACACTACATTCATGCTTTATACAGATTTATAGAAAATAAAAATGCAAGCATTTTTTTCTTGACACAGTTGCCTGTTTTGTTTTTTGTTGGTTTTTTTTTTTTTTCACTACACATAATTAGCTATTGGATATTGAACTAGAAATTATATTAAACTCTGAAACTATTTAAGTATTAAACATCCTCAAAGCGAACTGTGGCATAAATTGACTAATGGTGTTTGGGTTAGCACTGTTATCTAGAAGGGGTCTGAGAACAGTAAATGACTCGCTGTCTCACTGCAGGGTGGCCTGCACAGGTGCTTCCATTGCTACAGCTGCTGGTGGTGATACACAGAAATATTGCAGTCAAGGACAGCCCTTCTCAAATAGTTCATAATTGCTCTCAGGGGAAGACAAAAGCAGATGCATGTAATAACTCTTTCATGTAAATGTTTTCTTTATTGCTGAACCTTCTTCGCTGGAAACTGAGTGGGGAGGAGCAGGGAGAAAGAACAGTGGTGCCTCTCTATACTCCAGCCCCCATCAAGGTCAAGTCCCTTCAGACTGTCCAGGGACCAGCAAGCTGGTTCAGAACAGCCATGTCATCAGTAAGAACATGGGATTAATCTCAAAAAAGTTAGTAACTTGATCATCCAAATAGCTTTTTAATGGCATAAAGTGAAACACAGTGCAAAGGCCACACTGAAGAAAAAGAAACAAAATGAGGACCCATTGTGACTGAGTGAAGATTGACTAATTTTTAAAAGTTTGTTATAATGTATGAACAAACCTATTTCTGGTTTAGTTTATCCACAGTCTCTAAAGTGCATTTTCTTTAATCAAAACTTGTAGCAAGTGTGGTGAGTTTGCCCTGGCTGGCTGCCAGGTATCCACTAAAGCTACTCTGTCACTGCTCTCATCAGCCAGACAGGGGAGAGAAAATATAACAGAAAGCTCATGGGTCAAGGTAAGGCTTGAGAGTTCACTCACCAAATATCATCACAGGTGAAACTGACTGGACTTGGGGAAATTGGCTTATTACTAATCAAAACAAAGTAAGAGAATGAGAAATAAAGTAAAAACTTTAAAACACCTTCTTCCCAGGCTTAAATTTACTTCTGATTTTCTCTACCTTCTCCCTCAGCTGGTTCAGGAGGATGGGAATGGGAGTTGCAGTCAGCTCATCACATGTTGCTCCTACCCCTCCTTTTTCCTCAGGATAAGGACTCCCTGCACTCTTCCTTGCTCCAGCCAGGGATCCCTCCCACTGGAGGCAGTCCTTCATGAACTGCTCCAGTGTAGGTCCTTTCCATGATGTGAGTCCTTTAGGAAAAAACTGCTCCAGCATTGGTGCCCTCACAAGTCCTGCCAGAAAACCTGCTCCAGCCCAGGCTTCCAGAGGGTCACAGCCTCCACTGGGCATCCACCTGCTCTGGTGTGGGGTCTTCCATGAGCTGCAGGTGAATCCCTGCTGCACCAGTGACCTCCAGGGGTTGCAGGGACACAGCTGCCTCACCATGGTCTGCTCCATAGGCTGCAGGAAAATCTCTACTCCTCACCCACAGCAGTTCCTCCCACACCTTCACAGGCCGTGGGATTTGCAGAGCTGTTTTTCTCACATATTTTCTCTCTTCTCTCTCCTGTTCTTTCCCAGTTCCTTTTTCTTTTCCTTCACCACTATGTTATCCCAGAGGCACTACCACCAGCACTGATGGACTCAGTCTTAGCCAGAACTGAATCCATCTTGGAACTGACTGGCATTGGCTCTGTCAGACATAGGAGAAGCTTCCAGCAGCTTCTCACAGAAGCCACCCCTGTAATCCCCTGCTATCAAAACCTTGCCACACAACCCAAATACAGCAAGAAACAGCTGGAACACAGGAGCCAAAGCAATCCCAAGGTGTTCACAGAGCCAAAGCAAAGCTATTTGGTGCCACATACAGGAGACAAGCACCAGATGTTCTCAGCCATCTCTAATGCTGGCTTGACCAGACTCAGATGATAGTGTTTAATCCTTTGTTCTTGGGTGTCACATATCTGTAATGATAACAAAGCACTATGATCACTAACTAATCCATAAGCCAGGCAGTCTCCACGTGGCAGCAGAGATGGACTTTCCAACAGGACCATGAAGGACAAAGTTTATCAAGTGCTATTGAAGGGTTATGTGACATTCAACCATATGCACATGTCCAAAGACTTTTCAAACACATTCTGAGTACCATAGTTCTCAGAACTGTTGCAGCCTGAACACTAAACAGATCTATAAAATTTACAAGGTTGTTGTCCAAAATTTCATTGCCACTGTGACCTTCCTGGATGTTTTATTTAAGCCTTGTAAAATTCATTCTCAGTAGCAGTTTAGGTGTTAAGAAGTCAGAAAGCTACAGCCACTTCTTTCTCTTATGCTTTACTTTGCCTAAACTGGTCCCCAGCTGCAGCCATTCACCCTGCTATCTTGATGGCAGGTGGATAACCTTAGTGTCATTCTGGTGAACAAACAAAGTTTATTTAGATAAACTCAGAGTTTATTTGCAGTATAAACAGGGTATGATGAGAACCAACCAACCCCAGGAACGCACTCATTCTGTTTGCTTAACTCCTGCTCCTGAAAAACAGAAGAGGTGACTACAATCCTGTCAGGCATTCCTTTTCCATTTGGTTCTTAAAGAGCCTTCTAATTCAGGGGGCCTTTTTCATCCAATTATGAAGGCCTTCATTGTACTAGCACTCTGCTGTAGTTTTTTCTCTAGCAAAGCCATTCCTCTTGCATTTGAGTTTTCAGACTGTGATGACCCTGATGTCTTTAAAGCTGTTGATGCAGCACTGAAGAAATACAATGAAGATGAAGCAACTGGTACCCAATTTGCTCTATACGTGGTGATGGAAGCCAAGAGAACTGTAAGTAGACTTTGCAAAAAAAAAAAGTTGGAATTGTTTATGCATTTTGAATCAGCTTATCTCCATCTCGTTTGTTAGGGGGCAAGCATGACAGCACAGTGTCTTCCAAAAATGTTTTAAAAAATCAAAGTGACTTGCACAGTAAGATACTTGTTTCCCTGACGAGTAGGGGTGTATATTATGTTTTTATCAGCAGAACTCTGTGTGCTGGTGAATTGCTTACTAATGCAAGGACCAAAGAATAGAAAATTTCTATCACCAACGTAATTTGTCTTATTATTCCACTCTGTTCTCTTTTTTCTTTATTGGGATTTCTACCCCTTTCCATCATCTCTAAGGTTTTCAGACCAATGGCAAAACCAGACTTATAAAAAAAATATTATACTCTTGACTTGGGAAGAGCTGGTGCTGCACAAAAAAAGAATCACCTGATAAAGTTTGGCACTATTCTGACCAGTTTGTGAATATTATTTGATTGACACCTAAGTCACAGATGTATCTAAAATCACTAGGTGGTATTTTAGTCAAATAGGATGACAGCTAAAATTACAGGAGAAAAGAAGGCAACATGATCCTTTGCCTGGAATCCTTCTATATAGCCTTAATCTAACAAAAGAGTATTTACCTCGGAGAGGTATACAAAGATGGTATTACCATAATAATGACAAGCATTATTTTACTTGAAAAAACATCAGCATATTTTTTCCACTGGATTGGATTTTCATATGTAAACCACAAGAAACCCAGTGTTAGACAGAATATTTTGCACTCCAAAATCACAAGACACTTTTACCCAGACAGAAATTGACCTCGGAAAGGAGCCATGCATTGCTAAACACTTATGGCAAATTACCCACATCTCCTGGCACCTGCCCTCTTGTGTTCCTGTTTACACACTGGGGAGATTTCAGCATGTGGAGACAAAGAGTAAAATCAGAAAGGCCTTTATATAATTAATATTAAGTAAATGAATAGTCTCATTGAACATTCTTAACGTTCTCATTCTTAACAACAGCCAAATGCAAATATCTCCATATCAGATCTGTAGTATCATCTACCTTCCTTTTGCTGGTGTTCCCAAAGGAGAGAGAGGAGTTTCAGAATTTTATCTTAAACAATGCTGTATTTTTAAGAATACATATTTATTGCAATTATTATTCATCTTTCCTTCTCTAGATAGCAATCTTTCCTTTTCTTAAAAGATACAAAGTGGAAATCAATTATTACTTTGAATCATTGATCTGATTATGAAGTTAAGTAAAAAACAGAGAAAATGAATCTGCAATTAAAATTTCCTCATATTTGAGATTCTTTTTCTAAAAAGAGTATAGATTTTATTCCTCACTAGTCTCACAATGTTGAATGCATTAATTAAATAGCTGGTTATTACATATTCATGTACATTCATTATTGATAAGGTAATAAAACATAAAAGCTTACTAGTGAAAGACTAAACCTGCCCCAGTTAAAGGCATAGCTGTTCATAATAGTAATGAAATAAACTAATAACAAATAATACAGAAACAATGCCTTTTCTTACTTTGTTTACTTACTGAGCTGATTTATTGCAGATTTAGAGCACTGTAACAGAGAACAGAATTTGGCTCTTTTTAAATCCAAATAGCATAATCTGATGTAATTCCATAAAAGTAAATTTCTACCTGCTGAGGATTAAGTCTATTATATTTTTAGAGCCCCTTTTATCCTTTTTTACAACTATTATACGAGGTACCTCTACACTTCTTCATACCTCTAGCAAAACACAACAGGAATTAAGAGAAGACAGAATATAATTCTGTGTCTACTGCATCAGTGTAAATCCAGTATATGCCAACCACATCAGCTCAGCCTCATTTTTTTGGTAGCACTAAAACAAGAATTATAATTTAATCCTCCCAGCAGAGACAGAGAATAATAACTGGATATTTTAGAATAATCAGTGCTAAACTACAGCAGTTGCCTGTTTGTATTTGAAAAGTCACATTGGCAGAGCATTTTTAGTGGCTGTAAAAGGTTAGTAACTTCTGACTTTATATCTTCTCTAAAGGATAAACCAAACCTTACAGTGTTGTCACTGTCACCAGTAGGCACAGGCCTGCTACCTGGTTTATGGCAAGGAGAAATGCCCATTACTGATTTACCAAATTCTGAAGTACTTACACTCGCCAGGCCAAACTTTGCTTAATGTTTTTATTTCATCTTATGGGATTGCTGAGGCTGTCCTGCCCTGCAGCCCAGCCTCCAAAGCCTGTAGAAAACCACAGGCAGTGCCCAAGGCTGTCTCCAGAGCACATCCGTGCAGGCTGGGCAGCTGAGGCTCCCTGGTACCACCAAGCAGAGGCTGTTTGGGCACTGCCAGGCTGCCTGAGGGCTGCTGGTTCTGGGCTGCCAGGGCAGCTGCACAGAAAGAAAGTGGACAGATCTGGGAGGAGGCCAAGAGTGAGAGCGAGGGAGTCAGACTGGAGCACAGTCCAAGCTGGTAATTATGCTAACTATCCAAGCAGCCACCCAAAATGGCTTTTTGGAGTACATTTGAATGACAGTATAAAACCTAACCACTTCCTTTTGGTTCTAAACCCATTGGTACTATAAGTTAAAATGAAGGCAGTTGAGAATATTGTACCCATTATATCAAATATTGTCATTGTAGGTAAGGGCTAAGTAATATAATTAGGTAAGTTAATATTTGAACTACCAAGATCTGAGAGACCAGCAGCTAATGGGAAACCATATTATAAAATTTAAGGTAAATAAATAATACTATTTACTTTTTTGAAACTCTTATCTTTTCACCAGATTTATTACCATGCAAATGATGACATGTGTATTGTTTTAATCCAGGCAGGTCCTGACCCACAGTTTTATGTGAAATACAGAATACTTGAAAGCACTTGTGCCACTGAGGAAAACAAACACTGGCAACACTGTCATTACAAAGTATCTGCAGAGGCTGTAAGTATCTGTTCTCTTTAAAAGTTCTCTGTACAGAAACATAAGGACCAGGACCACAATTGCTTGGGGAAAATACAGTAGAAGAATTAACTTTTTTAGCTGCATTGCTTTTGAAAGCTTATATGACTACAGTCCAGAAATGTTTACAACCCCAAAGTTAACCATTATAGTCCTGAGTTTTCTAGTACAATCCTGAATATATGCAGAAATGAACATTTCAGTGCTTCAATATGAAGGTTCTCAATTAACCAAACATAAGATTTGTGCACTGTCAGAGTGTAAGAACTGTAAAACTTGGTATTAACTATGTGTAAAGGAAACTTGCACAATCAAATACTGACATGGAAACCACTATGGCAGAAATTTTAGCAGAGGGCTTTCAGCAGTGCCAAACTTGTCTGGCTTGTGCTACCAGAGGGCACCCAGGGGAGGTACAACAGGGCACACACTGCAGGGACACTGCACATTCCCAGGGGGTGGCACTGCTCTTTCACTCAGTGCACAGGAAGGGGTGATGGTGACAATACAATTTGGATCTACGTGAAATGCCGTGGTCATTGCTGCATACCTTGTACTAGCAGAGGGGAAAATGGATAAATACATACTTTATATAGTCTTTAGTCATGTGTTAATTTCCATTATTCTGACTGCAAAGTCTTCAGGTAATCAGTGCACATCATACAAATATAAAGCATCATTCAAGTAATCTGCTCAGTTTGTCCTCTGCTTTCCTCACAATCTGATCCTTTTTCAGTAACAAAACAGCAGGTTGGACATTACTACAAATATATACACATGAACCTCTTCCTCAAAATCAGTCTACAACTGTCAGCTGTGTTCAATAGCTAAAGCATTGCATTTCTCTTTAGCAAGTTTCAGACAATTGTTGCCATATGTTTTTGCAGAAAACAGGAGAATGCACAGCTCGAGTTCATATGAATGATGCTGATAAAACAACTAATGTTTCACAAGAGTGCAGAATTTTCTCAGGTATGTAACTATATGGGATAGCTTTCAACAAATACATTTACAAATAAAAATGGAATAAATACAATACTGAAACTTTCAGGTAATTTTAAAGGTAGAAGCTCCTTATCATTCTAGTCAGACATTTATGAATAATCTTTTGTAAGCAACTATTGGTTAAAGATAAAATTTCACTTCACTGTTATACACATATAGACAAAATCAGTGAAGCACAGGAAGTTTCTGGCCAGGGTAATAAAATTCAGCATGTACGTGTAGTAAGTTTCTTCAAGCATAGAATTATGCCAAGTTCAAATTTGTTTGCTTAAGACCAAAAGCATACTAATAACTTAAGAGACCAGATGCAACTTGTCACACTTAAACTTTCTGTCCTTAATTATTTAAGCATAAAATTGTCTGAGGAATTACTGGAAAAAACTTGGTATGACAAAATTGCGCCTTCATTTTCTTCAAACTGAAAATGACTGAATTCTTGCTGTTAAAGTTTACCAAAACAAGTATTTACCTCAAACAATAATAGAAAAAAAATTCATTTACAAGATAGAAATCTGGCAGTGATGTAATCATGTATGATTAAGAGACTGATATTTTACACCTTAACATTTTTCACCTATAAGACACTCACAAATTACTATTACATTCACATAGGAATTTCCCTTAGTTAAAAGAGATCACATTGTTTTAAAGACTTCCAACTGAGATCTCTGTGCCTGGTGCTCTGAAAGACATACCCAAGTTTGCTTTAAAATATCCATCTAATTACTAACTACAGAAATATTCCCCCCAGTTTCTGAGATGTTTGGCAGCCAGTATCTGCTTTTTGTTCCTAGCTATCTTGTTTAAAGCTGAAATGGCTTTACCTACAGCCAGTGTCTTTCTAGGAACTGCAGTACACAAACTCCATGTTCTGCATTGAACAAATGCTGCATTTGTAGGGCAATGGTGACACCTAGTTGCCAGCAAAAGTTGTGTGAATCTTACAGAGGACACACAGGAAATTTGCATTTGAATCTTAGCTTAGAAAGCAAAAATCCCAATATATGAATTAAATTAATCAGGTATTCAGCCTAAGGAACTCCTCTCTGCTTACTAAGTTGTTACAACTCTGGAAAATAACACAGGTTTGTTCAGCAAAATCCTTATGAAAGTTCTGAGACCACAGTTGGTCTAGAAGTGGGTGTGCTGTTGGTTCATTATCTCCTTTGTGACTGCTCACTGAAAATGTGGTCATACTTCTCTGTAAGGTATCTATTTGTCATTGCTGAGTCAACATAAGATGTACTTTGGTCTGCCAGGTGAGGGATTTCCCCACTGTATTGGTACCACACTGTTCAGCCTCTCTGATCTAACTGACCCTGGACTGATTTCCTGGCTGGTGCAAACTGGCATAACTTCCTTTAAGCCAGTTTATGCCAGCTGAAGATCAGGCACATAAATTTTACTTCAATTCCACAGGGACCACATATTGTCCCACTTCCATTCTCATGCTCACTGACTTGTGAAATTAATTTATGTACTGAACTATAAAATTAATTTATGAAAATCCAGTCCATGATTACTAGAAAGGAAAGAGAGTTAATAGGATTAGTAGTAGGAAACAGGAGTTTGAGCATCCCTGTCAGGCTTGTCTATTCACAGCCAATCCAGCTGGTTAAGCCTGAAGGTAGCACCAAGTGGTAACTGGCAGCCACAATGACTGGTGAGGACAGCAGAATAGTCCAGCTACAGTCCCTGGGGCACTCAGAGTCACATATGGGTGAGCATATAGAGCAGCTCATATGGGTGAGCCCAAACACTTCTGAAGTCCCATCCTGAAACACGGTGAGGACAGCAAGCAGCTGCACACTGTGGGTGAGCTTTGAAGAATCTGAAAACCTTTCCCTTAGTTGTAGCTTCCACTGGCTCCTCCCTGGCTGAATGAGTAATGTACCTTCCTTAATGGTGTCAAAACTACACACAAGGTTTTTTTCTGCAATTTGTAATTGCTGGAATGGGGTTCACTGCCAAAACCATGCCTGGACCCTAGGGTCATGGATGGCCCCTGCCACCACAACCAGAGCATGTTCCTAAGCATAAAAATGTCTTTGTAGGCCTTGAAACTGGAATATAGGGTTTGCTTATCACACCAGTTAAAAAGGAGGAAAGGTTCTTGCTCACTCCCAGATAGGAAAAATGAAAACCTAAGGCTGTTTTGCATGAAGCCCTATGTTTTTTGGTTTGTTTCTTTTCCAGATGTGTCAAAGATAAGACTTACTGAGGCTCCATGTCTTGGATGCTTTCATCCTATATCAAGTGATGGTTCAGAAGTGTCAGAAATTCTGAAAAAAGCCATTCAAAAGTTTAACAAGCACAGTGGTGAACCTGCCCTTTTTAAGCTTGCGGAAATAAAAGAAGCTAAGAGACAGGTTTGTGCATGATTTTTCTCTAAATTTTACTGAAATAATTCAGCCCAAAGCAGGTACCTTGTTTGTTTTGTGTATGTTTCTGATATTAAAGTGGATTAAATTTAATAGTAAAGCATACAAAATGCATATAGAGGGTAGACTCAATAAATAATTATCTTAATTTATAAGGAATCATTAACAGCTACCTAGTAGATTTTCAGAGCTCTCAACTAATAGCATACACATATTTTTCTTTATCTGCAGTTGCTTCTAAGCAGTGTTTAGCACCAGTTTATTTGCATTCTGGTCTGGCACATGCAACCTGTATCATCTCACACCCTCCTGGGTATTTCCTTTGGCCTTGTCCTGAGGCTCCAGCAGGAGCAGATCCCTTCTAGGGGCTGAGCCAAAGCTGCCAGCCTGCACAGATGTCTCCCACACTCACCAGCCTCTCAAAGAGCAGCAGGCATCTCTGTTTTTGCAGGCAAAAAGGCCCATTTATCAACAGCTGCTATGTGCTATAGGACAGCTAAACCCCACATAGGAAAAGTGGGTAAGAGAACCCAAAAACCCAGCATGCCACTTGCTGCAAGATTTCTGCTCATGGGAATATCTGCTTTGCAAGAAATAACTACTCAGATTGCAGAAATTCTGTGTCATCTGGTATTTCATGCACTAATTCCTTCCCTGTGAAAAGCTTTCCTATGGATTGGTGTGACATTGCTAGAAAGTAAAGTTTCTTATTTGGTTTTTAACTAGTGTAGAACCCAACAGCAAACACAGACTCTTTCCTTTGAACCTGTGTATATTTACTAAGCCAAAAAGCAACTTCTAGTCTCATGTCAGCTTGACTCATTATTTAAGCCAGACTGTCCTTGTTGTATTTACTGATGGCAGCAATCTTCTTTGCTGAAACACAAACTTGCACAACATTTAGGCCACATGACAAAGTGTTGCTGATAGACTGCAATCCAGCAGCTGGAAAGAGAACCATCATGTCACCTCTGGCACACAGAGAAAAGTCAGAGCTTTCCACTTCAATTGATCTGGGATAACAAATTCTTATATTTGATTGGTTTTCCTTTTTCATACAATGTTACCTGGCCCAACAGTTTGATTTTGAGAGGTTTCATGGGTGAGAAGAAGTAGCCACTGTTAGAAAAATGGAACAGCTTCCTGGAAAGAAAATTTTTAAAAAAGGGTTATGAACCTGGACAAAGCAGTGTGTGTGGGAAGGTAAAGCCCAGGATAGACACAATTATGGGTAAATGATAAATGCAGAACACTCAACAAAAAATGATGCCAGCAGTATAAAGTTACATTACTCAGATACTGTTTTACTGTGTCCCATGCTCAGGAATGCAGGACTTGCCAGGCTGTGTTACTGTAGTCATCTATCTAGAGCAGCTTCCTGTCACGGGCAGTAATAAGTAACAGATCTTTGGAGGAAAGCACAAGAAACCCAGCAGTGGGAGGCTGCAGGCATGCCAGAAGTGGACACCAAATACAAAGTGCACTTCTAACAAAAGCAGGATTTAGTTTACACTTTGTACTGCAAGGACAAGGTTTTTTTGCTGTCCATGAACAATCTATGGTTTAATGAGTGTGAAGTGATTTGATAGATAGAAGGCACTAGATGAGTAGTTTTGCTTTCTTTGCTAATCTCATGTAATAGTTTAACTTTAAAGTTTGAATTATTTTACATAATATATAACCTAAATATCTCTTCCAGGTGGTAGCTGGATGGAACTATATAATTAGATATAAAATTGAGGAGACTAATTGCACCAAAGACCAATTTCAAGATTTAACTCCAGAATGCAAAATCACTTCTAGAGGTGTAAGTAATCTCCAAATCTGTTTATCAAGAAAGTATCACATTAATGAATGGTCATTGAGATCTGACTTGAGAAAATATTTATAGTCTTGCTTCAATTCAGGAACAAAGCTTAAATCCAGTCTTATTCATAACTGTTTATGTAACTAGGACATCTATGTCTTCTGAATCAGTGACTAAGAGGGCCACTGAAAGGTTTACAGATTACACCACAGAATCTAACCAGTCTTACCCAAATAATAAATCCCTTGAGTTTTTATCCAGATATTCAAGGAGTTACTCATGAACAACCCAAAAAGTGATAATTAAAATTAGCACAATTTCCAGCCTAAGACATATTTTCGCAGGAAGGTCAGTAGCTGAATTATTACTTAACCTTTACCACAGTCCAAATAATAGCTTCAAAAGAAATATATTAACATAATTTATACATAATCCAGGTAAACAGTGCTGCAAACCCAGGCACTCCCTTGGCTTCACTGACCTGGAACTGAAGCAGCTGTACCAAAAATAGAGGCTTCCTCTCTCAACTGACCTCCCTGAACCAGCTCACAAGGGCATCAGAAAGATGATTTTACAAACACAAGGCAGAAGGCAGGAATGCAGAGTCACTATGAACAGTGGTGGTAAAGGGGAGGGGACAGAATGGCATCTGTTTCAGCTGTTGAGGAAATGCACCATTGAGTGCTACATTCAAGAGCCTCTCCTGTTGAAAAATTACTCCTTGTACATCTCAAGAATGTTTCAGAAGTATTGATCAAAAAAGGGAAGAATGACAGCGCTGGTAAACAACAGAAGCATGAGAGTCAGACTAGCTGAAGCAAATCCCTCCACTACCCATGTGCCCTTAAACCTTAAGCAAGTTACTCAACCAGATTGAGTCTGAGTTTCCCCAGCTGTCACCTAGAGGTGATGACTTCTGTCACCTCACCTACTGCAGGAGCACTGCCTCACTCACACTGCTTTGGTCACACAGGGCTTCTGGAATTAGATCATAAGCACTTATCCCCTGAAATTACCAGTAGATCATTGACAGATACTAGAATACCATATTCCAAGAATATTGGAGTGACCAAATTCCAAGGAAGTTTTCTCATACCTTTAATCAGCTCTGTACTATTATCTTGAAATGGGAGGGCCAGAATTGCACCCTGTATTCAACACACACATGAACCACTGAGCTATACTGGGACATCATTCAATCCCTTTAACCTGGGCAATTAGCCTTGGCATTATTCTTCATCAGTTTTTCAAAAATACTGAGTAGATTTTTTATAATTACATTTTCAAGTAACTGTCACGGTCCTGAGGTCTGAATTTTAAGTCTTCCTTCTTATTTATGGTTTATTTAGTTTCTTTAGTCTTTGATAAAGGATTTCACCAAAACCTTTCTTAAAATCTCTGTATATCAAGAGGTGTCTTTATCCACCTTTGTTGATGCTTTGCAGAACTTCGACAAATCTGCAAAATATTACTTCTGTTTACCATAAAACCTCAGTTTCTCCTGGATGTATTCATTGCCCCTAGTTCTTTCCTTTTTACTATTTTTAATAATTGGAATGATGGAATTGGTTTTAGGCTCTATAATCTTTAAAAAAACCTGACAATCAGTATCTGCTTTCTCCAAGCTTTAAGATATCAAGGCAGTTTTAAGCAAGTTATCTACCACAGTTCCTTTAGAAGACCTGAGAAAATACAAGGAACTCAGTAATGTTTGATTTGATAATTGTGTAATTTTTGTTTTTACAGTTTGAAACAGAAATTCCATGGAGTTATCCATAAAATATGATTCTGGCTTGTAGACATTCTCATTTTTCTCTTCAATGAACACATACAAATAGTTCATTTGGCTTCTCTTTTAGGGTATTATTTTCTCTGAGTGAGGAAGGAAGGAAGGAAGGAAGGAAGGAAGGAAGGAAGGAAGGAAGGAAGGAAGGAATCATTAGAAGCATGCTTGGTTTTATTCTGTTAGCAGGAAGGTATTAGGATGGGTATTTCGTTATTTCTAAATAACAAGGAGCTGTTTTGCATTTTTCACTCCAGCGTGTAGCTAAATGTGAGGCCAAAGCATTTCAGAATCTTCATGCAGAGATCGTAGATACCATCAGCGACTGCAAGCTTCCAGGTATGTCTTATGCACTATCAGCTTTGAAAGTTCCAGTTTTCAGTGTCTTTTATTGTTATTTTTTCCTCCAGACTATCTGGACACAGATACTGTTCCATGTAGTAAATGCTGCATTCTCACCCATTCAGACTAGATTTTCCTCAACACACAAATTCACTGCCAGTCACATGCACCTCTTGTTTCACCCAAATCAGGTCTTTCCATACATGTAGCTGTTCCCTCTCCATATTTTCTGGCTACCTACAACTGGCACACGCAATTCTTGTTTCTACAAGAGAACTGTTGTTAAATGTCCCATGTGACACTGGGTGCTGATGCTCCTTTAGATAACAAAGACATGATATTGCTGGTCATATAAACCTCAAATATACTTTATTTTCATTTCATAGACCCAAACATGAAGAGTTCCAGAAAGCAGGGCTTTATAACTGTTTTTCCCAGCCTTTATCTACATTGAACCTTTTGTTTCTTAGATCTGAAACCTGTTGCTCTCTTTCAGTTGAAGAAACAGTAGTTGCTGCCATTTGCCCAGGTTGTCCAAAGACTATCCCAACTGACAGTCCAGAACTGAAGGAGCTACTGAAGGTTTCTACAGAGAAGTATAATTCAGAGAGCAATGATGACTTCTACTATAAAGGTGGAGAAATACAATCAGCGACAGTTCAGGTTGGGATATTTCACAGAGATGAGGAACAGACATGACATTATTATTGGCCTGAGCTAAATGTTACCTTGAGTTTGTATTTAGATTTGAAATAATGTTTTTGTCTAAGTGCTGATACATGTGGTAACTGAAATATCCAATCAATTTTTCCTGTAAAATCAAATCCATATTGGTTTGCATTCAAAAATTTCCAATCTCTTGAATTTTCTTTTTTTCTTAAAACAAAATGATTTTAAAAGTATGTAAGGAAAGTTGGCTCAGGGCATTTGATTTCTGTGTATCTACCCTACTTTTTACCTTTGTAACATACCTTAGACTTTTAAAGTATAAAAGTTTTTTAGACAGGACTACTCCCTTGATCCATCACACCAATACTCTTCATGTTATTTAAACAGTGTCTACCCTACAGTTGTTGTATGGTCCAAAATGAGGCATCTTAATTTCCCTTAGAAATGTGTTGTTTTATATACTGATTTTGCTGCTAATAATACTCTAGCTAGATTCAGAAAAGCACATCTGTGCATAACTTAATACATACAGATAAATAGAGCTTGATAAAGGATGAGGAATCAGGAGGATAATATTGGTCAGCATTTGCATAAGCCTTGTTTACTGTCCCAACACATCAAAACAGAAGTTTAGAAGAGAATTAAAAATTTGACAGTGGAGTAGCTTAGAAAATAATTGGTCATAACTACTCCTGAGCATGAGGTGTCACTGGAGAAGGCACTAAAACCACACCAGAATTTTTTCCAAATAGCTGATATTATCTTACTGATAATATCTGTGCCTTTTCTTCTTTCAAACTTTTTTCTTCCTTCTGACTTTCCCTATCATGACAGATATTAGCATGCATACACCTTTAAAATAGATTTCAGGGAAATAAAATTTCATGTCTTGCCTGATGTCCCCAAAGGAAGATATATTTTTTCAAGCTTTGTGAAAAATACTAAGAGAACACATAGCAGGCACATTCTTGAACCCATGCAGTTTCTCTCTTTAATGTGTTTGGCAAATAAGTTCATTCTCAACTGAGCCTGTTCATCACACACTTTGTTTTACTCACATTCCACTTTTCTGACATCGCATTTGGCTCTCTACAGTGCTATCACTAATGATTTCATCTGTTACTAATGAAATTACTACAGACATTTAATAATTGTGGGCCCAATATTATCCTGACCTTTTCTGTTTCTTTCAGTTTCAATGCCAGAATTTTTGAGAATTGGAACTGGAGTAAATAAGTTACTTGATTAGAAGCAGATAAGTTTACTGCCAAATATTTTAATATTGTTCTTCATATATGTTGGCCCAGTGGTTAGGACTTGTAGAATACAAGTAGTTTAAGCTTGTAGAAAATCATCTTTCCGGTGAAACCTTTCCAATAAAATGCCTTTAGTGCAGAAAGCTTTCTTGCTAATTTTTCAGGTGGTTGCAGGAAAAAAGTATCAAGTAAAATTTACAGTCTGGAAGACAAACTGCTCTAAGAGTGAGTTTGAGAAACTTAATGAAGACTGTACAGCCACATCAGACAGTGTAAGTAATGATAATCTTGCCAACTGTAATGTTTCTAATGGACAAATTCATTTGCATCAGAAACTGTAAACGCTTAAGTAAAATCGCATCCTGGGTTCTGTTACCTCTTTCAGTAAACTTTTGTTCCAAGAAGAAGGGCAGCTTTCACTGTTTGTAACCCAAGTTAAGAAACCCTGAAACTTGAACCGCAGCTGCAGGATCAGTGCTCACTGCAAAAGCAAAGGAACTTTCTTTTGATAATAATCAATCAAAGAAAGGAGAGGAGAAGGCTGCTGCCAAATGAAATAGCTGCAATACTCCTGACTCCGTGGACTTGCAGCTAAGGAAAATATGAGACTGGATTGTTACTTGTGAGCAAAGGAATGAAATTTCTGGAGTGTGTGCCATGCTCTTGACAGCAGGAAAATGTGTTCTGGACACTGGAAAGGAATGTTGATAGGGCCAGCAACCATTGGCAAGGGGGTTGTTTGGGGAGAGGGCCTTTACCTCCCATCTCTTTTCCCACCATATGAACAGTGCTTACCTGTGAGATTTTAGAAATTGTTAGTGCAGCAGGAACTAAAAGGAAAAAAAAAAAAGGCTTTATTTAAATTTCCCAATTTTTAGTAGGAGAAACATCATAAACAAAAAATATTTCTTAGGAATATCATGAAGATTATGCAGTCAGTGCTCCAAAAGCGAGAGAGATGAAAAATCCAATTTTCAAGATTTAATCTGAAATCCAAAGTTGAATTCAAGTGTTCACACGCATAATACAACCTTGAAAAGCTAAGCTGTGATGTGTCCCAATACAGAAGTATCCATCACTGAGACAGATTTAATAAACACTTGGTTTAAGTTCCAAGGATTTTAAAGTATTATTAAAAAACCCATTTCTTTTTCAGGCCCAAGTCTCTCCCTTTGTGTCTGAAATTTTGTTGCCTTAATGTGTTGGTTTTTGTTTTGTTAACAGGCATCACTGTCATGCGATGCACAAATTCATGTGATCCCATGGCAGAATAAAATCTATCCCCAGGTGAACTGCACTGAAGAGCACCAAGTGGTAAGATTCTTCTTCAGTATCCATCCTATTAAGCAGAGTGTAGGACAAAGGCAGTCAATAAATTCTTTATCCATTCCAAATTATCCCATATTTTATACCAAAATTAAAGGAACACAGTTCTTTTAACAGCCTCATTCACATCATACTCTTTTCTCTCACCCTCTAACCTCAACCCTTTTACATCAAAGCCGTTTCACCACAAGCAACAAGGTGATCACACAAACAAAGACCCTGCAACAGGCAGAAGTTCTGCCTGTTGGCTGCTCCTCTGCCTTCTTAGTTAAGCTCTGGAGTATCAAGCTCCATCAAATCCCTCAAATTGCTACTCATACTAGGTTTAAAAGTTTTTTTAAAATGTATTTGCTGGCACAAATACCCCACAGATATCCAAAGCGTCTGTGCACCTTTCCATACGAGTCGAGTGGTGCCTGCTGCAGCTGTCAGTCTCTGCACAAGGATCCTCCAATTTCTTCCTACTCAGCTCCACAATGAGCTAGTCCTGAATGTGAGTCAGTTTGAAAATCTCACAATGGGATACAAATATTTTTATTGTCAGATATTTCTGAGGATTGCAGAGACTCCATTGTGACACTGAATAAAGACAGATTACCCTGCCCTTGTAACTAATACCTTCACTCTGCTCAGAACCTTCATAACTACATAGTCATTTGTTATGTATCAACTAATGTCTCTCCTCTCTATTTTCACTACAATATTTTATCCATAGCAACTTTCAAATTCAGCTTCAACCCAAATAACTCTGATTTGCAGCTAATAATGATCAGAGACTTTGGAGGAGAGAAATGAAACTCACGTTGTACAGTGAGAGTACACCATGTATTCACAGCCTTTGTCTCCCAGTTAAACACTGATGAGGGAGTAGAGATGACTCAATAACAACAGAATGGTTGATATTATCAACTTTAATCTCTGTGTGTTATTTCCAGGCAGTATTCTGAAATGCATATGTCAAATCTAGAAGTAAAAAATTGAATACCTACATTTTATATAACAAGATTATACAGATGTTCTGCATATTCTGCCATTGATGCTATTCAGAGATGTGTTAACTTTCAGCATGAATTGGTGCTATCCATGGGAGTGTAACACTCTAACATGCACTGGGACATTTAGTTCTAGAATCCAACTGTATTGTTCATAAATTAAAACCAGTACATATGTTTTGCTCTCTGTAGTGTAATTCCTTTCTTACACTGACAAAATTTCAGTGATACAAAAAAAATTTTTTTACACATTTAGCTGCTAAAATACTCCAGAATTATTTGGGAGGATGTTTATGTTTGCATGCTTATCTTAGAAGAGAGACTTGTTTATTTTAGATTTTAGTTTAAAAATCTGCTAAATGATTCATGTACTGCAATGAGCCAGCTTCTGAATTTCCCACATCTGAAGCAATTGTTCTGTTTCATGTAACAAATGTGGTTACTATTGCAATGTTTTTTAGGTGTTCTTTGCAAGGAGGCCTCCTGGATTCACACCTTTCCGGAGCACTGTCATGCTAAGCCAGCCACAAGCAGTTTCACAGGCTGATAAAAATGAAGGAGAAAGTGAAAGCCCTAGCACAGAAACAAGGAAAGACAATGGACAGGAACCAGAAGGTGAAGGTGAACCTGAGCATAAACACAGGCACAAGCACAGGCATAAGCACAGGCATGGAGTTAAAAAGGATCATGACAAAAGGCACAGGCATGACATTGGTTGTGGGCACAGAAGTGGCCATGGGTGTGGGCATAAAAAACACAGTAAGAAGAATAAACATAAACATCCAAACCCCAAATCTTCTGAGGAGTCAAATGAAAGGGGTTTTAATCAAAATGAAACCTTCCCATCATCATCCAGTGCTGAAAGTGCACTGGAGCTGGTTAGTACAGGGGTTGCAAGGGAGGAAACCAGTGGACCTGCAGAGCCACTAATTGTTCCTGATACTTCTTTATTTAATGGATTGCCAGATCGCCCAGAATCTCCTGGCCCCAGATGTCCTGGAAAACCATGGAAACAACTTGTTGGCTTTCCAGCCCCTCCTAGCTTTCCCAGAGAATTCACAAATGAGGATCTCTTGCCTTCTGCAGCAGGAAACATCGATCCAGCTACAGAAAACAACGAGAAAGACTTTGATCTCACAGATGCTTTAGCATAATTCAAACATTGCAGGATCCTTTTCAGAAATGTTATATAGAAAATAAGAAAAATACTGCCTTTTGAAATGTATAAAATGCAAAGAGGCAAAAGCTCATATTCTGTTAGCTGAAATACTCAAGTAGGTCACCAGCACTTCTGGGGACCTAAGACCATATGGCAATACTGTGCATTTGCATATATTTGCAAATATGTAAATCTGTGTAACTCATCTGCCTCAATTTTCTATAAGCACAAACTGAATCACTGCATCAAATCTTACTGTATTATATCTAAAAGAATGGCAGAAAGAATTTTGCAGATTACACTAAGAATCTCGACCAAATATGGGTAAAACAAGTCAATATAGAACAAGAGAGCCTCTCTTAGATATGTGAAATATTTTTTCTTTAATTTACTGGAGTGGATCATTTAAAGAACAAAATAAAACAAAGGAACCTTTTAACCTGGTAATTGCTTTAAAGAAATCAATATTGCTATCAGTCTATCACTAGTGGTTGATGTGTTGGATGAGATAACAGGGACAGCTGAGAGAATCCTAAATAAAGCAGATTTATTATTCCCTACACATATTATGTTAACTACCTAGCGAAGCACCTTGATTGCCAGATTTTCATTCAGCAGAGATGAACAAATCCTACAGATCAGATGACAAAATCATGAACTCTTGAGACGCCTAAAATTTGTGTGCCTTCTTCCGTTAATAGGTTGTGCATCATTTTGAGACTGGACTGATTTTCCTGTTTGGGGTATCTTCCAAAGGTTGAGTTTTTGGTGCAATGCATTAGCTAAAAAGCACCAGATATTTCTTGCAAAATAAAATGCTTTCCCTCTGTATGGATGTGATAACTTACTCAGCTGAAAAAACCCCCAAAACCACAAAGCAATAAATAAATAAATAAATACTTCAATGCCAGATCAGTTCACAGTTGAAATGCTACTCCATCCTGTAAAGGGTTAGTGACAGGGTGAGGTCCTACAAATGATAACACATCACTGATTTTGCTGTAAAAGACCACATTACTTGAAACCACAGTGGAAATGCCCTCCACCACAGCTGCTAGGATTGCTGTGGCATCGAGACTTTATACTCAACAGCTGGGAGTGGCTCCTTTTGTGTGCTGTGCTTCTACAGTCGGGGAGGAGGAAGGGGAAGTCTACTCAGAGAATGCAAAAGAGATGGGAACAGGATCAGGAGGTCTTGGCATAACAGGCAAGGGATGATCTGCAGACAGGAGACAGCTACCAAGAAAGGTCAGAAGATACAGAAGTGGAAATAACAGAGGCAGGATGGCATGATATGGCTGGGGTGAGAAGAACAAAAGAAAACAGCAAATTAGTGGTAAAAATTGAAACAGAGTGAATGGGATGGAAAAGTGGGTGAAGGTACAATTGTCAAGGAGCTATAAAAGACAGGAACTCAAGAAGGGGGGCAAGAGCAAAAATAAGAAGCAAGAGAGAGGTCTCTGATTGTGCAGGAGAGTCCCCAACTTATCACAGAACAGAACTCATACTGCCTGAGTCTAAGCATTCCCTGACAGTGTAGGCACGCCTCCCAGTTTCAATGCCTGGTTCCTTTTTTCTAATTGCATTAGAAAATTCATTAAAAGGTATTGAAAAAGTAGGGAAATCTAAAATTAGAAACAGTGCCTGTGAGTAAAAATTCAGCATAGTTGTGTGCATCTGGATGTTTTTTTACACAGTATAACTGGCTGCCACACAGGGATGGATGGAGACAGACAGATATCTATAATGACTGATGGCATCAGAACCATTATACTTCCTTTCACAAGATAATCATTCAGAAGTCATAAAAATTAGCTGGAGCCCAATTTTTAAGAAAGATAGAGTAATAATAACCCCTAGATCCATCACTAATCAAATCCAGCCTTTTTCATTCATTCCTTTCCTTGCAGCATAATATGCAAAGGCTATCTTCTTGTTTTGACAAGAACTAAACTTACAAAGCTATGCCAATGAAAGCCTTGAGAGTTATCTTTAGTTCTCTGCTTCTTTTCTTCTGAATATCTGATTGGTATGATTTTGGCTGTAACTGGAAACTTTGTGTATACTGAATTACTATCGGGAGTACAAGCTCAAAACAGTTTTTCTTTAGATTACAGTAGCAATTTAATAATTAATGCAAAATTACCATAAAAACATATAGATGCAAATATAAGAAAAACAAAGTTTTCTTTCCATTTCCAGTCTCCCTGATGTGAATGAAAGGAACATCACACTCTTGATGTATTCTCCCCACAGAGCACATACACAACCATGAGTAGTGAGACAGGACTGAGTGGTCATTTACCACGTGCTATAGCGATGATGTGAGGCTCCATTATTGTTCAACACAAAGACGACAATTTCAATTTGTTTATACAATTTACAAAAGTAATTACCTTAAAAAAATCATTCTGGAATAAAAATCAGTGTTCCATGTGTAAAAATTCTGAAACAGAATGTTTGGATATTTTTAGGACAGAACATTTCCATTCCTCATTAACGTGTTCCCACAGAAAGTTTCAATTATCACAAAACAGCACTTTCGGATGGAAGAAGCTGCTGTGAGAAAACTCCTGACCAGCCTTTTCCTGCTCCTGCTAAAGAGCTCTGCAAAACTTCCAGCTTCTCCTCCTGCTGGAATCACGCTGGAGCGCTCTCTCCAGCCTGCAGAGCCGAACACGCACTTTCTTCCTTGGCCAGCAGATGGCACAACTTTTGTCACAGGGTTTATGATCGCCAAATTTTGTCAGGTTTGTCATTGCCAGGAATGGTTTAGTAGGCTTAACACTCAGCGTTTCTTCTGGGTGAGTAACACTGTAGCTAAAAACACCCCATCTGTGCAATCTGTTTTAAATATTAAGCTCTAGCAATAGAGCTTCGATGCTTGCCAGTTACTTACTATAAGCAAAGCATATAAATAACACTGTAAATGTAATTCCATGAACATGAAAAATCAGGGCTACTCCCGCACCAGAAAAACTGAATTCTTACTGATGCAGATAATCGGAACTAGGAGTCTGGGCTATGAAAATATGTCTGAATTAAACCTCTGTTTACTCATACTGCTGACATCCAGAGCCACATGATGGCCATTCTGCAGCTGTCTGAATTTAATGTTCTCCCTCTCCTGTTCATTCCATCTGTGACAACAGCACAAAACACATATGTTAACTGACCATATGAAAAATTCCTCAGCTTTGCTATGGATGGACTATTGGATTTTTGCCATAAGTCAGACATGACCTTTTCATCACACTCAGCAGTTTCAATCATCCTCCAGTGCTATGTTCACACAGTGTAAGCCACGGGAGAGAGCTGAGCAAACACCTGACATCAGAACATGTGGAGCATTAATGATGAACTCTGCTATTTGATAGGAAGGAAAAACCCATTTCTTTCCTTGTTTTCTCAGGTCTCTCAGCCAGCAAGAAAATTCTCCCAATTTAGGAATAACAGCTCTGAGGATAAATGAGTCTAAGTAGCTACAGAATTAGAAATGACACTACTACATGGCCATTGTAATGTAGACAGAGCTGTACCAAATCCAGTGTAAAAATTCCTCATATATTCTTTACAAATAACAATGGGGATAGATATTTTCAATTCTGCAACCAGCTACTCACCCACAATTCCTAATTCTGCTGTGTTTACAAGACCACATTAATGTAATGCAGCTCCCACAGTTTTAATTAAGCTTTATGTGCAAGTTCATTTGGGAAAATGTAATTAATAACACAATGTTTCTACTGCATTCTAAAAGAAGAGGAAGGGTGTGTTAAGGAGTAAAGAGTGAAGGTTTTTCTAGTTGGCTAAGGCATTTTGCTGCAATGAATACTCCCAATACTGCAGCTCCTGCAATGGTTTCAATCTGCTGCCCACTGAAAACTCAACCATAACCTTCAAAGGAGTAACTCCTACCACTGTGGATTAGAAACCTCACAGTGATTCTTTTCTCTTCTGCCATGACTACAGACAGTGCTGATCTGTGGGTTGAAGATCAGGCACTAAAATACTTACCTTACTCAAGCCACAGAAAATCAGAATGCCTTGCAGAATCTAGTAATGCCAAAGGAATATATTTGTTTTAAAAATGCAAAGACAAAATATATTTATGAGGGGCCCTGTATGAATTTGGTGGATGCCTCTCCACCTTCCCACTGGATGCACTTATCACAAGATCCAACAGACCACTTGGCTTGAAAGACAAGAAATACTATAGTTTCAGTGAAAAACAAGGGAACAAAACAAGTCTGACTAAGGCAGAGAATGAACAATGATGTATTTTTAACTGAAACTTAGATTACTATTAAAAAACTCAAACAGTTGGGCTAGACAAGAATTGACGATTATTGATTTCAAGTTGGGGAACATAATGCTTATGAACAGAATATCAATAGGAGCATGTTTCAAGAAAAACTTTGTCCTACATGCCCAAAACACTATAGTTCAGTGCCTTGAAAATCCACCAGACACATGTAGAAAAATATTATTTTGTTTCTTATTCTAACCCTTAAGCATGTCAACAGAAGTTAATTTCTTGCCATTTAATCCAAGAGAAAAAAAGACTAATGCCATAAAACATTATGAAGAAGTAAATCTACTATAACTGAATTCTCTTCCCTTTCTAAGTCAATTGTTCTACTAGCTGTAGAGTGACTAAAAGAGTAGTAATGCTCACAAAATCAATAAAAACAAAGGGGTATAATGGGATATAACTCGGGCTCTGCAAAAGACAAAAAAATCAGTCCCAGAAGGAATCCAGAATTCGGACCCATCATTTAAGCAGTCTTGTGACTGCTAAACTAAAATCTCCTGTTTGAGTGCAGAAGCCTGATTTTACATTTTGCTGAGAAGTCTGTGCTCCCATTAACCTTAAATAGCACTATGGGTACTCAGCATTTCAAAACTCAGGCCTTGGACCACTCAGCCAAAGCCTATCGTGTCGAAAGCTGATATTACCTGGAGTGGTTGAGATGGAAATTGAGCAGTGCAACACCTCAAAAATGTAATTATGGGCAGCATTAGCCATCAAAGTAGCTTTTATATTTTACAGTGTTTTGGGAATTAGTGCAAGTCCTGGCACTAACCACAGCAGCACTAGTGGCTTAACAGCTTTCTTTCCTGGCCCAAACACAGAGATTAGAATGTTCTGGGCAATGTTTGCCACACTTCCTTTTCCCCTTGATGACTCCCACAATACAAACCAGGTGGAAGACATAGGCAAACCAAGCATAAACTACAAGATCACCTCTTTCTTCAGAATTCAATACAAACATGTGGACAGATTAGTAGATTTACAAACAACACCTCTGTCTTGTTCAGCTCCATTAAGTTGCTTTTCTATCATAAGACAACCAAGATGCCTCTGAAACTTTGACTCAAGTTGATAGATCTGTGGGTTGTAGCCAACAGTTTGGCACAGGAACAGCAGCAGTATGAAGGTTATAATGTGGGTGCACTTCACTCAAGACATTTCAGTATCAGCACTACTGTAGCTCTGCTCTTATTCACTGTAAATACATACTAGCCACCATCAATCCATCAACTGGAACAAATAAATATTCATGCTATTTGGAAACTTATGAGAATAGCTTGTCATTTAGCAACACTGGGCTTCTGCCCACCCCTCTGCCAATGAAAAACTATTACATTGATCTTAGACGGCAACACTAACCATCCACTAAATATTTATATAAGGCAACCAAATTTTTATCTGGATAGGGCCCATCTATTCCTTGTTTAGCACTTATTCCACAAAGTGTTTATTATACAGTCATACTTGTTTGAATAATCACCTCACGTCTCTGAAGAACCCAAACTGCTTTGACTCAGAAGTTCAGTGATCTCTTCTGAAATATAGCACCTAATGCCCTGTGGAAATCAGTCCTAATACACTCAGCAAGGCACTATCAATTGTTCAGAGAAAGAGACTAAAGCCCTTGCTGACACTGAACTAAATTACCATCATTTGTACTGCCAGGGGATGCCTCAGTCATGGATTAAGACTTGAACTTCACATGCACTGGCTCAGAGGACCCCCACAAACCTTAACAGGATGTTATCAACTCCAAGTGCACTGGAGTTGATCTTCAGAACCATCAAAAGAATGGTTCTAAAGAATGCAGGAGAGCTTTTAGTAGCTTACAAGTTTGACAAAATCAGTCTGAATCAAAAATGAGTCTGGCTAGTAAAAATGCACTTGAACATCCAATTCCACATGACAAACTTTGGAAAGGGAAACTTATGTATGCATGATTGATACATCTCACCCAGTGCCATTCATGACTGGGAAATGTATGAGCTAAACTCAAAGAATAACAATTTCACAGTGAGAGATGGTAATACTAAAAATAAAAATCTGAATCCCTAACATTAACAGCCTGAATTACTCACTCTTACTTCCAGGCTGCTATAGAAAAAAAAATCCCTCTGACCCAAACTGCAAACAGACTACAGGAGAACAGTCAAACACTATTTGATAAATGGTGATAAAGTGCAAAACAAGAAATTGTGAGAAAGGGCTGATCTATCCAAGCACACTCAATAACACAGCAAACAGATGGTTAAGCAATATCAACACAGGAGTATCAACATAGCTAATACAGTGTTATCACTGCCTCCACAGTTTGTTTTATTGTCCTCAAGGCCCTGCCGTGCAAAACATGGCAGGTGTGCTGGGTTTGCTGTGCAGGGCACGTGGCTTCAGACACCTCAGAAATGTCCTAGGGACTGAGAGAAGGAGCAGGTGAAGGATAGCAAAAATATGTAGAATGTAGAAACAGCAGCAGCAGATGCAGAAACAGCAGCAGCAGCTTTTTCATGAGTGTGTTGCAGATAATTCTGTAATGATATTGAAGTCTTAAACTACTACAAAGCTCACTTCATTAAAGATTTTCCACAGAAAGCATGTCTGATGTTGGTCCTATAGTCAGTATGCTTGAGTATCTAATATTAATTTTTATTTATTTATTATACATTTCCACTCAAAAGACATCTACTTAGATAACAGAAGACAAAAGATCATCGATAAGAGATTGATAACACATCAACATATCACAACAATCTTATCACAAAAAACATAATTTCACTTGCATTTTGAGAGGTTTCACAGCACTGCACAGCTGAATGTAACAACTGAGGCATTTTAATATATACAAACTGCATTCATCAGCTCAAGATTATGCAGAATTTTTACCACCATTTTTTCTTCTTGTTTATCTCCCTACTGAGCTTTTTCATGGCTGTCTCTACCCAGGGTAATAACGTTAATGCCCAAGTAGTATCAAAAAGCAGCTACCTTGAAGCAGCAGTGAGTATTTTCTAAAGGAAAAAGTCACTCTTCTTCTCCCTCCTTTCTTTGCAGCATTTCCTCCTGAAAGCATGGGAGTGTGCTTGCTTGCTCATCACTCCTGCTACCCTAAACAACTGAGATACATAGCTTTGTTCTTCTGCACCAGCAGTTCTGCTCATGAACACTGACACTGAATTTCCTTTTTTAGACAGCAAGGACGCAGACTTTCTTCCTCTTCTCCCTCCCTCTGCCTCGCCTCCCCTCCCCCTCCCACAGTCTTTGCTGTGCCCTCATCTTACCTTCAGCAGCACAAGAAATCCATGCTGCAGTTTTTTTTTCCTCATAGCAGCTCTATGGCAACAGCAGTTCTGAGGCAGCAGTCCTTTACAGTTCTCACTTCATTCTCCTTCCTTCTGCATAAAGATACACAGCCTGTTAGCCCAGGAAATCAGCAAAGACAATTCTGATGTGAATTAGTAAACACAATTCCACAATTATTTCAGAAGAAAGCGTGTTGTATTCCAAGAAGAGATGAATATTAGCAATGCAAATGAATAATATTAAAAGGAAATCAGAGAAATTCTTTTGGGTAATTAACTGTAAAATCATCTTTGTGATAACTCAGCTTTCTTGGACAGAAAGGTGAAAAAGAGAATTTTGAGCTTAAGATATACACAATATTACATTCAAATAAAGTCCTCTAAGAATTCATTGTTGTTTGACGGAGTCTTTATTTGTTATTAGCACATAAATTAAATCAGTGCTTTGCTTGTTAAAATCCTGCTGAAATAAAGGCAATAATGGCATACAAAATCTTGTAGTCTTGTAACCCATGGAAAAATATATACCAGAGTACATTTAGAAATGGTAGCACAAAGCTTGGAGAACAAAAAAGCAACAAAAGAAAAACTATAGCAGCTGCCTGCTTCAAAATCAGGTTTTTCCTGATTTTTTACTTTGTTACTTCTAAATTAATCAGAACAATGAGCTACAAATAAATGCAAATATGACAGCAAAAAAGCCAACTACTTAAGACTCAGAAACAATTATTAGCAGAAGCTCTTAAATCAAAGCACAAGATAAAAATACTTTGAATAGAGGCACATCCATTCTCTCTATGTACTGCAAAAACCTGCCAATATTTTATAATCCAATCACTTTTATCACATGCACAAAAGAAATCAATCGATATATTCCTGCAATTCAGCATGAACTTGCATTTCTCTCTCCTGCTGTGTAAAGAACAAAGGTTTCTGGCCACTGCCAGCTGCTGTGACAAGAAGTGTTAAAGGGCCTGTCCCTGAGTGGCACGAGCAGCACCACAGTTACTCCTGGCTGGAGGGAAGGCATCGCCTGCATCCTGTCTGTGCTTGCACCAGCCATGTCCATACCTGCTGGGAAAGCTGGAAAACAGGGGCAGGTGTTCCTGGGCACAGTCTGAGAGGAAAACATTGAATTCCTTACTAATCCAGCTCCTCACATGTTCATTTTTGTCTCATCTGGCAATATTCAGTTGGCATACCAAATAACATAGAATAGTGTTTGGGATGGGTTGAAGCACAAACAACTGGGGCTAAGGACTGGCCTACAGAGGCTTCCCAGCACTGAACAGAAGCCCCAAAAACCAGAGCAGTTACATTTAACAGCTCACTTGGCACTTCAGCCTCATGGGCACACAACTGAGACTCAGCCACAAGAATATACATTGCAAACACTGTTAAAGAGAAAAGCCTTTGAATAGTTATTTTTCATCCACAAAAATCTCAGAACGATCAAGAAACCAAACAAAATGATTAAACAAGTCAGAATGTTAATCTTGATTAATTTTTTAAACTTTTTTTAAACTTTTCCCCACCCTGATCTGGCTGCTTTGCAGCTGAAGCACAGGTCACAAATCAATCAGTCCAGCTTTACAAAAAGAAATTCTTCAAAGAGAGATAATAATTTCCATTTTACAAAGAGATGAAAGAAGGGCACAAAGCTGAAACTACTCATCTATAGTTTCACATTGTGCCAGTATCAGTGACAGAAACAAAACTTAGGGAATCTGAGCTATTATTACCTGAAGAAATGAACAGTGTCAATTTTCTTATGAAAAGTACAGCTCAGTAGAAAACTTCCAGTTTATAGAAATTAAGATTTACCTCGAGGCCAATACTTCTGATCACAAAGCTCATTTTATTAATGACAAAGTATTTAGCTTAATTGTTAACTTCTACATGTTACAACAAGCTCTGTAAACTGCAAAATACTGTTGTGAAGGTTAAAATCCTCTGATAGAAAAGAAATAAGAAAATTCAGTTACTATGCAACGCTGGATATGGACAGAAAGAGCTACTGTTAGGGAAAAATGAAATTATTTCTGTGATGTCTCACTGCTTAGAGATGCACACATTTGAAATATTCTGGCAATAAATACAGAGTGTATTACAGCCTGTAACACCCTCAAAGCAAAGCTCTCTGTGCAGTGCTGTATCAGCTGATAACACCAGACATTTTGTTGTCACTAATTTGAGAAAGCCCTCATAGCTCACAGTGCTGCACGCTCTGGAAAGCACAGTGTGTTTGTTCTGACATCCAAAAGTGTGACTGGGATGGACAGACAGAGTCACAAGGCTCACTGCTGTCACCAGGCAGGACACAGGCCAGCTAGCAAGGTACACATATGTGCAGCATACATTAGAGATTGGTACTTTTTTTACCACTAATGGGTTCTGTGAATTTACCCCTGTAAAAGCCAAAGAACTGCTTGGCCTTTTTGGTGTTTTCATCTTGGGTTTGGTTCCCACACATTGCTTCCTCCTACTAAGCAAATAACACTCAACATTTTAACCAATAAGGAAAAGTACTTGAATTAAATACAGACATAGGTGTGCCTGCAGTGGCTGTTCCAAAACTGAACCAACTGAACACAGCAAATTAAAAACTCAAGCAATGTCAGTGAATAGCAAATTTGTATCATCATGAGAACAAACAATGTGCAGAGATGGTTAAACCAATAGCAGAAGGAAAACAGTTTTCTTCAAAATAATGCACAGGCTTGTATTTACCCTTCTCTCAGATCTGGTAAAAATATTCTTGGCCTATTGTCTCACTGAAATATATGACATGCAGTATTTCATGGCTTAAAAAATAAATGTAACCACAACTATGTCAGGATGTGATCATCTGCCACCTGCTTCATCTCTCAGCTTTATTTACTTTTGAAATATAAAAACATACTCTACCCTGAAAGTAGCCTGCAACTTCTATCAAAGATTTCTAGGCCTCCTTCCATTACTGATCCCCACATTCTTTAAGGATTTGCCCACACATAACCTTTGAGACAAACAACATCACCTCACATTACAGAGAAGAAAACTGAAGTACAAAGAGAGCTCTCATTCCAATAAAAGTTAATGGCGAGTCTAACAAATATCTTCTGCTCAATTTTAGTGCTAAAATTCCAGTCTGTGGTCACACTAGGAGCCCTTAACACAACAGAGGAACAGAACTGAGCTGATTTCATGTCCTGGGCTTGACTACAGACCTTGAAAACTTGGAAACAAAGAATCGCAGTGCTCAATCAAGAAGAACATTCAAGACATAAAACTGTAATTCTCGAGTTTTATAGCATGCAGAGGCCTGGATAACTACAAAATCATAGAAAGAAAAGCACATTTATTTCTGTGTAGGCCACGGGGGTCACGCACGGTAGGGATGGACGGAGACGAGATCTCTTTGAAGCCAAGCCATGAAACCCTCGGTTTCAAGTATTTGGGTTAAAATTGTATTGTGCCAACATTCTTCTTATTACCAGAATTGTTACTAAAATTACAAGACCACCATAAGTGATTCCATATGACAGTTTTCTTATGTTACACTCATTTAAAGAATTAACAGTAATTTACATACTTCCACTAAAAAATTAAATACTGACTTTCTAGAATTAACCCTAGTTTTTTATTAGAAGATCAACCAAATGCTAACCAAAGTAAAAGGGAAATTTTTCACAATTTTAAAGTTTTGGAGGAAACTATACCCACTATAAAATAAGAAGCAATTAACTTCTCTTAGTTCTTTAGATTTTTTTTTGATCCCCTGGGAGAGGGCTGAGAAACCAAGGTTCCTTTGAGGGCCCAGAGCACTTCTGCTGCTTCCTTTTCAGCAGCAGTTTACAAGAGCTGTCCCACTGTATAGAGGAAACACCATCTTTCTTAAAAATTCAGCAAGAACTTCACCATTCCAGAGCAAGAAATAAGTAATAATAACTCCAAACCCCTGCAGGTGGTTTGGTCACTAAGAGTCTGAATTTAAACTCCAAACTCTAAGAGAAGATGAATTAATGGATGAATAACCTGAAAAATTAAATTCACACAACTTTGTTGTTATTTTTTTGTAAACCACCCAAGTAAGTTAGTCTTAAATAGTTTAACAAATTATTATAATCAAGAAAAAAATTTATCTGGGAATGAGAGAACTTGAGCTAAGAAACAAAATTGTGCACATGTGAAGAGGAGCACTCCTTGGAGGTGTGTGCTCCAAGCAATGAGGAGGCACAACCATAAACCACAAACATTTCAGACAAGTGAGTCAGCTGCCAGCCAAAGGCCCATCCACCCCACATCCTCTGCACAAGCCTGAATATCTTGAATAGACTGAGCATGTGGGGCAATTAAATCAAGCAAAGCAGTTGAAATCCCACTGCCTTTCCTTAGTGCTTGGCACCTAAATCATTTAAGCATCTTTGAATATGTTCCTTATTGGCCTGGTGCACAACTATTCATGAGACAGAACTTGGACACAGAGAGGAAATTCTGGATGTACTTTCAATTCACCCAACAGGGACATCACTGAGATTTCACAACACATCTGACTACAGTTACAAAGACTAGAAATATCTGTCAAAACATAACAAAGTTGTAAAATAACTTTAAAAAAGGATGACAAAGCAAGCCTAACAACCCAATGTACTAAAGTCATCATAATGTGCATTGCAGATTACACTGAGGTACTACAGAATACAAAGCCAGCATTCTCAGTCCATTAAAAACATTGTATCTTATACATTCTTATTGTTCAACCTTTTTAGATTGTATTTTCAATGGAGTAACCAAAATTACTTGTTAGCATTAATGACACCCCAACTGCATTTAAACAACAAGCATGGGACTCCAGGAATTTGGACTTTCTTTCTCCTCTGGAGGTTTTCCAGAACATATCCACTCCTACATCTGAGGAAGTATGCTTTTGTTTAGGCAGGATCCTTTGGGACTGATGAACTGAAAATATCCCTTCTTGCTAACAACACCCTAACAAATCATCTTGATCCTTAAGATGACCTACTGTGAGCAAACTCTGTCTGTTTACCATCACCTTCCTTGCCCTGCCAGTCATGGCAATCAAATAAAACACAGCCTGAACCCTGGCACCAGACTTAAAAATGCAGGAAAAGAATTCTGGGATCTTGCAGGTTTCCTGTGAAGGACCTGGCAGTTTCATGGCAAATTCAAATCATGCCATGAGATTATTAAAAGGAGATTTCTGAGATTTCCTAATGCAAATGGTACCATTGCCTTTAGCAGGATATTGGTGAGCAGGGATTGCTCAACTTGGGCTCAGTTTCAGGAGGTGTCAGCTCCTACTGCTTTCTTTAACTACATCACTCCTTCCTTCAGTCTGCCTGAATAATCACTGGAAACCCAGCTGCTAAACCAGATAGTCCATCTGTTACCCCTGCTAATAAATGGATTATTATGTTCACTCTCACTGAAGAGCCATGATTCACTGGGATTGTCTTTTTGGGAAATATCTACAGAAGTATATTAGGTGTACATATATATGTGTGTGGTTGTGGATCCTATCTTTAGCAGCCCAGACATATCATTTAGTGTCTTCTTGGTTTCCCTTCTGCCTGAAGATAACATGAACCTGGTCCTTGGGGAGCAAGTTTTCAGCTGAGGCTTCTCTAAAAAGCTTAATCAGATTTAAAGCCAGGGGACCATTAGAAATCCCAGTGGTATTGCAAGATTTTTGTCAGTGACAAAATC
Source organism: Melospiza georgiana (assembly GCF_028018845.1). Taxonomy (NCBI): domain Eukaryota; kingdom Metazoa; phylum Chordata; class Aves; order Passeriformes; family Passerellidae; genus Melospiza; species Melospiza georgiana. The sequence goes on along the minus strand of NC_080439.1, from coordinate 8,192,695 downwards.
TGACCTTTTGGCACCTCTCAGTTTGATGCTTCCTGTTCAGAACACAAATAATTCCAGGCAGAGAATGGCTAACACTGGCACAAAAATAGACAAAGTAGATGGGAACACACATGAAAAGGCTATTTGCACTACTGTAACCAAAGAGATATTTGTCAAACATTGTACAGAGCTTTTAAAGGGTATAAAATGTAGGATTTTTTCCTCTAGTGCAGTTAGGGGTCATTGCTAATACAAGAAGCCTGGATATCTTGTTTCATAAAAAGAGAAGACTGATTCTGTGTTTCCAGCTGTTTGCTTGAAGTTTATGAAACAACATTTTTTTTCATCTTTTCATTTGGTGAAAGAAGTTGATGATTTCCACTGGAGGAAACACTGGGGTCCTTTTCTCATGTCCCTTAATACACCATATGGATGTGCAACATCCATATAATAAACACCTTTCACGTGGGAAGTGATGATTTGTTTCTTAAATCATAATTTCATTGTTCCAGTCATACACACGTGAGGCAAACAGAGCATCTGCCAAGAGGTCACTGGACTGAGGAGTGTCACTGCATTAAAACAGCCATGAACCAGAGCAAACAACACAACCAAGTAATTTATTAAATTCTGCCAAACTCTGCCACGACCACGTGACAGCAGAAACCAACCTGCTCACAGGCTTTACTTTGAATTTAAGCATCAGGTGAATCAGAAATGAACAAAATCCTCAGACACAGGGATATTTTAAGCTCCTCGATAAAGGCCAGCGATCAGGAGCTCAGGGGGACATGTTTGGCTCTGTAATTGCCTCATGCCAAGAAATCTTGGCATTTAATCAAGAGACCTCCCACTATTTTAGCCAATAAATTACACTACCAACTTTTAAAATTGTCCTTCTTGATTGAAGATAATTTTTAAAATTTTTTGAGTTTTTTTTTTTTTAGTAGAATGAAGTTTGAGCAAGTGTTGTAAAACAAGATTTGCTGCAAGCTAGAGCAATGAGAACAATTTCTCCTTCAAGAATGCCAAGAAAGCCTTGTTACTAGACAACTGTAATCAAATCTGAGCACTCAAAGTGATCTGAATACCTGGGTAATCTGAAATGACACTGATTTCTTTACTGGAAAAGTTAAAGCAGATAGTTGTTTCTGAGATGCCATTCCAGGTCTGGGAAGAATGATGGCTTACCTTCCTGAAATTCCCACGTCTGGAAATCTTTTCCTCTCAGATTTGCAAATCTACCAAGACTTATATGCAGTGCTCGAATAAAAATATTCATCTAAATTCAACAATTTTTCTGATAAATATTCAAGATCCTTAACAAATATTCAATAGTGTTATTTCTCCATTTAGATTCAAATCACTTTTAATGCAGTGGGAAATCCAACTGTGCTAGCCCAAAACTGTTCACATTCTTTCTTCAGTCCATCCTGTTTGTTTTTCAACCAGAGGTTAATAGTCCACACAAACTGGCATCGTTCATTTAAAAGGCCTCTAGCTATTGTTGTGTGTCTAGCTGAACTGCAAACAAGGAATATCCTCAATATTTTCTACCCAGCAGGGGTGGACAGAAAGAACTTGAGAGCATTAGGATAGGCTGACAGTGCAGCTGCATTTATATAATTTTGCTGGGATAGTGGTAGGTTGTAATATTTCTTACAGATAATATTGCCCCAGCAGATGCTACCATAGGAAGATTTAAGGTATATTCAGTCTTTGAGAGGTTCCCTTTATGGATATTCTAGATGGTTCTAGACAATTTACAATATTCTAGACAAGTAAAGGGTTGAGTTTTTCAAGCACTGCCTCCATTTCTTCATATATAATCACTATGGAAACAGACTGCAAAGTGATACACATAAACCATACAAAGGTGGCACAAAATTATCACTTATAATTGATATTACTTGCCACCATAAGAAATACTGATTAATAGATTAGATTATTGTGAAACCTGATATGAGCATTAAAATGATGGATATTTTTTCTGCCACAGAAGAAAGCGCTGGGCATGATCATGCAATCGGTTTGCACAGTAACAGTTCTCTTAGTGTTTTATTTTGGACTGCACTAACCTTTAAATCATTCCTGCCAGGTTTTTTCGTGTACTGCGATCTGCAGCCCATCACAGCACCGTGCTTTCGGCAGCACGCCGAGGACCACCTAACCTGCGTCCTACAAATACTCCCGCATCCCCTTCAGGAATGATCCACCCTCAGCGCCAGGGACAAGTCTGGGGATTCAGCCCCGGGCCCTGCACTGGGTGTGAGCCCGGCCCGAGGAGCCCTCAGAGGCGCCTCCATCGGCCCCCTGCCTCAGGGCCTCTCCGGGAGCTCCCAGCGCTGCCCCCTCATGACCAGCGCTGCCCCGGCTGCGGGAGCGCAGGGGGAGAGCCCAGGGTGTGTTCCGCCTGCCAGGGAGGAGGAGGAGGAGGCGGGAGCCATTTCTGTGTGAGGATGGGGCGGATGCGCGACCGCCAGCCCCCGCCCGAGGAAGCCTCTTTCTCTCTCCTGTCACCCCCCCGACTCCGGGGCTTTAAAAACAACCAACACGGTGGGCAAAATGCGAGCGGGAAAAGGGGCCGCTATGCCGCCGCTGCCGCAGGGCCTCTCGCTGTGCCCTCAGCCCGGCCAAGCGGCGCCGCCATTCCCCCTCCCGCCCCGCGCTGCAGCAGGGACCGGACGGGAAACCCCGTGCACGCGGGGGGAAGGGGAGGCAGAGGGAGGAAGGAGTGGGGCGCTGTGACGCACTCAATGGTGCAATATCCTTCCGCGATCCGACAGAAAAAGTAGTTCTATGTTCCACGTAGCCTCTTAGACCCCAGAGGTTCATACGCAGCTTTGGATTAACTGAAAAAGTCGCGTGACGGGAATCTCTTGGGATACAGGGCTTAAACTGGAGGGATTCTTGCTTTTTTGCGCGTGGTGTAAGGTGAATATCCATGCGCAGAGCAGAGCGCAACGAGTCCGGCAGCAGGGCGGGTATATAAGGCGGGCGCCGCGGAGGGCTTGCCTTTTCAGTTGAGGACAGAGCTGGTGTTCGGAACATGTCAGGGGGCTCCGCGGATTATAGCAGGTATGGCGGGGGCCTGGGCTCTTTCCAGGTTCGGGGGCTTCGTGGGTTATGCGGGGGCGGCCAAGGAGAGAGGAAAAAGTCGAAAGAGGGTGGAGGGGGTGGGAGCCGGGGGGCCCTGGAGGAGGCAGGGCGCTGTGCTCAATCAGCCCTGCGCCCTGGCCCCTCCCGTTCTAGACGTTTCTGTCCCTGCGCTCCCCTTGCTCGCGGTTCTCAAACGGTTTTAGCTCTAGACCTCGGGGCTCGATTTACGTTACTGGCTTTCTTAGCAATCAAGTCAGCCCTAGAAAGGACTTTTTCGAAATTATTTCGTGTACGGCTGTGTTGTAGCTTTAATATTTAAATGTCTTTCTGTGGACTGTTTTTTCCTCGACATTCTATTCTCCCTCTCGCCATTGCTTCGCCCCGGGTTTTCGGGCCGCGCTGAGCGCGAGACCATTATATTTTTTTTGGCGGGGGGAGGGGGAGGCCCCCCCCGGGCGATCGCCCGGCGCCGTCCGCCCGCAGCGCCCGGTTTGCGCAATCCCAGGGGTGGAGCTCTCGCGAGAGTTCCCGGCGGGGCGGGGCGGGGGGATCCGCTGCAGCGCCGGGAGCGCGCCCGCCCCCCCCTTCCCCCCGCGCCGCCGCGGGAGCGCGCGCTCGGTGCGCCCATGGCCGCGGCCCCGGGAGGTGGGCACCGGCTTCGGGACACGAGTCTGGCCATTGGCAGCAGCTCAGAGCACCTGCTGGAATGATCTGTCACGGCTCCCGCCGCTGTCTTAGCCGACGCGTCAGCTCGCTGTTGCGTGGTGGTGGCTCCTGTGCTAACAACGTGTTCTCTTTAATGGCAGAGACCATGGCGGCCCAGAGGGAATGGAGCCCGATGGTGTCATCGAGGTGAGCACTTACGAAGTGACCTGAGAATTTGATCGCTGGTGGACAGGGGTATTGGATTTATTTTTTTTTTTTATTCTTTATTACAGAGCAATTGGAATGAGATTGTTGACAATTTCGATGATATGAATTTAAAAGAATCCCTTCTAAGGGGCATTTATGCGTATGGTTTTGAGAAGCCTTCAGCTATTCAGCAGAGAGCTATTATTCCATGCATCAAAGGTATGCAGTAGATTCATTAATATCAACATCAGATAATTAAGAAAGCATTGTGAAATGCATACATTGTTTCATTAGTGTGCAGTAATAACTAATTTCAATCTTCATTGAACAAGTGATATGATGGTACACCATCTTTCGGGACTGACCTGAAATGGAGAGACCTCTTTAGTACTGATCACTTACTTCAAGGGGAATTAAGTAAAACTAATGTGATTGACCCGTGTGGGAGCAGTAAATGTGTATCCTACTTTTTTTAGGGTATGATGTGATTGCTCAAGCTCAGTCAGGTACTGGCAAGACAGCCACATTTGCTATTTCCATCCTGCAGCAGTTGGAGATTGATCTCAAGGAGTCCCAGGCACTAGTATTGGCCCCTACCAGAGAACTGGCTCAACAGGTATTGATAGTGTAGTTTAAAAAAACAACAAAAAAACTTTGTGTGTTGCATAGGTTTCAGGTTTCACAACTGTGAGACAATATTACCCGACTTCTTGAGGGGCTGCAATGAATGAATATCCATTCAGAACCCTTCTTGTGCCCAATAATGGGGGATACAAGCTGCCTTCTGTCCCACAAGTCCTCTGCCTCCTTGAAGAGCTGAGTTAAAAAACAAGGAGGGTGTGCTGGGGCAGGGGTGCAGGAGGCAGCTGCTGTGCTGTGTGTTAAGTGGAGGGAGCATCTTCAGCAGAAAAACTCAATTACTAAAGCACAGTGTTCTGAGTGGAAACAAAAAATACACTTGCTGGGAAGCTGTTTAAACTTCAATGCAGTTGTGCAACGTGAAAACTGCAGTGCACATTTGGTTACTTGAATGGTTTTGTTTCTTTGTATGTTTTCCTGACAATATAATTGCATGTCTTCCACCTTCAAGGCTTGGTATTCTGTTATGCTAAGTGGGTGTGTGGTAATAACTTTCAGAATACTTGAATATTTGGATTAACTGTCAGCAATGAAGGGTCTTGAATTACGGTGTTAAACCAACTCTGAAGTAGAAAACTTAGTGTCATTTTCAACTATACTGTATTGAAATGCCAGTGCAATGTGACAATTCTTCAAGGTAAAGCTAAACATACTAAATTAGACAGAAAACAAAATAAATGGAGTAAGGGCCTTTATCAGAATGTTAAGCCTTTGTTCTGCTCTAAAGCTGTTAAAGTGAGATTTGTTTTGAAATCTGGCTGGTAGTGGTGCCATTGGAGAGAGTTCACTGGAGAGTGTCCAAGTGCTTTACGTGCAGGCCTGAGCACCACCTGAGAGCTTCACTTCTGGTGGCCCTGCTCTCAGCTTAGGAATTGTCTCATGGCAGTCACTCCATCAGCAAGTTCAGCCAGTAAAAAAAGGTAACTTAACTGTTCCTCTGGCTTCTAGTTAGCAACTTGAGTTGTGTCGAGTTGGGCAGGTTTTTTTAGCAGCTCTCAGTTCAAGCGCTCCATAGTCCTTATTTGGTGTCTTGGCTTCCAAAGTCCATAAAAGCCAGTGACAATGGGGCTTAATCTTTATTGTCCTACAAGCTGCTAATGGAAGGTTCTATTTTAGATTCAGAAGGTAATCCTGGCCCTTGGAGACTACATGGGAGCAACATGCCACGCTTGCATTGGTGGCACAAATGTGCGCAATGAGATGCAGAAGCTGCAGGCTGAGGCTCCTCACATCGTGGTGGGAACTCCAGGGCGTGTGTTTGATATGTTGAACAGGCGCTATCTGTGTGAGTATGAACCTCATTGTGCCCTTGCTGATCAATCTCCAGTGAAAGCCTCATAGCCACTGAGAGCTTTAGTGTACCTGTTGTCACTGTGGAGAGTTGTGCTGGAAAGCTTAGTAGTACAGAAGCATGATGTTCTTTAAGGATTGTGTATTTGTGAAACTTCATGGGACGCGTCTCTTTTTCCAACAGCACCAAAATGGATCAAAATGTTTGTTCTGGATGAAGCTGATGAAATGTTGAGCCGTGGATTTAAGGATCAAATTTATGAGATCTTTCAAAAACTAAGTACAAACATCCAGGTAAAAAAGCTTTGACATGGTGAAGTGATGCATGCAGCTTTGGGTTATGGTGTGGCTGAGACCTGAATTGCACAAATGAAAACTGCGGGGTATGTGCTAACATAGAGTAATGTATTTTAGGTTGTGCTGCTGTCAGCTACAATGCCAATGGATGTGTTGGAAGTGACCAAAAAGTTCATGAGAGATCCCATCCGTATTTTGGTGAAGAAGGAAGAGCTGACTCTGGAGGGTATCAAGCAGTTCTACATTAATGTTGAGAGAGAGGTTGGTACTGGTTGTACTCGCTCTGGCAGGAGGAGTTAGATTCTCTTACCTTCTTGTTAAAGCACTGTGCTAAAATTGCGGAAACCAAGGCTGAGCTTTAGTTTCTGCAATAATGCTAGTAGAGTAAATACAAGAAGAAGAAAAACTATGCACTAGATCCAAAAGGACTAGGGTGGACCTCTTTCTTAATGTCCAGTGTCCTGTGTCTGAAGATTTGGTGCAACAATTGACGCAAAAACTTAGTTGAATGTAGTTGTGTGCCAAAGCAGGCTTAATTGATTGTTGTATTGGAGTTCTGTTGCTTGCTTCAAATTTGTGTTATGTATTGAACCTGTGTCATGATGTTTCCTGATGATCTTTGTTCTGCTCAGGAATGGAAGCTGGATACTCTCTGTGATTTGTATGAGACACTGACCATTACACAGGCTGTTATTTTCCTGAATACAAGGAGAAAAGTAGACTGGCTTACCGAGAAAATGCATGCCAGGGACTTCACAGTCTCAGCTCTGGTAAGAATTGCTACTTCAAATCACTTCTGAAATGCTGTGTACTTACTGGAGAAGAACTGGTGAGGAGGGGATATCAGTAAGAAGCAGGAAAGTTATAATATAGCTGTGCAGTGCTGTATTATCGTTCCCCCTGCTTAAAGTAAACTGTTTCCTTTCTATCCCTACCTGCTTCGTTCCCACAGCAGGTAGGGACGCTGGGATTCATACAGGGCTTTGTTCTTTGAAGAATATTCTGGTTTTGGACCATTGAAACTGTACTAATTGCAGCTTTTTGTTTTAACTCCCCAGCATGGTGACATGGACCAGAAGGAACGGGATGTTATCATGAGAGAGTTTAGATCAGGGTCCAGCCGTGTCCTGATCACTACTGACTTGCTGGTGAGCACTGTCTTTCATAGAATATGTTCTGTTACAGCCTTGTCCCAAAAGCTTCATAATTGAGTGATGGTTTTTGTAACCTGAACTGCTGGGAGCTTTTTGGAACAGCAAAGACCATGCTCCACTATGGACTACACAGTTGTAGTTCATAACTAATGATGTGGTTGACAAAAGCCTGAGATGGATAAATTTGAAAATAGCCCCTAACATGCATTAAAGACTTGGTGTTGCTTTGCAGGCTCGTGGCATTGATGTGCAGCAAGTGTCCCTGGTTATCAATTACGACCTGCCGACCAATCGTGAGAATTACATTCACAGGTCAGTTGGCTCTGCCCCCATCTGTCCCTGTGCTGTGCTGGATGGGCATTGGCACACACCCTCACACCCTCCTCCCTAAACCAGAGCTGTTAGCATCCATGCATGAACTTCTCAGAGCTAGCAGGGAATGCAGCCACTTGTGGATTGGCTTTCTAAAAGCCCTGCCTTGCACAGGTTCTCAAACAAGGGAGGAGCAGAACTTTTTAACACTTGAAGCAGTGGGAAAACTTAAAAGATAATAGGTTCAGTGATAAGTGATGAACCTTGGAGTTGTGGGGAAAATGCCAGCAACTGATTTGCCTCTTGTCATGTAGGCTGTGACATATTAGTGTGACACTGTTAGTGGTGCAGCATCTTGACAGCAGGGTCAGCTTGGTCTGGGTTCTGGCTGATCTGGAGTTGCTGCTGCTCAGTGACAAGACAAACCTTACTTCTAGCTTGTAGGGCTGCCTTTGCTTGTGGAGGTTCAGCTGTGTCCATGTTGTGTGTGCCATGTTTGCTGTTGGTGGCTCCTTAGCGGGATTCTTCTCTGTGGTGTCTTCTGGCAGCAATTCCAGTTTGTCTCCCTAGGTTTAGTTAACTGCTTCTAGTGACTGTCCCTAAATTAAGTAAACTGTGCTTTGTTACTTGATGTAAAAAAATACAGGAGTCGATAGCAGCAGTTGATGACACAAGATGGTGCTCAGAAACGACGTTGACGTAATTTAGGACGTGGATTCGTAAGCGGCACAGTTTGAATAAAGAGCGAGTTGGTATTTATTTATTTATTTTGTCACAATTATCCCCTAAGTTCTGTGAGCCCTTTCTGTGAATTTAGCTCCTGCTGGCAAGGTGCTCTGTCGTGCAGTCTGTAGGAAGGTGGAGCTCATGGTGGGTGTAACTAAACCGCATGCACTGATGTGTCAGTGACTGATGTGGGCTTCAACACAAATGTTGAGCTTGGATTTACTCTCTAAAGGAAACCAACAAATCCTAAGTTTTCCCACTGGAAACAGGTTGAATTGAAATTCTGAAATTAAGTGTGCTATTCCATGTTACTGGATTAACTTGGTAACAGTCTGATTGTTAAACAACAGTGTGTGCTCTGTGCTGGGAGTGAATGCATGAGGGGTGGGTGCATAGTTGAACAGAGAGACTGACCCAGGACTTCAGAACACAGCACCAAGCATTAAATGAAGATCTTACTTTGCAGCCAACGAGTAACCATGTGTGCCCTGCTGCCTGCCACGGAATGGACCTGCTGTGCTGCTGGCACCAGCTGCTGGTTTTCCTGACCAGATGTGACTTGGGTGGCAGCATAGGCTGGCCAGTGGCAGATGAGAGCAGCAGTGAAGAATGGATCTTGCACACATGTAAAGCAGATGGGTGAGGTTAACTCGAGTGTAAATGTGTTTTCTTTTTGTGCAGAATTGGCCGGGGTGGCCGTTTTGGCAGAAAAGGTGTGGCTATCAATTTTGTCACTGAAGAGGACAAGAGGATCCTGCGAGACATTGAGACTTTCTACAATACTACAGTGGAGGAGATGCCGATGAATGTGGCTGATCTCATTTAATCCCCGGGATGAGGTGGTTGTGAATCCAGTGCTCGCTGTTGCTGAATAGGCGATTCACAACGCGCATTGTGCTTCTTTCTTTGGGGATATATTGAATCTTGTCTCAATGCTCATTACGGATCAGAAATACAGATTTTTGATAAGAGAAGCGACTTTCTGTCGTGAGCTCTTGTGGGGAAGGCCATTGGCTTTGTCCACTTTAGGGTTAGACTGTTGGGGTTGGGTGGAAAGTCATGGGGTCTGTAAATTTTTTCTTTATTAGAAATTTATTTCCTAGTTCCATAGAAGTGGTTGTATTAGATGTTCTTTATCATTTAATAATTTACTTATGGACTAAAAGATATAAGTGCTGTATAAAGTCAGCCAATTATGTTAAACTAGCCTACCTTCCTTTATTGTATGTACTTACACCTCAGATTAAATTGGAAAGGCCTTTCAAAATCTCTAAACTTTTATAAGAGCATTAAAATGCATTTTTGTTTCATATGTATTTATTCAATAAAGTATTTAATTAGTGGTAAGTGTGATCTGGACCCTGTTGCTAAGCCCCAGCAAGCAAGCAATCATACTATTGTCTTAGTTAGGGTTAAACCCAGTAAAATTTGCCATATTGCACATGTCTTAATGAAGTTTGAATGTTCAATAAAATACTTCTATATTCACTTAAATTGTAAATAATTGCTTCTTGGGTTGAGGGGAGGGGTGACAGCAGAGACTGCACTGTCTCAGGGGTGGGAGCTGAAGGTGGCAGCTGCTGCAGCCTTGTGCCCACAGCTCCTGTACTGTGTCATTAATTGCAGGGGTGGTTCTTCTGGAGTCCCAAGTGCTAGTGTGGTTCTGGCATGCTGCACCTGTGTCCTTAAAACTGGAACACCCCTTCATCAGAGTAGAAAATGGCTCACTTAATAATTGGTGCTGGCTTGATGCAGAAGCTCTGCACTGCATCATTACTGCTTCATGCCTGTCCAAGGGTACTTTTTTTTCCCAAGCCATTCAGGAAGGAGGGACAGTTGGTCAAAACAGCACCTCTGAAAGTGTTCCCAAAGATCCTCATCCAGGTCACAGCTTTAAAATGGCTTGTGAGCAAGAACAGTGAGATGACAGGGAATCCTGTGACACCTTCAGAACATGACCTACCCTTTGCTGTACCTTTTTTTTGAGAGCTTGAATGGAATAAAACTTGCAATGTTAGCTAGTAAAGTGATTTTTGCTATGTTTAATCCTAAAGGATCATCAGAGAGATAGATACAAGATGGTGGAGGCGTGGGCTGTGTTCAGCCTGAAGCTGTGTCCTACAGGGATGTGATCATTTTACAAAGCCAATGTAGGCTACAAGGACTAATCCTTGTGTCTCTGCTTGCAGCTGATGAAGACTTTGGTATGGATATGCTCACTTCTGATAATTTGCTTGCATGTGTAAGTGCACAACAAGGAACTGCACACTAGGAGCATTACACACCCCTGTGCTCTTTACCAGTGTAAAAAAATTGAATTAAATACTCCAGCCTCAGGTTTTTCAACTGCAGTGCAGTCCTTTTATTGCAAAAAACCCACCCAAAAAAGTACAAAAGTACACAGGTCCCTGCTCTGAGCCCCAGCCACCCCTGAACAAAGGGTGCAGGAGGAGTCAGATGTTCTGTGTGAGCTGCTGCATCACAAGGGCACAGAGACTCATCAGCTGCAAGAATTCATCAGCACCGTCTGCCAGGCATTTGTCCACTTCCTGCAGAGGGAACAGAGAAGGGAAAACCCTCTGAAAATGGCCATGCTCAAGGCAGCTGTGTCTTGGGGTACAGTGGAGAACAAGAAGTTTGCCAGCTGGTGTCTTACTCTGCACAGATTTCTCCACATCACATCCCCCTCCAGCTGGACTGGGAGCCCTGAGCTCTCAGCCCCCATCCCATCTCCTAGAGGAGGCCACCAGTGAAAGCTCCACACACAAAGGGGTGTGGCACTGGCCCTGCCAGGAGCATCACTGCAGGGCATCCACAGCACCTGCCTGGCTGCAGTCACTCAGGCAAAACCTCCACCACAGCTGCCTTTCCTTCTTCATCAAAAGTGGAGTGAGTTAATTAATCTTCTCTTTTTTGGAAAGGCATATTTCATTCACCAGAACAAAAACTTGCATTTTGCATCTCCCAAGTTTTTTTTAAGTGCTGACTTGTCTGACTTATTCTCATCTTAATTTTCCCTTCTACATTATATTAAAGAACCTCAAAACAACCAAACCCACAAATCTCTCGATTGAATTCACTAGAATAACATAATATGGATAAAAATTCACTTAAATATATTTCAACTCCTTCTCATGAAATTTCTCAGGACAGAAGTTTACATTCTACCAAGAAACATTCAGAACAAAAAAAAATCACCATGTACTTCTTGGGAGAGACTGTGCAAACAAAAATCAATCTGTAGAGACTAATGAGTTTTGGTTTTTTTAACTCAAGTTAGACTTACTGCAAGTTTCTCAACTATGGCAGATTTCTGTTTGTCGCTGTAATCCTCACTCGCCACAATGGTGTCATGCAGCTGGTTTACAAGCTGAGCAACAGCAAACCCCTCATTGATGAGATTCTGCACAGGGAGAGAGGAAAATGGCAGTAATTCAGCAGCAGAAACACCATAAACTGGAAAGATAATCTTGAAAAATTCTGTCTGAACTGAGAGACTGCACTGCAATTTAGTGTGGAACCTGTACATTGTAGAGGATTCAGTGGCCTGTGCACAGCCCTGCCCTGCACCCAGCCCAGCAGGGACAGGCTGCATGAGCAAGGCAGGCACAGAGCAGCAGTTCTGTCCAACAGCTCTTCCAGCTTCTGACAATTTACATCTCAGAAATTTTATGAGACATTTAAAGCATTTAACAACCTCCACTGAACCTGTCCAATCCTATTCTAAAATTAGGAGAGCTTGGCATCCACAGCCTCAGATGGCAGTTCCACAGCCTTCACATTTTAAAGGGCCACCTACTTAGGATTTATTTTCTTCATCTGGTCACTGCTAGTCTCAGGAATTGAGAGATCTGTAAGGCCAAAGCTTTTTTTAATAAAATAAAACCCATGGCAACTAGAGATAGCTTAAAAAAAAAATAAGTAGTGCCCAGTTACAAAAATGTCAAGTATTGAGAACAATGGTCAGTGAAGCTATTTGGGAAGAGAGAAGTTTATGAAAATAGAAACATCATTGGTGCAACCTTATTTTTCTGTTCAGCTGAACAGATCTACATCAGTTTAACCCAGGAGAAAACCAGAGTCACATTGGTAGGGAAATTTATTTGCAACTTTGACAGCTCTTCCTCAGAAGGGAAAGACTGGGAGTCCTGACTGGTAAAAGACACTTCCCAAATGTGCATCCAAACTGACTGAGGCCAAATGCTCCTCAGCCACAGCCTGGGAACAAAGGATTCACAGGGCCTTGACTGAGAGAAATAGCCAGGCTAAGCACTAAGAGAACTCTACCTTTGCCAGTGCTTCCAGTTTCTCAAAGGAACCACTCTGGCAGCCCAAGAGCAGCTCATCAATTGTTTCTTTAGGGATTACCTGTAACAAGAAGTGACATTTCTTAATTTCAACTTTGTAAACTTAAAATTGGTGTTGATGCTTACAATAACAAAGTGTTCATGGCAGAAGGCATTTCAGGATTTCATTCCTCTACACACCCATCCACTTCTAGCAAGTATATGGGACAGACTAAATAAACTTTAAAAGTGAAAACTAGGCTGTGATATTTTTCCTTTACTGGAGATATTAAAACAAAAACCATATCATGACAATAGACTGTCAAAGTCACCTTCCTAAATCCAACTACTTATTCAGGACACTGACTAAGATGAGGGCATTGTTCAACAGTTAGATCAGCCAATGCTTTCTGTACCATTCTACACCTAAACAACACAGCAAATAGATTTTATTTCCAGTGACAAACCAATAGCATTCTAAAAATGCCCAATGCAACAAGATTAGACAATAAATCAGAAGGAAAAAAGTTGACAGATGCCATTATGTCACTCTGTGCAGAGAAGAGCTGCCCCTTTCCCCCTTCACTCATTGTCATTCCTGTCAGTTGAGTGCCTGGACAGTTTGGTTTCAAAGCTTCTTTATCAAGCTTTTGTCCTAAGGTCACTCCAGGGTCCCAGAAGTTGTGAATGACCAAGAACTTCAAGTTTTTATGGAGGTGTAAAGTTGGGTTCCCTTGCTTTAAATGAGTATTATTCATTCAATAATGGAATGTCATTCTTCTCTTTCCAACCACTACAGTCAATTTCTGCCAGGTTTCAGATGTCTGATATCTATTCAGATACTAGCTGGTTTACAGATGCACAAAACTGAACAGTGACTTCACTGTGAAAATTGTTTAAAATTGTTCTGTAAACTCTGCACAGCAGCAATTGCCTATGGTTTCATCAAAGTCAGAACCTCTCAACCCCTACAATGAGCTATGATGGCAGCACCCTCATGGGAAGTGTGTCCATCATTAAAGCCCATCTATTTTTCAGCTCCTAATCTCACTTCTCCTTCTTCAGGGGTGTTTTGTTGCTATAGGAACACCTTCACACAAGTTTTATTAAATGCATTTTCTCTCAGGTTTCTCCTGTGCCTCTCAGTATTACCCATGTCATTCTAGAACAAACCACTGCTGTTTCATTAAAAAGCAGGAGCCACACAGATCCTTGTCACTGTCACTGTGAACATTAAGGTGAAAATGAGCTGCTACTGAAAGTCATTTCCCTGTGGTGCTTCCAAACCAATATTGCAATGATCTCTACTTCTACACACATACAGAAAAGCACCAAAAATGTTCTAATCTACTCTCCCACAAAAAAAACCAACCCACAGTTTGCATTTATGAGCAGATTATTTCAACTTCACTTTGAATTATAAGACTGTTTTACAGGTTTCCATGATTTACAGAAGTTGCTAGAAACCTGCTATGTATTAAGTGTACAGAATCAGGCAGTCTTTACAATTCTGGTAGATAGTGCATCATTACCACGCTGCAATACTAGTGAGTATAAAACTATTTTTTAACCAAACTTTGAGCAATGGCAGATAGAGATAGGAAAAATGCTTTTCAGAGTAATTCCAGGAGAAAATGTAAGGCACAGCTTACCCCAGCAATTTCAGTGATTATCTTCTCTGTGATCTCCTTCCCACCCATTAGGCGAGTGGCACTTTGAAGAAAAGTAATTGCTTTTCTCAAGTCCCCTTCTGACACTTTAACCAGGTATGACACTGCCTGAAAAATGATGTCAGAAAATGCTAAGTGTTCACTGTTAATTAAAATCTAATACACTTTTTCAGCAGTTACTTTAAAACACCAAGTAGTGCATAAAGCAGATTGTCTGAGCCAAGCACAATACACAAGTTACAAAACAACCTCTCTACTAACACAAATGTGTGCTGGCAGTTTGAGAAAGAAGCACAGTTCTCTGCCAGTACAATCAGCAGAGAAAAAAAAGCCCTACAGTTTGGTACCAGTTTTCTCTGGTGGATATTTCTTTGGTTTTAGGACGACTTAAAATTCATCTCATCGATGGAAGGAGAATAAATGAGTTTATATATTTTATTTCATACAACTGAGCAGCCTGGAAAAGTATGCTGACTTGGCCTCTTTTGCTGCCATGCAATTATGCACTGGATTAAGCAGTAAAATTACATGGGAACCACAAAGTTACCTCATTACTGATTTTCACATGTTCCTTCTCAGAAACATCCAACAGCCTCTGCTGTTGGATGCTGTCAGACAAAGGCTTGAAGCGGAATTTGGAGCATCGAGACGTTAAAGGTTCAATTATTCTGAAAGAAAGGAAGGACAGGGGCAAAGAATGTGTGGGTCAAGTTCTCACAGACAAAGCTAACAAAGGCAGAAAAGGTTTAAAATACCTTAAGGTTTAAATAACTCTAAAACTGCAACATTGTAAAAATTAAGTGAAATCTAAGTATTGTTTCAGGCTTGCATGCATATAGTGACATCTCTATTAACTGAAAACTATGAAATTAGATATCAACTTTTAAGCAGGGAAAAAAGAAAAAAGAGACTACAGACCAGACAGCAAATCCAAATAAGCACCAATTCCAGGTGTACCTGCTGATGTAGTTACAAATAAGACAGAAACGTGTTGTTTTAGATTCTTTTTCCATTGTGCGTCTTAAGGCTGCCTGGGCTGCTGAAGTCATGGAGTCTGCTTCATCCAGGATCACAATTTTAAAAGGAGGACACATTTTACCACTGAAAATTACAAATCTGTTATTCAGCAAACAGGAAATGTACAGACAAAGAGAAAAAAATTAAAAACATACACAGGAAAATCCCCGCAAATAGCAAGTAATATTTTACTTAAGCATGTATCCTTGAAAAACAGAACAGATTCAGAGGTTCAATCTTTTTAAAAGATTTCATTGATTTTTAGATTAAAGACTAATATTTTAAATAAAGGCAGGTTACCATAAAAAGACCAACACTTGAATACTGCAAAAGCCCTCTAAAATACATACTCTTACTGTAAGCTGCTTCTTTTGACCCCTTATGTGCCTCTTTTTACATGCTTCCTGATTCCCTAAACTCCCAAGAACACTCCACAGACTGATTCCAGTACACAATACTGCTCTGGAATCAGTCAGGCTCTCTTGGCATGCAGTTTGTTCCTGCTGCTTTCCACAGTCCACACACATGGCTTGACCTGCACTGAGCTTCCCATCAACTAACAGCAGAATCCTTTTAGAAACCAACACCCATGTTGTAGAAATTCCTGCAGATTAGAAGGACAAGGGAAGTAACTTCTGCCACAATTTATCCAAAGAATTTTTTCTATGGTAGTCAGACAACATCTGCAAATCTGCAAAGGCAACAACATGTGCCCAAACCCAGAAGTCTTGACCTTGTGGAGTTTTTGCTGTCTGCCTCCAATGATAACAGCAACAGTAAAAATCCTCCTGGGTACTCCAACCCCCAATGTGAAATTCCATGAAGTAAAAGCTCAGCCAAAGCGCTGTGTTTTGCCAACTTCTGGGCACTGCTGAGCCATCATTTATAATAGAAACAAAAACAACCACATGCTTTGTCCTGAGCAGGAGGGGTTTGATGCAGCACTCACTCTGAACGGCTTCCAGAGGCCGTCAGCTGAGCAAAAGCCTTCACTTTCTCGCGGATCACTTGTATCCCACGCTCATCAGAAGCATTCAGCTCAAGGACTCTCTGTCGGAATAAATCAGCCCTGCAAAATTTTTATTGCAACATGTTAGCTGCTAACCCCTGTAATGATATGTTATAAAATATAACAACAACCCTTCTGGCTGTTTGGAATGGCAGGGATTATTTTTATCAGCATTACTAAATAACATTGTTAAAAGACACTCAAGTTGAGATCATAAAATGTTAAGTATGAATTTCCATTAGATATTTTTAGAATCTCCTCCCAGGCTACAGAAAACAATGAAGTATAAAATTATATCAGTTAACCAGGAAGCAAAAAAAAAAGCAGGAACTTGGGCTCATATGTTCAGAGCACTATGTTATATGCCTTCTTACTCACAGCCCCTGAGCAATGTGAAATAACAAGTAAAAGGCCACAATACACTAGCAGTACTACCAGAATGAAATATCCAGAAAGTGTATGCAGTATTCACCTGCAGCACTATACTCCATTTAAAAAAACAAACCAACAATTAATACACTGGATTTTAAATCCTGAGAATTAAAATGGACTCACAATGTGGAGTTGTCTTACTCCTACTAAATTAGAAGTGGTTCTCTTCAAAAAACAGTGAGTCAAAGATTGAAAATGACAAATGGGATGGGGGAGGTATTAAATTCAGCATTACATTTGATCAGAACATCAAACCAGCTTTTCATCCATCTTTTGCTTATAGATCACTGAATTTGCTACTCAAAAACTCCCAAGTGCTACAAGTGAGTTAATGAACGTATACATGCTGAATTTTAGTCTGAGTCACAACACTACTTTCCAGACACAATTCAATGGTGCATAACAGAGAGATTAAAAGTCAGACATTTTATGAAGCACTTTGAGATCTATGAGTAGCTAACAAGTCACTAAATAAACCATAAAAATTGGAATTCCTTTACAAAGTTTAGTAAATCATATGCAAACCACATTCTTTCCATAGTCTTCGTTAGGGGGTTCCATGGCTGCCAATCTGAAGTCCATGCTGGCAGCAGGAATTGGTGACTTGTGACAGGACAAATGAGAAAGAAATCTTAGTTCAGTTAGAGCTGAATTAGAATACAAAGATATTCCTGAAAAAGTGCTGGGAACTACCTAAGAGCAGGCTATGACCAGAGGCACTTCACCACATGATTAGGAGACATGTGAGAGTTGATTACACCGAAGCAACTTGATTCCAGCTTACCCAAACAGTTCTCTAGCAGCTGCTAAAATAGTGGAAGTCTTTCCAGTTCCAGGTGGGCCATAGAACAACAGATTGGGAAGCTGAAATAGCAAGGCATCATTTGTAAGAAAAGGAAATTAAAAAAATATCCACTAACAGGAAAACCTGCTGACAATCTGAGCTCCTAATAGAACAACAACTGTCTATTCCTCACAGTAAATAATGGCAAGTCTTTCTCTTCTGGTCTCTAAAGGAGGACAACCAGTTGCTGTTTATAGTGCAGTATGAACAAGTGTTATTTGTGGCACCATCCCATGTTCTATTCAAACTGATATTCCAATCTATATTTATTTTTATATATACACTCCAGGGCATGTCTGAGATCACTAAACCTACAGAGCCTACTGTTCTGATTGCAGTGATACCCAAATTTAACCAAAGATGGCCTTAAACAGCCCGGGCATTAGCAGCAGTGCAGATGAAACCATCCTTTGCTGTGTCAGCTGCCCAGCCAGGCTGAGGGCTCTGTGCTGCCACCAAGAGCCCTGCAGGGAGCAGGGGCAGCGCTGACACAGCCACGGAGCCACCACGGGGACAGCGCCACCCACTCCCGGCACTGCACGGCCCCGGCAAACTCCTGCACGCATCCCAGCCGTTTGCAAAGGAGACCACGGGCATTTCTTACAGAAATTAGGTTAATTGATCTTTAAAATAATTTAATTAATGACCTCAGCATGAAAAATACAAGTGCATTAAGGAGATATGCTGACACAGGGAGATCAGAGCAGCACAGCAAAGACTGCAGCAATAATTTGAGGATGACATTTAGCAGCACAAAGCAAAAATATCTCTCAATTTGAGAACATAGCAAACTACCTTCAAAATATCTGAAATTCATTAGGTGGAATGAAACTGATAATAGGCTGATTTTATTTTGCCTGTCAGAGGAGCAGTATAAGCCTGTGTAACATGGTGGTCTGAACTGTGCACTTTTAATGCAGATGTAAATTATTAATACTAACAGGTAATGAGCTGCACACAGTTCAAGTCATCCTTAGACAAGGATAATGAATCCAAACTGGGAAAAGTAATTAAAGGAGTGAAAAGCCTATCTTATGAGAAGTGACTTTTTGAAGAGTTTGATTTAGTTAGCTCAGCAAAACAAAAGCTGAGAGGGAATATGACTGATCTCCATAAATACACAAAGAACAAAGCTGGCATAAACAAAATCTGTATAAGCCATGACTGAATTTTGGCTGAAATCAAGAAGCTTTCCAGCTGACACAGGAGTGATAGTTTTCTATATTACTATTTCAAGCAATCACTTTTATAAATTATCACTTTAAAACTGCTGTCTTTCACAATAGGGGATGTTCTACTTCTACATTCTTAAAACAAGGATCCAAAAGTTCCCTCCAACCAAACCCCTCAGTCTGACTTGCTTTCTAGCCCCTAATAAGCATTCTATTTTTAAAGAGTCAACTAAGATTAGATTAGAGAATTCTATGCTGAATATAGCATGTAATGCAGACAGAATGGGAACAGCAAAACCAAAACCATTCAAAGAACAGAGAAGAATGCAGGAGTACACAACCCATGATCAGAAAATGAAATAGAGAAAATTTGGTAACAAACATCCTGTTTTAACAACCAAGACAAGACAGTGCACACAGTCAACTGTGTATGTACCTACAAGTAGAGATAGAGGAATTTCAATTTTCAATCAATTTCTAGTAAATAAATGAATTTCAAGTTTTGCCTGCTCTTTCTGCCAATCAATTGTTGCTTGTTTCTCTAATTACTAATAAGCAAAGAGCATCCCCTACCAACAAACACCTTTTCAAGTTTAGATACCACAATAGTGTTATCCCCCTCTTTTGTGACAGCCAGAGAGATGGAGAGTGTACTGAATGGCAGCTGAAAATTCACCAATCTCTGTGCTAGGCTGGCACATTGCAAGGGCAGATGTTTGTGAGGGCATTCATAATTCCATGTCTCTGTGCTCATTCACACACTACTGTCCTCAAAAAAAGCATGAGCAGGTAAAAGGTTTTAATTAGAATGTTCCCTAATTTCATTACACCACAACTTCACCAGTGTTTCTGTTTCAACCTCATTTATGCTGGTTTCTCACTGAAGTATTTACACCACTTTTCACCAAGCACAACCTAATCCTTTATGTAACTGTGGCAGTATTTTTAAATAAACTGCAACCTGATCTGGTTATCCATTTTTCCACGCTTGCCAGGAGTAAGCAGGATACCTGCAGGCATCACTCTGCTCATGGGAAAGCTACCTCATATAGTGCAAATCTCAGCTGCTTTTCCAGAAGTTTCAGTACAAGTGAAGATGGAAATTGCAATAATAATCCTACACTCTCTTTTCAGTTATTAAGGTATCATGAAGCAAATGAAAACTAAAGAATACCATGAACATTTTCAGTTTCTTTGACAAAAGAAACCAACAAATCTACACTCCTGGCAGACAGAAATCTATTTCTCCAGTTCAAAGCCCCTTGAACTCTGCTGTCCCCAGTTTATAAGAGGATGATGTGTGCTCTTACAGATGGAGATGTGTTGGCTACAGGGAGTTACAAGTCCTGTATTAGTTAATGGGAGTTACAAGTGCTGCTCCATTGAGCAGCTCCCAAATCAAGGCCCACAAACACAGGCCAACTGACAGAGGACTGAGTCTCCATTTCCAGCACTGTGGTTTAAAAAAAGCACATTACTCACACCCACAGCATTGTCACAGCTGTTTCTTTGATCTCACCACATCACCAAACTCAGTAAGAACCTCTGCAGTAATGTGTATTTACTGAAGTATGAGCCACCTCAGAATTCAATTACACTTTTGCCTGTTTGACAGAATGAGTCCTTTCAAGAAACTAATAAAAATGTCTAAATTAAAAAAAAACCAAACAAACAAACAAGTTTGTTTTTATTTTAAAGTACTTGCATGATTTTGTTCTCAAATGCCTTGCTGAGTTTGGGTAGCTATGGCAAAATACAGAGCCCCTAACCATAAGGAGGAATTATAATTTGCCTTTTCAACTCAGGAGGCCAAAAGTCAACACAAGTGCACCAGGCTCAGAATCCAAGAAACACTGCTGGATCCACAAGCTGTAAGGTTTTAAATAACTGTTGCTGAAAATAGAACTTCCCAACCCATCACCTAAGCAATGTTACACAACTGATATGTCCAGACAGAATAGGTGGCAGCAGCTCATTTCTCCTTTGCTGTTAACAGTTCCTTCCTAATTACCTCAACTCTATAAATACTGCAATGCAGCAGCACTGCTGCTGAAACACAATTTCTGGGGTACAACATTACCTGCCAAGGTCACATTTAAAGAGCATTCTCAAAGCAAACTGATTGTGGAGAAAGGAGCTAAAGAAAGAAGCACAAATCTTTTGCAGTTGTGTGGTACCTGTTTGATTTTGGCTTCATATGCTCAAATAAGGTGTGTCTGTTTGCAAGCTTTGATTAAATTATTATTTTCAGAAATAAACAGACTCATATCACCCAGAGCAAACCAAAACTGCAGCCCATGAAAACAGACAGCTTTTGAAGTACAAGTGGGATTGTCCTGGGTGAGGAGGAAAAAAAGTCTCAGTATGTACAGATGAAGGAATTGCTCAGCTTTGGAAAAAAGCAGAGCCATCTCTTGGCTACATACTTTATTTCTTCCTTCAGCCCCTTCACCTTCACATCAGCTGCTTTGGAAGAAATAACCATCAAACATACCAAATATTTACTACATTTTTACCCAAAGGCAAATGCAAGAGTAAACAAATGCAACTACAAATGCTCTGCTCATGTACTCTCTTAGGACACATAAGCCAACACTGCAACTGCCACATTTAGCTTTTTAAAGCCAAAGAGAAACTTGGAAACTTTAACAAAAAGTTTGGGAATCACTATCCAAGCAGTAGATCTGGCACTTATAAATTAAATTTCTCTCATTAGCCAAAATTGTTAGAGTTCA
This sequence comes from Melospiza georgiana, assembly GCF_028018845.1. NCBI lineage: Eukaryota > Metazoa > Chordata > Aves > Passeriformes > Passerellidae > Melospiza > Melospiza georgiana. The sequence goes on along the minus strand of NC_080439.1, from coordinate 8,171,182 downwards.
GCAGTTTCACAGAAGCTGAAACACTAAAAATGTTTAGGAGTAATTTCAGACTTGTCTATGAAAGAAAAACTTTCTCCTCCTGTCTTAAACATGAATGTCACAAGTACTGGTGGAGTAGCAGTGTAGAGACAACAAAAGCTTTTCCAGGTTGGAAACTATTAACAAGGAGTTTACTATTTGAGCTTTTCTAGAAAAATTCCAAACTGCATCATGGAACTTACAATTCTACAGCGTTCAGAGGACTGGGAATATAAGAAGCTTTACACATACATCTCAACAGGATACCACAAGAAAGTCACTTAGCCTGTTCATGAAGTGCTACTGCAAAAATGATCATTGCTGAGTGGGAAAAGAGAAATTTTTGTTACCAGTGACATAAATGTCTGTTTAAAAATGCTGATTAGGTAGATGTTGTCATTGCACTCACATCAGCACCTTCCAGGGACTTCTTCAGCACAGCTACAACTTCATCCTGGAATGCAACTTCATCCACATTTTTGGGACGACTAAATAAAAGGACATTAAATAAAATATATTAGCTAACAAAGTTTTATAGGAAAGCTGAAATGGAGAAAAAACAACATTTCCCCTTCTGACTACATCCATTACTGAAGAATTACAGTGAATTTTGCAGTTGAAATCAAAATCACAACAGGAAGTCTAATGCCTCTGGTCTCTATGAGTGAAGCAATCCAATTCATCAGGGAGCTGTTTGTCTTTTTCTGTTGTAAACACCTGTCTGAGATGTTTTTAAAAGCAGAACTGCAATACTTTACCACTTTGTGATAAAGGCTTCTCAGAAATCCAAAGCATTAAATGCATTCATGCACCAAAACACAGCGATGAAAGAGCACAGCTTGACATGGCCAAGATTTCCCATTCAGTGCAGCCACAAAGGGCACTTACAGCACCTCCCAGCCCTGGAGCTCCCCCAGAACAGGGAAAGTGAAGCTTTCTCCCTGGTGGGGACACCCACACCTGCGACCCCATTTTGCTATGCACCAACTACCTCTCCACATCCTCCAGAGCAAACCTCCCCCCTCACGGCCAGCCCCGCACTGCCCCAGAGCATCCCTTACTATTTCTCCACCCAGGGGATAGGTTTGGTCCTCTTGCCCTCCCCGCTGCTCCCGGCCGCGTTCTTTTCCTTGGCAGCGACGGGCTTGGTGCTGATAGAGGCGGGGCCCTTGAGGAAGGCCTGCATGGCTGTACCGGGCTGTGCCGGGCTGTGCCGGGCCGTGCTGGGCCCCTCACGGTCCCGTCAGCCACAGACCCCAGAGACCCCTCAGGCCCCGCCGCCCTTCCCGCCAACTCGGCCGCGCAAGGGGGCGTGGTCGCTTCCGCCCGCCGACAGCCAATCACAGAGCTCGGCGGCCGTGCCGGACGGAGAGCGGGCGCTGACGTCACGCTGCGCGCGTTCCTGTACCTGAGGGGCGGGGGGGTGAGGGGGACAGCGCGCGCGCAGGGCGAGGGGCGGGCGGTGCCTCAGGGCGGCCGCGCGCGCCGCCTCACGAACGCGCCTCCCCACAAATGCCGAGTGCCTCCCCACAAATGTCCTTCCCCACAAATGTCCTTCCCCACAAAGGCCCCCAAGCGTGAAATGAACAAAAAGACCCCTCTAGAAAACAAGCGCTGCACAAGAGCAAGGGAGGAGGGACCTCTCTGTGCAGTGGGGCCTGCTGGGTTCCTGAGACAGGGCCTGCTCCCTTCCCCTGACGGCTGAGGCGCCTTTGGGGGCTCTGGAAGCGCCCCCGAGTGAAGTGAAATGAAACCCAGGAGGGCCCGAAGCTGGCCAGGGCCTGTCCTGGGACAGACATTTCCCTCATGGGCGGCGGTGCTCAAAGCTGCTCCGGCCCTCGGTGCTGCCGTGCGAACAGCTCCCCCAGGTGTGCAGGCTTAGGGGTATTGGTGATGGAGTGAAGCGAAAGTCAATCCTTTGTGTTTTCCCATTATTTCTAATGACATCCAACACAGCTAAGCCAGGGAAAAAGTAAATTCAGGAGTGTGATTGATGTGACAGATCCCTTTAAATGACGAGAAAACATCCTGGTAGATGTGGCAGTCGTGATGAACGCCCACATTTCCATGTGCTGGGTGGCTGTAGCTTATCCTTCCAATTACACACCAGCTTTGTGGGTAGAAAAATGGAAGTATTTCTGCTACCAGCAGGATTGTATTGTGTGGCTGCAGATGTTCTGCTTTACTGTTTTCCCTTGGCTACTCCTGGGCACGAGACACAGCCAAAGTGGCCTGGGAAGCTGCAGTAGTGATCCCCCAGCATAGACCCTGTGGAAGTGAAAAGAGACTGGAAATGGTCTCTATGGCAACAGAAGAACAGCCTTTGGAAAAAGAGATGTAGGAAAAAATGTAGGCTGAAAATACATAAATCTGTCAGTGAGTCAAACCTGTAATTCGTGTCTGGGCAATTTTAAATAAGTTGTTTCCTTTCATCTGGCATTCTTCTATTGAAGAATGAAATCCAGATTGTAGTCTTAGCAAGAAATGCCCACACATATAATTACTGAAGTTGTTTTGTTCTAGATGAAAATGCAATGATTTTTTTTCCTACTGTGATTATATTTGGTACTTCCAAGTCATGGTAACAAATGATTTCTGAAATCAGTTTCTTTCTGCAACTGTATAAAGCTTTGCTATCTTTTTGAAGCTTTGTTCTATTTGTTGGTCTCTACTCAATCCACTGTCCTTAATGGGGCCACCTCAAATGTCCCTTGCATTTCTCATTTTGTCAGCTCTGGATGAGCCTGAGAGTCAATGCAGCAGTGGAATTTACCTTCTGCTACATTAACTGAACTTCATAACACAACTTCTAGTTTCATTGCCTTCAGAAAAGTTAAAAATTCCAGAAAGGAATAATGAAGCCCAAGCTTCTCTCTCTTTCTCCCTGTTTTTTTCTCTCTCTCCCTCATGTATGTAAGGACTGAAAATTATGCTTCCTCCATTCTGTTGAATTGCATTCACTCAACATCTTAAGGACCAACAGATCCAACTCTGTTACCATGTCCTCTCATATGCTTCTGTCTGGCATTTCCCATGGAAAGATTGTTTTTTACACCAGCCTAGTCAGTGCTCCTAAATGGAGACCCTTCCCAGTTGCTGTGGTTTAACCTCAGCCAGTAACTAAATCCATGCAGTCCTCACATACTTCTGTCCCTCTGATGGGATGGGGAGGAGAATCAGAAAAAAAAGTAAACTTGCGGGTTGATATAAGAACTATTGAATAATTGAAACAAAGTAAAATATAATACTGAAGATAACAAGAAAATAGCAATAATAATTGTAATGTAAAGGAGAGAGTGAGAAATAAAACCCCAGATAAGTGATCCACACAAAGCTGAGCGGTGCCCAGCCCATCCCTGAGCAGTGATCAGCCCTCACTGTTTATACACTGGGCATGCTGTGGCATGGAATGTCCCTTTGGCCAGTTCAGGCCAGCTGTCCCAGCCATGCTCCCTGCCAGATTTTTGTGCCTCTCCTCACTAGAAGAACATGGGACACTGTGAAGTCATTGACTTTGGGTGAGCACCACTTGGCTACAACCAAAGTATCAGTTTCATGTCAGCATTATTCTCACACCAAATCCAGAACAGAGCATTGTAGCAGCTTCTAAGAAGAAAACAAATCTATCCCAGCTGAAACCAGGGCACCAGTGTTATGTGAGCCATTTGCAGCTGTACAGCCACAGAATGAGGGGGCAAGAGCTCATCTGACAGAAAGCCAATGTGTCAGGGGCTAGTGACAGCAGCAGGGCAGGAGAATTGATTAGAGGGAGGACATTTGTCTTTATAAGTTACTCTGCCTGCTGCCCTGGAGACCTCCCCATGCCTCCATCAATCTAGACCTGCAGTCAGTTGACATGAAAGCTTCCTAGAAGATCAGCCTAGGGATTTTTATGATGTTGAAAGTGGACAAGTGCCTTCCTTAAAATAAACTACATAGAGTTCATAAAAGTAACCTGGGCCTAAAAATTACAGAATCACTTCTGTTCAACAGCTTTGTCTAAAATCCAGGCTTTGTTTTAAAAGAATAAAGAGTTGAAAGAAATGAATGCAATAAAAATAGGCATATGGATTTCTGTAAAAAATTTAACAGCAAACATTTATCTCCTAACTCTTAGCATTGGAAGACATCCACCACAATTGTGTAAGCAACACAGAGCAGACTGGCACTGGAGGTTTTCACTGTCCAAGCTGCAGAAACAAGAGAAGGTTCAAAGCAACATGGCAAGAATGTTGAAGGTATCAATAAGCTTCCTTTTTTCCCCTTAGATATAACTAGGACAGCATTTGTCTCAGCTCAGCTCAGGTAACTGTGGGATATAATCACTGCATAAAAAGTCTTGGCTAAGGTGGATACTGCAAATTGGAAAGTATCCATTCCTTCTCAAGATGCAGGAATCAGAGGCCTGAAACTGAACCATCAAGCTTCAGAATTAAAACCAAAAGAAGTTGCTTTTTTCACACAATGCATATTTAAATTGCAAGTCTTGTTACTATCAAGCTTTATGGCCATCAAAATTATAAGTAGATTAAAAGATATCTAGACAGATTCCTGAAGAAATAGAGCATTAAATATTATCAGTCATATGCAGACTTCAGTTCAGGAAGTCCGTGAACCAGAGATCACTGCAGTCTGACAGGGAAATACTGGAGAGGGATAATCTCTTTAGGTGACCTGTTTCATGCACTCTTTCCTGAGGGTATATTAATGGTCCTGCTCACAGATGGGCCACTGCCCCAGCCTGTGTCAGGACAGTTGTTCTGGAGCACAGAAAGTGAATGATTGATGTCAATGATGTTGACAAAAAGGTTTATGACAGGGAAGGAAGAAAAGGAGAGGAGCAGAGAATTTTGCTAAAACTAGTGTTGTGTCCTCAGTGGCCTCTTTTTGTTCAGAATAGATTTTACAAGGAGATGTGCTCCTTTTCAAGTAGCTGAAACAGCATCTGAGGCAAAGCAGGTCAGGCTTTGCAGAGCTCAGGTGAGAGGCTAAGTGTGAGGGTAGAGCCTCAGGTTGCCAGGGGAACTGTGTGTGGAGGAAAGTGTTGCTGCCAGTTTTGGCAGAGAAGCCCAGATTTGTCACAGGAGCTGACCAAGAGCCCAGCAGAAAGCCCAGAACAGCAGAGAAGCCCCAGCACTGTGACTCTCTTGAAAGCCAAGCAAAAGCATTGCTGGCTGAAGTGTTCCAAATAGAATAAAAGTAAGAAAACTTAAAATATGGAGTGCTATTTTCCTTTACTATGTGACTGATGTTCCAGAAAGGAAGCAGCACTCTGGGTACCTTCTTTTTGTGTGAATCAAAGAAGTGTCTGACTCACTTAACAGTTTCTTCTGCTAACGGAAATGTGCTGCGGTTCTGAGGTACTGCCATAGCCTGTCAGAAGTGGTGACAGTGTAATTGCCTTTCCCAATTGTGCCAAAAGTGTTCTAGCTCTTCCCAGCAAGTACCAGAGCCACAGCCTTTGATACAGGGATCTGCCAGTCTAGAGACAAAGACAGAAGGGGTATGGTATCAAAGTAGTAGCAAAGTCTTCAAAGGAAGAAACTTGGTAAAGGGATTCTACACTTCTCTGCTATTCCATCAGCCTGCCTATTTTTTCTGCTATGGAAAAGTCTTCAGATTCACTCTGTATAAGAGAAGGTTGTCATCTTGTTCTGGAAGGAGATTTTAATGAAAAACTAAAAGATGGCTGAGTTTGTAAAGGTTACATAGGACTGGGAAAATGGAAATAATCAAGACAGTGAAGAAGCAAGCCTGGTTTCATGGATCTCATTTCAATTCCCAATAGCTCTTCAGGCTCATTTGGCCAAGTGTTTTCTAATGACAGAAGGAATATATATAGCTATATAAGATGAAAAAGGAGAAAATGTCCTTTTTTTTTCCCTTGGAGAGTTTCCCCTTATACTGGTCAGGCCATAGAGTCTTATAAACACTTTTTGTTAGCAGTGTGCAATTTACTGCTTACTAAAATTGCTTACAATGCTTTGGCCTCAGATGTTTGATTCAGGATCTAATAAAGAGCTGGTGATTTGTCAGGCTGTCACTCTATGGAAAAATCAAATTGTTTTGCCTGTTGGCCATCATCTCAGCAGTGGAACCATGGCGTTTTCACAGCCCCTGATTCTGTTTTCAGTGAGATCCCTGCCTGAAATGTAAATCATCATCCTCTGTACCTCTACCACATATATATCACCAAGAGCTTTTATTCTTCAGAGGAGAAGTCAGTATTTGTTGTAAAAGTACTGGCTCAATTTCACCAAAAAAATTACCAGCCCTTGAAATTGTTACCCTCCCATCAATAGTCTGTTACTTCAGCAACTTTCAGCCATTCCTCAAGTGACAGATACAGGGCTTTCATTTCTCTGTCCCTTCAAGAGATCCCTGTAGCCTAGGCTTCTATTTTTTTCCCTTTCTCAACTTGGGTTTGTGAATCACCTGTGCTTTTGCAATATTTTTGACTTCCATCCAGTGGCTTTTCCATTTGGGAATTTGTAATGGCAATGTACACAATGAACAGTAACCTTTTTCTAATGCTGGCACCACTGAATCTTAGCAGTGTAAAGGAATCATCCTGTAACTGCTAAAACTAATGGAGTTTGCTATCCCATGGCTGTGTCCTGCTGCCCAAAACCTTCCTACCAAAATTCCCCCTTTTTGTTTGTTATCACTTCCATCATAAGGGAGGGACAGCACCATAACTTGGACTGAATCCCATTTAGCCTCAGACTGATCCCATGAAACCCACCCTGCAGTTTAACCCACCTGGGCAGGGAGCAGCCAGGATTAATCAGTGAGTCACTGCTGCATCCTTCCCCCTTTCAGACTTTGTGCACCTGGCTGAGTTTCAGTGAACCTGTGAGAATTCCTCTCTCCTGAACTGGATTGCAATTGACTGACAGGTTCAAAAGCTACTGAAGGTGTGCTGGAAAGCTAGAAAGCAGATTAACATAGCAAGAACAAATAATAAGAGAAAAGGGATCTTAAAATAGCAAATATTCACAAATCTGCAGTTGCTGATGCTGAATAACTATGTTGGTAGAGGAGCATATGGTCTTAAAATAGCTGAGAATTAATCTAGCTAGAAATTAGACAAAGGCTCTTAGTTATCCTTGATATTCTTGAACAGCCTTGCTGTAGGAGTAGTGAGAGCAAATAATCTACTCTGCTTTTCAGTGTATTTACTTTATGAATGGGCTTATACAGTGTCTGTGCCTGGAGAAAAAAAAAAAGAAAAAAAAATCTTGTGTCTGGAAATATGGTGACTTTTTCAGTGCCGTGTTCCTACCTGCCATCTGTGATCCTTCAAGAAAAAATAAAGCATCCCAGACCTTTCAAATCCCTCCAAAAATATAGCTAGATGTCAGTCTGTTTCCCACATATTTTTTTCCCCCAATGATGCCATCTCTTCCCTGACTGGGGGAATCCTTTTAACATAAGTCAAGGTCTTTGCAGTTTGACCTTTACTGCCTAGATAGGCAGTAAAATTGGATCTCAGAAAAAAAAAATGGCTTTTGCTTTAATCCCAAAATGTTGCCTGGTGGGTGGCTCTGAAGTCATCCTTTCTCATGTTGTTAAAATAACTGAACAAAACTATGCAAGGAACCTCTTGGCATAGTTGGTCAGTCATCCAAAAATGAGGCCAACAGCACAGGTACTCAGACTGGCTTTTAGGTCAGCCAGCTGATTATAGGATTTTCTCTTCACAGAGGTAAACCTTTCACAACACCAGGACAGCCTCACTAACTGTGCTGTAAGATCTGACAGGGCCACAGGGGTATTTACAGCTCCAGCTTTGGGCATGCATGTGGTCAGGTTCTTTGGTGTGCTTGGAAAGGTGGACTTAAGCAAAACTCTGTGGATGGCTAGGGATCTGGATTTAGAGCTGAATTAATTCTGTGGGAATAGGGCAGATCTTGCAGGCAGCTGCACCCTGGTCTGTTTTATTTCTTCCATTTTAGCTGTGCAATAAGTTATCCATGTGTGGAGCTTCAGGTAGGCTTCCAAGGATGAGGTGCAAAGAGGGATGCAATGGAGACATACAAGTCCCTGCCTTGTCCTGCCCTTCCTCACTTCCTTGCCTGCCTTACTCTCCCTGTTCTCCCAGGGCTGATGAAGCTTTCCCGTTGCCCCACGGCAGTCACACATCCGGGCAAGGCTGGCACCGTGGGTGCCACAGACCTGCTGTGGCCGCTGAAGGCCACCTGTGCCTGCCTGCCCACGGGCACGGCTGAGCTCCGTGGCCACGATCAGCTCTGCCCAGCACCCACAGCTGATTAATTCACCCTGCTGGTACAGGTGCAGCTGCAGAGGCTCCTGTGGGCTCAGCCAGGAGCCCGGGGATCCTGTCCGTGCGGGTGGAGCAGCAAAGCCTCTGGCCACAGCACACGCAGAACGGCCAGCGGCCCCCTCCCCCTCCATGGAGCGCTGGCCCCGCAGGCAGGGGCTTCTAACAGGGGTGGAGGAGGGTCTCTGGAGACATTGCGGGGTTCCACTCAACCACAGCCTGCAAGGCACTCGGGCCCCGGGGGCCGAGGGGGAGCATCGGAGGCTGTGTGCGTGTTGTTCTCCGCTCCCAGGCACGCTGGTGAAGGGAGCGTCGCAGAGCAGCTGCGGCTGTTCGAGCTCTCCTGCCAGCTCCACTCCTCCCCATGCCATTCCTACCTCCAGGATTTTTCCCTGACTCGCAGCATCACCATCCAAAAGTCTCCCTGGAGGAAGGTATCTGCTTGCTGGTTTGTCTCTTTATCCTTCGCCTCATCCGCGGGAGAAGGGAGGAAAAAAGCCATAAGCAATCAACTCGTCTGCTTTCCCCCGCTTTTATATTTACCCCCTCCTGCTGCCTTCCTTCCGTCGAGGGGGGTAAAGTCCCCATCTGGAAGGAGCTTTTCAAGGTCCATGCATGGATGGCAGCAAATTGGAAGAGGTGAGCAGCCGAGAGAAGATGTGAAAGCTGGAAGGGCCGTGCCGTGGGAGTGGTCCTTGCTTTGTGTGCAAGTGAGGCAGTGAGTGTGCAGCCTCCCACTCTGGGTGCATCTTTTTTTGGATGCTGTGTAGTTCCCTGTGTGAAATGCTTTTTTGGCTAAAAGAAGAAGAGATGTCACATCAGGAGCTCACCCAGCGACTGACTACGGTTATCACCCATGTGGGTAAGGCATCTTTATTTTTCTTCTTACTACATTTGCGTGGATTTGGGGACCCTGTTCCCCCAGGAGGTGCTGCTGCCTTTGTGTGCCAATATCACACCTGTGTGTGAAATAGGAGCCATCAGCAGACCGCGAATCCCCGGCTGTGGGCAATTACACAGCCTTTTATTGATGGTTTGTTTGTCAAGCACGTTTTCTCTGAAAAGCAGGAACAGTAAGAGCAGCGTGTCCTACCTGTGAAGTGATCTGTGTAAAATACCCGAGCACAGTTCTTGCAGGGAGGTGGTGGAGAAAAGGGGGTGTGGGAGGATGCTGGAGCAACGGCAGCGCTAATGTGCTGTGCATTTGCTTGTGATACTGGAGTAGCAGCCCATTCTCAGAGAAGCTTTTCATGGCCTTTGCTGTTTCGGGATTTCTGAAAGGTGCTAGGACAGGGACAGGATCTCAAAAGCTTTTTTCTCTGTCAGTCTTGATTTTACTGTTTCTAACATTCAAATGCCAGTGAATACAGTGAGGCCCTATGCTTTGCTCTGACATCCTTAAGCATCTGAGCTGGGTACCCACCTGCTGGCGCTGGGGACTACTGGGCCAGGAACTGAGGAACCTGAAACTAGCAAGACAGTAGGAGATGCTGGTGATTAAAATATCAGCTGAGAAAAGCCTTTGTGACCCTTTTTTGTTACCTACCGTTGGGTTAAAGCAGATTACAGCTGTGTTGCATCACATAAAGAGAAGCTTTTTAGTTGACTTCCATAGGAGCAAATTTTGTAGCTGTTAGTGTTTGAATGGCTTGTATGCTATGAATGCCAAATATGTTGTACAGGTTCCTGAAATGCCTTTGTCACTGGCTTTGTTCAATCTGTATATGAAACAGAGTGTGACTGAAATTTGGCTTTTATAGAGTATATAAGTAAGGTTTTAGACCAACATTATTCTTTGGCTTGATATTAGCTATGGCAGCTGAACTAAGTTTAATAGAGCACATGCAATCAGCATCTTGCCTAAAGAAATAGCACAAAAGCAGATTCAAAGTCAATGAAATATTTAGGACCAGGCCCCATCTCTCCAAAATCTTTTCCAGGATAACCTCAGCAGGAGCTTGGTGTGGGAGAGAGTATGATTGCCAGGAGAGCTTGCAGCAGCAGGCTCTTTGACCCAGTAATGCCAACAGGAATTGCTTTGCAATTGTGCAAATTCAGATTGACATGAAATCATATGAATTCACATTTTTTAATGAAGATTTGGAATTCAATATGAGGCATATCCTTTTTTTTTTTTTTTTTTTAGTAAGTATTTCAGGAGAGCCAAAAAGATTTGTATGTCTTCTGGTTTTCTTGTTAAACTCAATGCAGGTCCCATCATCCATGTTGAGGACTCTCCTTGAAATCAGAAGGGATTTGTTAGAGGTAACACAGCATTATGTTACCTACTGTGTAACATACTATTGTCTAATAGAAAGTCATTCTGGACACTAGAAATGTTAGTGAACCTTTCCACTGTTCTCTGCTAAATTCAAGAGAGGTTTCTGGGTCATGAGGCTGATGCTAGAGAGTCTTATTGGTTTCCTGGAGGTCACCCAGCAGGCCAGTCCTCAGGAGAGGAATGAAGGTCATGGATTGTGGTGTTTTATCCATTCCACACTGAGGCAGGAGCCTAGCTGATCAGCTTCCATCAGGGAAGGATAACCCCACCATTTCCCCAGCCATTTGAAACCTACAAATCAGACCCTACTTGTGGAGTCTGCCTGCCTTTTCGTAGGCAGAGTTCATTTTTTTATTGAATCATGTAAGTTGTGCAAAAATGGAAGAAAGGAACATTCAAATATTTGTTATTGGCTGAAGGAAAAATGTTTCTTCCAAACCCATGATGATGATGCACCATATTTATGAAGCACATGTAACATGGGTGCCTTAGCTGAATCAGCAATAGCTTATTGGACAAATAGTTCCCAGGAACCTGCAAGGATCTCTTGTATGTTCATTGGGAATCTTTACAGCTCAAACAAGTGTAAGGGCTCTCAGCCTCAGCAAACTGAGGGGATCTCTGGCCATTTATTGTGTTCACTATTTTTACAACTCTCACCCTCATATTGCCACCTGGATTGGTGGGATTCAAACTCTTTAGAATGTAGCCAGCTCTTGGTTGGGAGTGCAGTTCCTAGCTCACCCAAGAGCAAGAGGGAAGAAATTTATTCACAAAATTTCCAAAATGTCAAACAAGAACTTTATGGGAATGTTAAAAAGAAAGACCTTTACATTTTCAATAAAACCTTTATAGGATCATTTTGGTCTGTGGGAAGTAATGACACACCATTTTATTTTTAATGTGTCAATAAGAGTGTCACATAATTAATTGCCTGGGGCTCAACTTATCTGTCCTGGGCAAAAGCTCTCATCCCTCATTAGCTGACTCATGTTGTGTTACACTGTTCATGTGCTAGCAAAAAAAGCTTCTTATCCTGCTACAGACTTCATACATACATACCTGCCTCACCTGGGTCAAAATGAAAGCCTTGAAGGTATTTTCCTGCTCCACAGTAGCTCTCTTACCTTGATACTTTTCTATTACCAACCTGCACAGTAGCACATCTTCACACAATGTAAAACAACAGAGGACCAAATTAGATCCCTTGTGTAGCTCTGTGCTCCCTCAGCCTCCGTGGGATTGTTCCTGACTGTCCTGGTGTGCCTGAGGTAATGGGGCCACCAGAGGTGCCCAGGGCAGGAGTAGTTTGTGGACACTAGCAGGCTTTCTGCTTACTATCTGAGATTTAGCAGCAACACTACCCAGTCTTGTTACCAAAACTGCGTCAAGAGTCTTTTTTTAATTTACCCTACTTTCATTGAACTTGTTTGTTGGGAGGTGTTGGGGAAACACTCATCAATTTTGGAAAAAGTGTGTCCTTTGGGTAGGTGGGCAAGTGGCAGCTCCTCTGTGGTGGGGAGGGAAGAGCTTTGCAGGGTGACACGCCTGGTGCCGACAGCAGCATCGTTTGCCTGTGGGAACACGTACAGCTCTTGCAGCCTGCAAAGCCCACAGGAACAGGCTTTTGTGCTCTCACTACCCACCCACACTTGGCACTTGGCCCCCAGAAATCTGATGCCAGCTTTGCTATGTGTGGGCAACGTTCTGGGCACAGCTGCGCACACAGGCACCTCCACCCAGTGCCCCATTTTCTGCAGATTTTTTTCTTAAAATGATTTTATGATAGGATGGAGCTGCCAGAACCAATGTGAACTGTCTCAAAAGGTCACCAGCTTGGCTTCTCTCTTGCCAATAAAGAATTCCACAGCACATGGGAGATGGGGTTTTGCTAGAGGCTCCCCATAATTCTCAATGAATTTGTAAGAGTTCCTCCCCTTGGAGTGTTAACTGGACCCAGATGAGCTGACTGTCAGTGTCCCTGGTAGGAGATGCACTGATGTGAATTTGCAGAAAGCAAATTGTGTGTACATTGCACAAATGTTACATACAAGAAACAACCCCATACATTCATGTCAGCTTTCATCTGATTTTACACACTCGTATTTCCCCAGTCTCTCATTTTATGAAAAAAACAAAAAAACTAAACAGAAAGGAATTTAAACAATTTGATGGAAATAAAAAGGAAAGTCACTGACTGAATTTAGTTTAGGATTGACATCTCTGGACTTAAAATTCCTATCTGTTAACCATGGTATGTCAATTCCTATCACTCTTGGCTTAACCACCAGAGTTGAGGAGTGGTGTAGAATACCTGTGTGTGTGAAGAGAAGCTGTGTTATAATTTGGGGCAGGAAGTAAAGGATGATACTGCATCCACCTGACTGTGTGAGAGGAATTTAGGTCAGTAGAATGGAATAACCCCAGTTGGCACTTGTCCCAGGCCAGTGGCTAAGCATCACAAGTTGCAGAATCTGCTTTATGCTACAAAGCCACAAATAATCTAATATGTCACAGCTGGACAGACAATTGCAATGTTTCTAATATGTGTCTGTGGACATTAAGGACACAAAAAAGGATATTTTAGGAAATTAACTTTTGAGATACCATATCAAATAGGCCCTTTGCTACTCCTATGCAGAGGCTTAAATCAAATCAAATTCCTCTGCAACATAAAATTCTTTCCTTTATTTTAGAGCATTCATGCATTTCAGGAACTCTTTTTGAACCATGGATTCTGTGGCTCTGTCCTACTTAGGGATTTCTGGTGCACAGCAAATGGAAAGTGGTCTTTCCACTGACCACAGCACACCAGATTTCCTCACCCAAAATAACATAAGGCATGGGAGGAGCATCTATCACTGCATTCCCAATAAAATATGACAATAGAAAACTGCAGAAATGGGTTTGCTAAATTTGCTTGGGATCTCATGCTTATGAGAAATGGTAGGTTGAAATTTCCCCATTAACCTACTTCTATAAAAAAATTGAGCTTTGATCCTGTTATCTGCATCTTTATCTCTGTTTCCCAGTAAAGCTTTTGAACTGTTGGCCAATTTCTACCAAACTTGGTGAAGTGACAAAGATCAAAAATATTGAATTCATGCCAAGTAAAAAATAGTATCTGAAGTGAAAGATGAAAATAGTGAAGACACGGGAAATAAGCTCGTTCTATTAGACCTCAGAGATTCCATGTAGGAGGGTGGAATGTGGGAAAGGAGAGATAATAGCAATTTATCTTTTTTAGTTTTACAGCTTAAAAAAGCTACTTGTTTACTTTTTTGTTCATAGATTATGGTTATTAATTTTACCCCATTCTATATGGCCTATTCTGTGCAGTGTTTCACTGGAAGTTGTTTAATAAAACTGTTTAGAAGTGTTTTGCTGATGCTGCAAATTCTGTATCTATAAAAAATGGAAACTAAGCTCTCACAGAAACCCATGAAAAATGTGCAGATGTATGTGGTGCACTTTCCAAGATGTAGAATATTGCAAGTACCACAGACTTGTTTAAAGGCCACATTCTAATCTGCTTTGCAGAGACATTGTCAGAAATAAAGATTATAAGAAACTGCTCTGAGTTGGGATCCAGAACACTAGTTTGTCTCAAAGCAAAATATTTATGTGATAGTTTGGCCTCTAGTTCAGAAAGGCAGAGGTGACTAAAGAGCTTCCTAGAAAGAGTAGCATGCATTAAGGCTGCTTCAGTGTCAGAACAGCTCAGAGATGTCTCTCTTCTACATTCCATCTTTTACTTTAGGTGAATATTTTTTCATATGGGATGTGATGCTGGCATCCTTGATAGAATTTAAGAAAACCTTGCAATATCCAGGTGTGACACTGTTTCTAATTTCTTTCAGAGTGGTGTGCCCTAAGGAGAGCCATGCAGAGCCCCAAATATTAAAAGGCTGCTTACAGCCCTGTTTTGTCATTTATTGATATCCTTCCCAAAACTAGCTGTTACACCCTGAGCTTTCATTCTCATGCCACTAAGAGACCAGGATGTTGGGGAGAAAAGGGAATAGGAGTAGCTATCCACCATCTGCTTGCTGCAAGGTTTTCACACTTTCTACTCACGCATGTTGTGATGGCAACTGTTGGAGACAGGGAACTAGGCAGGATGGAACTGAGGCGTGATCCAACCTGTCAATCTCTCAGTCATTCTCTCTTTCAAAAGCCTCTGTATTGCTGCTGTTCAATCTAATGCTACAGTCTCCCTCTGCCCTTTATTTTCTAATCTACCTTAGCAATGACTTGTGGGTGTTTGTCTGTTGGCATGGAGGAGTGTTTAACACGTGAGGAAATTAGTAAAGGAAAGTCAGGTGCCAGGATCCAAGTTTAGCTGTTAGTGGTGGTGATTTCTGTGGTCCCTTCCACAGCTGTGCTTGCCAGACACCAGGTCCTCTACATCCTTAGAAAATTCTGCAGTACACTTTTTTAGTGCCTGGAAAATAGTTGGGACTCAAATGAGTTATTCCAGGACACATGCTTCAGCTGAAAGGAAGTCTGTCTGTTTGCTCTTTGGGTCAGCTCTTCTCATGATTTTCCTGATGCTTCTCCAGGCCTGTTAGCCCTCTAATGGCAGTTTTAGTGGAACAGAAAGCAGAAACCTCTGACTTCCAGAGCAGGCTCTTCCTAACACTATATAGTAGGAGGGTTTTTTTGGCACATTTTAATATTTGGGGGTGGGGTTGGCTATCAAATTACAATTTTTTAAAAAAGAATGAGGTAGCTTAGGTCAAATGCAAGGGAAAAATGATGCCATCCTGCAATGATCTAGTCAGACTGTGTCCCAGTCTGCTCTTAAACTCTCCAGGGCAAGCCCTGGGTTACCTGGAAGGAGGAAGTGGGAGGAATCTCCAGGGCAAAGCAAGTGCAGGACCTCCTCCTGTGTGAGGTCTCTGAGCCAGGCACAATGAGAGATGCTGGGGCTAACAAGGCAGGCAGCAGTGACCACTCTGCATTGCTAAGGCTCAAGCTTAAAAAGCAAATAGGACCAAAAGGAGGCAGAGAGGAGGCCCTGTCTGTTCCCATCTCTGTGGCAGAGGGGAGCTCAGATGGCCTCACTGGAAATTAAACTAAGCTGACATCTATCACATTGTCTGGCAGCTCGTTAATACAAGGGCCTTTTTCCACCTCTTGCCTCATCTTTATTTAATTCCTTTTTCTCGCCTTCCATATGGTGTCTAAATCCAAGAGTTCCCCTGAGAGGACTTCTCCCTGAGGGAAACAGGATTTGGGAGGGTACTTACAGCACCAGGTCATCTCATTGAGTAGAAAATAAGCTAATCAATTCCATTGCTGTCACTCTTTTTCCCCTTCTGTACCACATTTGAGGCCTCTCTTAGTCCCAAGGCTGGACTTAGTGTTTAATCTAGGATGAACTTTTCTGAATGGGGCCCAGGTGACTGCTAAAATAATTTTGACAGCACATGTCTGGTACATAGTAGTCCTGTGTGTATTTTTCTCCTGTTCTTCAGAGCTGGCTGTGTTCAAGGGTCTGGGAGAAGAGAAAAGCCATACATGTTTTGCTGCTAAAGGCCAGGCTGGCCTTGTACCTCCCTTTAGAGTTGAGCACGGTAACATTGTCAATGTCTGCATTGCCCCAGGTGGTCAGTGGGTCAGTGACTGGCAGCAATCTGAGTTCTCTGCAAAGCTGCCTGATCCTGCTCATGTGAGAAAATGCTGGAGAATGATGTGAAAGAGATAACATGGCACATGGATCATTGCTAATCAGTGACTCACACTAACCAGTGCAGCAGAGCTGCCAGAACTGGAACCAAGGAACAGAAGGGAGACAGGGTGAAGAAACAGCCAACTCTTACATGCATAGATGGAAAAATATCAGTAGTGAATACCTTGAGTGATCTGTAAGTCATGGCATGGAAGGAGGTACTGCTTAGGGAGCAGGAGCACTGTAAAAAGCTCTGGAGTTTAGTGGAGCAAAAGACAGCAGGCTCCACTTTGGCATGGGGACAGATGTGTAGGGGACAATTGGGTTGAGATCACAGTATCTTCAAGCTCCACTGTCATGTAAGCACAACACAGATAACATCTGTGAGTCCAAAAGCATAACTGCCTCTGAGGAATCATTGAGCTCATGTACTGGAGGAGGGCCATGTCCAGCATGTGAATTCAGGCTGGTAAAATCTGAAGCAACAGCATTCATTCAAGGGTGAAATGCATTACATTTATATGCACCTACTTCTTGTCTTTTGCAGTGTGGCATTGCAGAAAGCTGGTGCCTTTTCGGTAGAGGTCTGTAAATACCTTTGTATTAATGAATTATTGTGAATATAATTCTGCATTCATCCTATTTTCTATCAGAAGATTTCCTGCACTGTAGTATGGAATGAAGTCCTGAGCTGAGACAGAATAAATTTCCATGGACCCTAGGATTTAGGTTACAAAGCTGCTATGCTCTGTCTCCATCTTTTCTAGCCATTGCAGAGACCTGACAGTACAGTACAATATCCCCTCAAAAAAATGTCCAGAGGAAGGACAGACTACCAGGATCAATAATCCATGCTGTCATGAAATGATTGTCTATTTTGTTTTCCAGCACAACACACATACAACTACACCCACACTCCTGCTCAAAACCAGCTTTGCACTTGCTGTGCATTGTGTTTGGTGTGTTGTTGAAAATGTGTTGTTCCAAAATCACTGCTGTGATGGCCTTTGAGTCCTGAATCTTTTGGGCAGTCAGGAGCTGAACAAGCACAGCCAAAGCACTGAGTGTCCATGCCTTCATGGAGACTGCTACTCATTTCAGTACCGTTTACTCTGCCTGTCTCAAAGGTGGATTGTGCCCACGATTTGGCTCCAGCATTAGGTACTACCATCTCATAATAGCTCTCCTGCTCTGAGCACACAGGGGCTTGTTTGGCCCTTCAAGGCAGCCAGCCCAGCCCTCTCTTCTATCTGCAGGGCTGCCCTGATTCCAGAAGTACATTGATGCAGCGCAGATGAAGTTCTCTGGGGTCTTAGTTGCAGTAGGTGCAGGACTGTTACAGTGAATGCAAAGGTGACTCTATGGAAATTTAAACAGACACACAAAGGTCCTTTATGGAATGTTAGTCCAATGTTATTTTGATTTTAAAATTCACTGATTCCTGACCTGGATTGCTCAAGCATGGGAGTAAAGGTTAAATTTCTGCAGAAGCCAAAATCCTTTGAAACATTGCAAAGTGGTGATGGGAAATGATCTGTCATCAATATTACAACAGAGTGGCTCTGATCCAGAAAGGTGCAAAGAGCTCTTTATTTCTATGTGAATATGGGGAACTGCTGGTACTCAGCACTCCACGGGACCAGATATTTTTGTCTGAGTGGACTCAGCTGTAGCTGACCCAGCTGTAGCCCCTGCTGCAAGTAGGTATAAGAGGCAGCACAGAGTTAGCACCTACTGTCAGCATTGTCCTGGGTTCATATGAGGATCCTGAGTTCATTTGTCAGAGCTCAAGGAAAGCCATGCTGAGAGGATCTGGATTCAGATTCCCCACATCCGTGAGTGCAACCTGTAATCTCTGTGCTTCCAGTTACCTCCATCTGTGTCTCAAAGATCTTGGATGGAAACCAGCAGCTCTTTTCCTGAGACTGTTTATGCACCCACCCCTATCACCTAATGCCTGAGCCCCCCAATGGTACTACAGAAGGGCTGTCACAGTATCAATCCATCATTAACACCATAAATTACAGAATCCATATGAGGAAGGCTGAATCTGCCACTCCCACAGTGCAGACTGTTGCCCAGGGCAATGAGATATGAGGGGCTGCAAACCATTTAGCTCTTGCTTCCTCTGCATGACCGGGAGCTGTGTGATTTCCAGTTTCCCTTGGGCAATGAATTGTCTACAGCTGGCCCCAAATACAAGAGCAGTTATCTGCAGTTCCGAGACATAAATACAAGACAAACAATGCTGATGTACGCTATTGTGGGCTGCCTGGCAGCAGCTGCTGATAGGATCTGACTCCTCTTACATGCCTTGAGCTTCAGAGATTTTGTACTCACATTTTACGGTCGAAAACCACTTTAAGTTCAATGTGAAGAGGTGAAGAAAATCTAGACCCAGAGAGGGTGTCTTTCAGTATTCCAGGAGAGTGACTTTTGCTTTTAAGTTCCAAGAACTATACGAATTTTAGTTATACCTAGGTAGGCAATTAGCCCACAGTTACTGGCATCTCCAAGTATTGTTACTGCAATATCTCCAGTTTAATTATAACTTTCCAAGGATGTGCACATGCTGACAGACAGGTGTTGAGAAAGGAACCACAGCAAACACATGCAGCTCTAGTAGCAATGATAAGTGAAAATTAGATTATTTGGATGTGAGAAGTTTGAATTTGCTGCCTGTTAGTCATATATGTTACAACTTAAACACTTCGAGTGCATTTTTGTCTGATATGGGTTTCATATTCTCACTGAATTGCTGTGGCTAGAATTACTATCAGGAGAGTTTGCTTCTTGTTTTCAATCAATAATCCTTCACCTAAAAAAGCATGACTATAAATATTTCCCCTCTTTGAGTCTGAAGTTCACTGTTATCCATTACACTGTGGTTCAGAGGTCTCTGAAGCCTAGGCTTAATTTTTGAAGGGATCAATATTGGTGTTTGCAGCATAAAAGCCAAAGCTGATGACATTCATAGGTGCCATAATATTGATCTTGCAATATGCAGAGAAAAGGTTATTTCAAACTGAAATAGCTGTGGCCTTAGCATGACCCTGAGCTGTGAGCAGGTGCATAACTGATCAGAGAGCTCTGGCAATTACATGCCAGTTGTTGGTGCAGGAAGGTTCCTGGAAAAACCTGATTAATCCTTATTATGGTGATCAGCTTATTCTGTGACAACAGATTTCTTATTTTTTTTAAAATTAGATTATAAACTATTCTCACCATTTCATCTGTCTCAGATATTTGTACTGTTATCTGTGTCTGGTATCTCTTCCCTTTCCACACTGATGAAGCCAGGAGAGGCTTCACAGCTGGCTTTGAAGTCAAAGTTCAGTTTGAGGTAAACTTTTTAGTAATTTTTGTTGATAACTCATAAAAATCCATCTTCCTAGTTTTGATTTCAGTTAGGGGAAAATGCAGTTTCAGCAATGTGCAATTTTGTATCATGTTGAATTACACCCTGGCTATAGATCAGGGCCTTGTGCATCATTTTATCTTGAGTGGGAGCAGAGAGCTGGCAGCAAGAGCCCTGTGAGGAGCAGAAGTGGTTGGACAAAGCAAAGCTTGTCAGTGATATTTTGTGCCCTTTCTACCCCAGTACCAGCAGCTCTGTACAGGCCACACACTGCCTGCCTCGCTGTCCCCTTCAGAGCTGTCACCACTGCGAGGAGTTCCCAGTCCAGCAATGGGAAGCAGAAATGAAACACAAGCAGTTATTCCCTGAATCCTCTTCCCAGCAGGATAGCAGGGCAGGGCTGCTGCCTGGGGAAGGGCTGTGTGCGTGTTCTGGTCCCAGGAAGAAGCTGGGCCAGAGCAGCCTCCTCGGCCGCGGGGGAAGGGGCGGCAGAGGGCACAGCAGCGCCGTCTGACACTGCGGTTCCCACTGCCCCAGACCCTTCCCGGATCGGCTGAAAGGCAGGATGCTACAGAGTTGGGCAGAGGAGCCTCTCTCCTTCAAGCCCCTTTTCCGAGAGTTGTGATGGCTCTGCCGGGTTTGGTACCCAGGAGCTGCTCTCCATCGCTGGGGAGATGCGGGCGCTGCCGGCGCCGCCGGTTTGCGGAGGAGCCGCTGGGGGGCGCGGGGTGGGGACCGCTCCCGGCCCGACAGGGACACAGGGACACAGGGACCCCCTCACTGCCTGAGAGGGACACAGGGACACAGGGACCCCCTCACTGCCCGAGAGGGACACAGGGACCCGCTCCCGGTCTGACAGGGACACAGGGACCCGCTCCCGGCCCGACAGGGACACAGGGACACAGGGACCCGCTCACTGCCCGGCAGGGACACAGGGACCCGCTCCCGGTCTGACAAGGACCCGCTCCCTGCCCGACAGGGACCCGCTCATGCGGCAGCTGCATCCGCATGCAAAGTACCGACAGCACTAATTCGGAGAGAACCGAGGTCACCAGAGATAAACAGCGAGATAGGAGCTGAACCTTTGAAAATGGGTTACCCAGGTTCTCTATTTAAGCTTTTCATCTAAACTGGGTTATACTATAGAAGAACATTACTTGACTACATGTCTAAACTGCAGGTCAGGAACAGCAGAGAAAGCAGCTGAAAACAGCATCACACACAGCATAAGGGGAAGGGAGTGGGGAATAGGGAGGCTACTGCCTCCTAAATGCAGTAGCTGAAGTGCTGGGTGGAAGGTGTCTTGGAGGAAGCCTCAGGTGAGAATGCCCTGGCAGGTCAGGCTGACTGCTGTACTCAGGACCCTGTGACTCCATGCTGCTGCCAAATGCAAAATACTCTCTCAATAGAGCTCACATGCTCTAAAATACCTGGCATGTCCACTACCAGTGCTGATATTTGGGATCAGTCACTGAGCCTGATTATAAAACTCCTTGTTAGCGTTTTGTTTTTATTTTACCAAATTAGTTCATTCTTAGCAGTTTCAGTTCAGCAACCTTCACTATGAGACCTGCTGACCCTGAATGTGTGTGCAGTAGTAATTAGACTGATACAGATAATACTGCAAAATCTTAATGAGCAGAACTCTGTTTTAAATTAAGTGTTAGAAAGATGGGGATATCTACAAATGGTATAAAATAACATTGAGAAATGCTCTCTGTGCCATGCTTAAGGCTACATTCAAGAAAGATATATTTCTTAGTATGTTAGTAGATATTTCTTTATTTTCTAGCTTTCCTGCAGTAATTGCAATTGATCTTAGACAAACTGTATGAATACCTTGGGATTCAGTTCCTAGCTGAAGAATTTTTTCCTTATGCTTCATTATTTGTATTGAGATTTTAAAGTTCACTGGTGGGTCCTTACAATGTCCTAATGCTTCTGATACAGCTAAAAATATTTGGTTTATTTGGTTGTTTTACAATTGATTGCTATTCTTGAAGCAAGTATATTTAAACAAGAGTCAGGAAAATATTGTGTAGAATTATATGCATTTGTGCTACAATGGGGCAGCAAAGAAGTGGTTAAAGAGAGGGTGAAATTGTTGTTAAGCCAATTCAAAGGGCTCTCAAGCCAGTGGGAGATATGGGGATATATGCTTTTAGCACATTCCTCCCCATTTTTAGGCTCTTGTGGGGCAAAACTTGGGGTGAAATTATTCCTTCTGCTACAAGCTTTCTTCAAATAGTTCTCAGATGCATTCTAAATATATATAAGCAAAACTATTCTTCTTAAACTGTATCCTTTTATTGGCAATTAGAAAGGAAATAGTCTGTTTCATGAGAGTAACAATTTCTCTGTGGTGCCAGAGTGTTCAGCTGAGAATCACTGGAGAAGTACAAAGCATTATTTGGTGCTACATGCCATGAAGTGAACTTATGCTGGGACTAAGGTCCATAAACGGATGTGGGATTTAGATACATTTTATTATGTAAATCTTTGCTGGTCAGCAGAAAGCATTTGTAATGAGGTTTCCTGACAGACTAAAGAGCAATTTCTTATCTCATCAGAACACTACACCACTCAGCTTTAGGCAATTTAAGTCCATGGTGCTGTTGAAGTCAAAGCACTGTCCTTATTTCATGTGGGCTGCAGACAGTGCTCAGCACCTCCCAGCACGTGAATGCTGCATGTAGGATGCTTGGAGTTGGCAGGCAAGGTCACAACATTACTGTGATGTTGCAGGGAAACCCTTGTGCTGCTTCCTGTAGGAAAAGTTCACTCAGGTGCAGCTCTACACCCTTTCTGCACCTGAGGCTGACTTACAGATGTCTTTTTTACTGTGTGGGCATACTTGCCTGTTAATATAGATCCATGAATAATTTTAGTCTTGGAAATGAGGCTTTCATGCTCATGCTTTTTCTATCCCAGCTGGCACTTTTCCATATAATTTTAGCAGCTCTTGCCTGGTTTTGACAAAGGATTGAAACTCATGGTTTCCTGTAAATTTATCCTATTTACATATTTGAGATTGGGTGTGATGACAAAAGCCAATAACTGTGCTGGCTGGGGAGGAGAGGGAGAGGACTGGGGTTGTGTGTGGTAACATCTTGCCCTGCTGTGCCTGGTGTGGGGTGCAGTGCTGCAGGGAGGGAGAGGTGAAGGAAGAGCACACATGGTGCACACTGATGCACGTGCTAGCAGATTGTCCATACCTGTATTTTCCTGCTTCACACCAGGCTTTGGTGTGACCTGAGAAATCACCCCATAGATTGTGTCTTTCTAGAACCTTGAATCTGTTCCAGCTGGTGCTTAGAGACAAAGCTGGGATGGGTAAACTGGGCTGGGAATGGTGCAGGGGTTCAGGCTGTGAGTGGACATGAGGAAGGAACAGCTCTGCAGTGCAATGCACTGAGCAGGATGAGTTCCTGTTAGCTGGGTAGGTGTGTGCAAGCATCCAGCTGCCCTGTGTGGTTGCACTTGTGGATGCACACAGAGGAGGTTCCAGCCCCTCATTTGCTGGTGCTCAGCACAGAGAGATGCCTGTGTGGGCAGGCCCTTCAGGACAGACCTCTGGTTTCTGACAGCAGCCCTGGGCCAGGGGAAAAAAAGGAGGTGTACTTCACAATTGCCAGAGCAGAGGGAATAACTCCTCTTTGACTGATTTTATCCTCAGCTCCCTAGATGAACACAAGCATTGCCCTGGGGATATTAAAGGAGTGTGTTTGGTGTGTATCTGCCAGCTGAGAGCCCAGTCAGGCAGAGCAGTGTCCAGGAAAGTCTCTACAAGAGCTTATTTTTCCTTTGGATTGTCCAGAGTGACTGAGTGAACCTCAGTGCACACACAGGCAAACAGGGAAAAATCAATAGTCCCTAAGGCCCAGTCTCCTACCCCTTGTGGTAACTGATGTTGAGTGCTTGAGAGATGGCAAGAAAACACTGGAAAGGCCCTTACTGTACTTTGTAATGTGAGAAGCTCTTTCTTCCTGTTCAGCTAACATTTGGCATGTGTCCAGAAGCCTGGAGTATCAACAGCCCTTGTGATGCTCACAGATGCTATTTTTATCCCTGTGTCTTTCTGGTTCTCCTTTATGTGTTTCAAGTTATGAATTGCAAGCAAAAAAAAAATATGCTGTTTCCATCAGGGAATGTGCACAGCTGCTCCTCAGGGAAAGAAGCTGACCTGGTGGTCTTGGCTGCATGGATCCAGCAGCTGTTCTGCACTGGGAATGCTCCAGAGGCTCCTTGTAGGGAGAAAAAGGTGAAGGGGGAAAGAAAGAGGAAAAGTGCAATGAATCCAGTGCAGTGCTCTGGATGACAGCAAGGATCAGGGTAACCATGCCCTGGAGGGGACTCAGTGTGTCAGTGACAGACTACAGAGAGGATAAAACACCCGATGTCCAGAGTCTGTCCTTTCCAGCTGTCATGATGCTGCTGGAGGGCCGTGACACAAAGACTGTGCCTGTGCACTGGTGATGGGATTTAGGAGCTGGAGAATGGGGATCTGACAAGCCTGGTTTCATAGATCACAGCCTTCTCTGCATTAGCCAGTGTCTCACTCATGTATTTCTTTTGCATTTACTTGTCTCTCAGTTTATTCCCATGACTTTAAGCCAAGAGGCATTTATGTTTTGGGTAGATTGCTCAGAAAGGCTCTTGGTCTCATGTAGGTCTGTCAAGAATCACTTTGCATCCAAGCCTGAACCCTGCATCCAGCTACTCTTTACCCCTATGCCAACTACACTTTGGTAACTCTGGGATCTGTTTGTTTATCTTGCCAAGCAGAGGCCTAGCAGGACAGCAATGCCTTCTGTTCTTGGTGATCTGCTCTTAGGTGCAGAGATCAAGAGAGCCAAGTAAAATTAACCCTACATGTGCAGCAACAATTCGTGCCCACTGCTTGGCCTGTGAAGATTCTGCTCCTCTCCTGATCTCCTGAGAATCTTGTCTAATCCAGCAGTGATGTCATTGGCTTGGGGGTTTCTTTTTGTCTGCAGTTTTGTTTGTTTGGTTTGGATTTTCTTCTTTTTTCTTTTTCTTTTCTTTTTTTTTTTTTTTTTGTTTAATGATGGTAATGGTCCTTGAATACCCTTGATGTCCTCCCAGCTTTGAGATGACAACAAAAGTTCCTTGGCTAAGGTTGTCCTTTGATCCTCACTGCTCACTCCTGCTTTTGGCAGTTTGCGTGGGAGTTCATGTGCGTCAACAGGGGCAGAATTGTTGTTTCCCTCTGCTGAAGGTGACCAAAAATGTTTTGCTTGTCCGTTAAGAAATCACTTTAAGCAGATCAGTGTAATGAGATTCTGAAGCCATATGGCACTGGAATTAGAGCCTTCTAGTGCAGGAACTGCATGTTGCAGTTGCAACAGTGCTGTATACTACAAGGAATTTCAAGAACATTTTTCCTCTGCTTGTTCCTTTAACTCCTTGGGGTTTAAAACCATGCCTGGGATGTAGCCCTTTATTAAAAAAGGAGGGAGAGGAAGTCCTGGTCTGCTTTTTATTAGTTGGAAGAAAATAAATGAAAGTTAATAAAAAAGACTGGTTTCTACTTTCTAGCTGAACACTGGAATGGATGTTACCATTGCACCAAGAGTGCTCTGAAAAGAAACCTTTGTGTTAAACTACTGAAATGGCTTATCAGATTCAGGATCTGGGAGGTGGGGAGGCAGAAGGAAGTTTATTGAGCTATATGCAAAATGAAAATGTGTTTCAGCATAGCTATCAAAGATTAGTTCAAACATCAGGGAAAACATCATGAAATAGGAAAATGTGAAGCTGGAGTTTCAGGAAAGAAATATAGATTATTTTCTTAGCTTCTGTTTGTATCAGTCTTTATAGTGGCATTGGAATTAGATTACTTATTTCTTAGATTTTTGGAATACTACATACTTAAGTGTGGGGAGCTGGTCTTCATGAATAAATAAGACACCTCTGTTGGGTTTTTATGTTTTGTTGTCTCTATAATGTTGGTGGATAAGAGAGATATTTTTTTCAGTCCCTTCTACACTAAAATTTCTTAATGGTTCTTGCAAGGCTCTGATGGAAAAGCAATGCCTGTTCCCCTCAATTGCTTTAATGACTGTGTGGGGTAAGCTGCAAACAGTGAGTGTTTTACAGTGTTTTCTAGCTGCCTCATTTACACATGCAGCAGAAGCAGACTTCTCTTCCTCCTTCCTCTGACAGATAAATGCTGTTCCCAAACTCAAATCTTGATTCTTCACAAGAATTTATGTCCGTTGTGATAAGGGCTCAGCATCATTGAGATCCAATATGTTTGTTGTGTGTTTTGTGCTTAACAGTGATACCAACCATCACAGCACTGCTTTTTGAGGCAGAAGCATCTTGTTTCATGAGAAGAGATATGGGGCTTAAACGGATTTAACTGAGCTGACTTTAAATTTGTTGCCATCCTCTGGTCACACAGTCATAGCAGCAAGCACTTAAGCACTTTCCAGCAAGCATCAATTCCAAGGCAAACTGGTATTTCTAATGAAACTAGGAACTAGTGCAGTTCTGCAGGCTGTTTTGGGTAGTGGCATCTGAAGGTATCTGGGTCATGGGGTGGGGTTTTTTCTTTTTTTTTTTCTTTTTTTTTAATTTCTGATGACACTTTCTTACATTTATTTACTTGCTTATTAATTGACAGACCAACCCAGATGATTTTGCTAGGCAATGCTGGCAATTCATGACCAATTTTCCAATCATTTTGCTATGGGTGTTTAGAGCAGCAGGAAAGGAGAAGACCCAAGGAAGCCTGCCTACCATTTTCTGTACCTGTTCCCTTCACTACAGCTTTCTTTCAAACAGACTGGTACCTTTCAGCTAATGGAGGAAATTTGTGAATTCCCCATCATCCACACAGAGTGTGTGTTTGGTAACATGTTACATAGAAGAATTCCTGCAAGGCAGCCCTCACTGCAGCTCCTGTGCAGACACAGCCAGAGCAGTACAGAAGAGGTCATTTGTGTGGTAAAACCAGGTTGGTCTCAGTTCTCCCATGTCAGGTTTTCCATATGTGTCAGGAGAAGCTAGCCCAGCTTGTGAATGGGACTTCAATGAAACTTACAGTAGAGCAAACAGATCCTTCTGTCCATCCATCACAGCACTCAGACCCTGAGATGACCCTTATGTGCCTTGTTGCTAAATGTGTAGCAGCTGCAGCCAGCTTATTTTTGTCTGGAGCTGGGTGATGGCTGTGGTACCCCAGGCAGCAGAGGTTTTTATTTAGCATTGTGATGGATCAGGCTTTCCTGGGGAAAGACTGGGAAATTATTTTAGAACATTTCCCTGTTGTGTGCTGTGTGGCTACCTGTGCTTCCAAAGCTTACATCTAGGGCAGATTTCTTCTTGCATCCACTTCCAGCATCAAGTCTCCCCCTTGGAATGCAGCAAATCACAGATCCTCCTGTTCCTAAGCCATGTGGATTCTGGTGGGGAACAGCATTCACAAGGAAGGATGGCAGACAGAAATGTATTTCCACAAATGCTGGATTCTTCCTCATTGTTTATCTCTGTGTGCAGGGTTGAAGTGCAATTATTCTGTGTATGTCAGACATGAATATATTGTCAGAAAAGTTTATTTGCCAAGGTATATCATGTTTGTCTGTGTAAGGAAGGACACCATGAACCCTTGTGATGAAAGAAAATAGGGAGGAAACGTTTAAAGATAAAACTGCAGGGTTGTGTTTCTAGTTTTCTTATCTCATCATGACAGTTTTCTACAAAGTATTTCTGCCTTCTGTGCCACTGGTCTCCCTACCTAAAGTATTGCTCTCCCCTAGGGATTGCTCTATGGAAGCTCTAATAAATATTTTACAAATGCTAATGAATCAGGTTATTCAACAGTTCAGTACATCAGTGTTCTCACTTTGCAGGCAGGGTTTTGGCAAAGACAAAGAGCAGGAGAGTGAGCAACTTCATACCACACAGCAAATTTGGAGGTGAGGGTAGTAAAATCTTTTACCTTTAAGAGTGGAAATGTCCTTTATAGCTTCATTTCATCAAAAGAAGAGGTTCTGAGACTCAGTTCTCAAGTCTGGTAGCTGTTTGATGACATGGCCAGTTTGTGTGTGCTGGGTTAGGAAGCTTAAACATCTCTCTCTGTGTGCATGAGGCAGCAAAGCTGGCTGGGGAAAAGCTGCAAGTTCATGGAAAGGGAAGGAAGTAGGGGCAGGTGAGTTGATTTCTGTGTGTTTCAGCTTACAGGCAATCAATGCAGTCCAGCCAGTTATTCAGCATTTTAGTAATGGCACCATAGGAGGCTTTTTTCTCCTGGACATTTTTGTCCCCTCTAGGTCATTCTCTGGATTAATTAGCCTTCTGCTTTCCCACTCCACATCTAGGAATCAGCTGTGATCTGAGCAGGCCACGAGCTGAAGAGCACTGAATGTTCTGGCACTGTGTAAAGTGCCAACAGGTGCTAGTGACTGAGGCACAGGAGGGCAAAGGTTCTCGATCTGTGTCTAAGATCCTCACAGGAAACTCATTGTGTGCTCAGGTCGCTGCAGTTGAGCTCTGGGTGGCAGCTCAGCCCTGATTCATTGGGTTCTCACTGTATTCTTTGCACTGTCACCAGTGCTGGCCTTGTGCCTGTTGTGCATCTCCTGTGCAGTCCCCTGCTGATCCTAGGGGAAGCTCCTTTTTAATTCACTCTGTCAGGATTGAGTGCTCTCTGCACTCAATTCCCCAATAACTAGTTTCTTCATAAGGCTCTCTAACCAGTGTTTTGTGTTATTGTAATTGTTAAAATGGAAAAAAAAGTCAGCTTAAATATCCAGCTCCTTCCAAGGAGGATTTCTAAATGAATGTTTCAAATATCTGAGTTTGGTGTCTAACTAATGGATCCAACTTCTTTGTTTAAAAAAAATTAGTTGGGGGGTTGCTTAGCTAGCAGAGCATGTCTGCCAACAATATTTCCCTTGTCCTCCATTTGCTACTCTGTTCATTTCGATTATCAGATCTTATGAGCAGGGACTGTGCACAGCAGCAGAGGGCTTTTCTGTACAGTTGCAGCCTCCCAGTGCCACTGCCAGACGTGTGAGTAATTGGTTGAGCAGCTCTGCAGAGCAGTCTCCTTGCACCGTCCAAGCTGAAATGCAGAAGTAAAAAAATTCATTCTCAGAGATGAAGACTCATAAAATCATAAGCCTGAAAGGAATGAAAAATCATGAAGAAAAACCTTTTCTCAAAGAAAAATTCTTTGTGAACATATCTGGCATGCTCATTAAGAGTCGTTCTGTGATCTTGCAATGTGCTTCTGGGATCTTCTCTCTTCATTGTTGCTTATAAGACAGCTTTAAATTAATGATAAGGAAGCCATTCAGGGCATGGGCTGCGCTGAGGTTCACAGCTTTCATTCTGAATGAGAGATTAAAGTAAACTGATATTGAAGGCAAGGAGGGAGAAACAAACACAGTCAGTAAGCCTATAAAAGTCTTAGCCAATTGCAATGGTGAACATCCTGCTGGCGAGGGTGACCTTGAATGAACTAAGTGGGATAAAGTCACCAGGCTGGACTGTCAGCTGAAGAATCAGGCTGGATTCCAGCAAACAGAGAGCAGATTCCTGACAGGAGTCTCCTGAGCTGTGGCAATGGCTTCTCGGTGTCGGAAATGTGGACAACAGGTACCCAGGAATCTGCCTTTCACTGCTGTCCGGATCACAGAAGGAGAAATGAAATCTTACCATGATTTTATAGGAGGGTGCGTTAGACTGGAGCGCATGGCAAAGAAAGGTAAGTGTAGCATCCTTGAACAAAATAGCATCTTCTCCTTGTGGTAATTGCATTGCATCCCCAGGCAATTTGTAAAAACAGATTATATTCTTAATGCTTTCTCTGAGGAGTCAGTAATAATTAAAGGCAACTGGCTGGAATTGGGTATTACCTCAGGTGTGACTGCAGTGTTTGACTTGGCTGTATATTTCTGGGATACTTGCAGTGATTTGACCTAAAGGAGTTAAAATGAATGTTAGACTCGTTCTGAATAAATGTTTATTTCATTCAGGTGTAAGACACTGAGTTTTCTGTATGTGTCGGGGTAGTGCACGGAAAATACTTCTTAAAAATAAATGTAAAGAGCTGGAGCAGTGGGTGTTGTGACCCAGCTGACCCTGTCACCCTGTGCTCCTGAATTACTACGTAGAAGGTCAATATCTTCCTCTCTGTAAAGACTTTGGTTTCACTGTATTTGGAAAGTAGCAAACAAAGCTTTTTGTGCTCTGAGTCAGCCCAGGTACAGGGCAGTATTCCACTCTCAGGAGGTTGCTAGTATAAGGTACTGGTACCTAGCAATTTGTGCTAATTGCATGCTAACTCTGAAGTAGAGTGATGCAGTTGAAATCTAGGTTGTTGACTGTCTATTCACATATCAAAATTGCTGAATCACAGAACACTTTTTCTCTGTGTCATTGAGAGGAAGATTTTTCAAAGAGCCCCCCTTGATTTCCCCCGTTAAATTGAATAAATACTTAGTAAACCTCAAATCCAGCAATTTGCAAGGTGTTCACTAGTGCATGTTGAAGACTCCCAAAAAGATGCAATATGATTGCACTTCGAAGTTAAATTGTTTATTATTATTTAATTAGCTCTTCTGCAAGAGTTGCATTTGATCTGGTAAATGGAGAATATTCTGTAGAAAAAGGTGGCTCAGAAGCAGGGTATCGGCTGCAGCCACTGCTCACACACTGGGCTTTGCAGATGCTTTCTTTAACAGGGATCTAATGCACAATGTCAGGGTTTGAAAAGTGCAAAGCCAGTCCATTGTACCTCTGCTTCTATGGGTGATCCATCCATGCTGATCTTTGGGCTCAGTGCCTACCTATGCATTGTTGTATTTGGCTGACCTCTCAGTAACACTGATGTTTCCAGTTGCACTCTTTGTACCGAGGCATTCCGAGTTCAGAGAGGCAGGGCAGAAATGTCTGGTATCCAGTAAAAGACAGTGGATTCATTGGAGTTCCTTCCTGAATGTTTGATCAGGTTGCTTATGGCTTTGTGGGCCTGTGGACCTGCTGGAGGCAGAGCTCAGGCATCTGCTGCTCTTTTTCTTCCTGTAGTAGAGAGAGGAAGAGACTGGTAAGGGCTTTGCCATGGTTACTGTTCCCAGGGAAACACCTTCTCTGCCTCTCATATTGAGAGACTACCTGGCATAGTATTATGGGTGGAAATCCCTTGGAAAATAATTTTTTGCTAGGAAACAGAGAGCATGTCAGATCAGCCTGAGCCTGTTGTCATTTTGTGAGGCAGAAAACATCTTTGCTGCTTTAGTATTAAATTCTGCCAGCAAAGCTGCCACAGGGGCAGAAGTTCAGTTATTGCTGAGGACAGGGTGCCTTCAGCTGCAGGTATTGGAGATGTGTGAGTTGTGAGAACACACTGGGGCAGCTCTGTGTGTGGTGACACAGATTGGGGGCTAAGGAGCTGGCAAGGTGGCACAGGAGTTGCTAACAACATTGTGTGAGTTGTTTTCTCCTGCTCTGAACTGACTCTGACCTTGTGTTCATTGTAGGTTTTTTTTTGGCCTGTGTTCTCTTATCTGTAAAGAAGGAGTGGGAATTACCTGCCTCCATAAAAAGTGGATCTTGATGATGCAGCTATGACTACTTCTTATTACTACTTTGATGACTAGACCAGTTTCTCTTAGCTGTCTGTGCTACATAAACAGAGAGGCAAAAAGATTGTCCCAGAGAACTTGGATTCTGTCTGCCCCACCTAGTCCTACAAGCAAAGACTCATTGTCTGCCTTTTGCTCAGGGTGGCTTTCTCTGAACATAGTGGCAATGCAGGATCCCTGGGGCATGTTCTCACTTACCAGCATTTTAGAGGGAATACCCTTTCTGCAATGTAAAGGTTGAGCTGGACTGTTGCTAAGGTCCAGTTGGCTGATGTTTACTCAGTGCTTCATGCACTCCAAAATATGGAGCAATTTTCACCTTGTCCATCCCCTGGACACACATACAGACCATGCCTGTGGAGCCTTTTGAATATTCTGTTGCAATTTTATCTTGTGTATTAGATATCATAATGAGAAGATATGGAAGGTATGCAGGTAACTACAGCAGAAATAGAGGCCACATGCTTGCAGTGACCTGCAGGTTTCCTATCTTTTATCAGCAGTACCCCACAGCAAGCAGTTGTGCCAAGCCATTCCAGTTCCTGTGTTCCACTTCCAGTCCGATCTTCCACATTCCTGGATCATGCAAGTTTCAAGGCTTTCTTTCAATCAATGTGATTTGTTCTGATGAGTGGTTAGAGGTGTGGTTGTAGGCTTCTGTTCAGGTAAAGGGAAAAAAGTAGTGAATGCTCACAAAAAGAAGTGCTGCTGTGAGGGGCCAGCTGAAGGGCAGTTTCCTTATGGACACATGATGCCTGCTGAGAGCTCCACTGTCCTGGCTCCCTGCAGCAGGCTATATGAGCTGCCTACAGGGCCCTCTGGGGTCTGCTGTACAAATGGTGCTATTTTGAACACCACTATGTGACCTTGAGACTGGGAGCTGCAGCTCCAAGGTGCTGGTTACAGCACAGTATGAGAACCAAAGGGAAGGAGCCCCCAGAAAGCCAGGGAGAGATGTGGCAGGGACCCCAGCCCAGGGCTGATCATTGTTGGAATGCCCTCAGTTCCTCACAAAACACATACTGAGGCTGAAAGCAAAGCATGGCCTCTTGCCATGAAATGCATCATTCTTGCACAGTGGCTCACATGTCTTTTCATCATGGACCTGACTATTTATGTCACCCTGCTGCTGGTGAACACCTTTAATGCTTGAGGACACCTCTTGTCCAACTGGCCCCTTTGTCCCCAAATGCTCCTAGTCAGCCTGTCTTGTTGTGATGCTCAAGTCCTCAAGGGGATCATGTACCCACGGGGATTTTACATGGATGAATGATCCTGTGCTGGCTATGACTGTCTCTGCATGCTGTGGAGCTTGGGGCTGCAAGGGAATTTTATATTTTTAGAGGAATAATTGTGTGTTTTTCATCTGTGCTCAAGGCTGGTGGCTGCTTAAATCAGGGTAGTGAATCTGCAGACAGGAATATGCAGTTTATTACTGAGGCTTTTCAGGATTTTGCTGTTGCTGCAAAACCAGGCAGGAGGCTCCTTGCCAGTAGGACAGGGACCTGTCTGTTGTGCTAGCATTGCTTCTGCTTTTGTCCTCTGTAGGACAGAGGAATGCTGCAGTTTTGTCTGTCCAGCAATCATTGGAGGTTGTTCTCAGTCCTACTGCTGTGTCTCTGTTACTGCTGGAGTTGAAAACCAATTCTTCAGATCCATCTGTTCAGGGAGGAATAGGGACTCAAGTACTGAGTGGTTAAGGAATTATGGTGCTATCTCTGGAAAGAAATCTCATCTGAAACGAATTGGGACTGAAATTTGTTGGACTTTTTGGAGCTTCTCCACCTTTAGTAGTAAAATAAATGAGAAATGCTTTCCTTTTTCAAATGACTGACCTTTCCACAAAAGTGCTGGTTACTGGAGAAAGTGGCTATTTCATGTGAAGACCAAAATCTGAAGGATAAGTGGAACGTATTTCTAAATCCTTTGAGACTCAGTCACAGTGCCTCCTTGTGTATTGCTCAAATTGTTCTGGTTCTATTTGCATTCAGTATTTCTTCTTCTCTTTAGTAAAAAATGCTACCAGGGGGACCTGGGACAACTTTTTTCAGCTGGCTCTCATTGCATATATAATAGCTGAAATAAAATATTCTGTTTTCCACAGAGGTTTTTCTGAGAAAAGACAATTATCTTAGATGCTTGTGTTTCTTTTCACCTGTTCCCATTCATATGCAGCGTGCTCTGCTGTGGTTGAGAAATACTAAAACCCTGTTTACCTAATCAGAAAGGTCCAGACAATTATGAGACAAATGGTGAAGGCACGGCTTGATTTTCATTTAAAAGAATTCTGAGAGAGATGTAGAACTGCAAAGATCAAGAGAACAAATTCTCAGAGGGCAAGTTAGAGCAGAGGCCTTGTGGGTATTTATGTTTTTCCCTTTCTCCCATGATACCAGAGCAAGAAACAGCTCAGCAAAATGGAAAAGCATTAAACATGGATAGACAGATTGTTATAATTGGCAATGTTTTGTTAACTTGTGGGACTTATTACCACAATATAATAGCCCAGTTTGCTTTTCTTTATTACCTAAATTGTAGTGTAAACTGCCTGGGGAGAAGATTTCAGGGGAGAATGGTGCTGAGTGTGCTGGGAGGTTGGAGAGTGCCTGTGCAGAGCTCTCACCCTGGTTATACCCACAGAGCTCATTCTCCAAATTCAGCCAGTTCTGCTGCTTCACACCTCACTTAAAGACCCAATTCTCCTGTGCTAATGTATTGATTTTTTTAATACAAATTGTACTGCAGCTTTATTACCTGAATCTTGCTATGGATTAGCCTGACCAGTGACTTTTCTAAGACATGGACTTTGCTTCTTCACCACATTATCTACTAGAGATACTCAGGATCAAGTATAAAATAATGATAAATAAATGCTTGGTTGGAGCAGCCCAGCTATATATGAATATTTGGACTATGCAAGTGTCTTGTTGCACAAATTTCTGATCCTGTTAGTTAATTTCATTTTTCAAGGGGAAGAAAATCCTCCAGCTTCTTACAACAGACAAGAATTATTGACCAAGCGTTTTGGTTTTTTTCACCCTTTTCTAAGCTGGAATATCCCAGCATCTTTATTTTGCATAGAGTCAATGCCTTATTTATATTCAGAACCTGTGCCTATGAGTCATTATACTGGGGATTGTTGAGTTTAGGCTATTTGTCTAAACTCCTGAGTCACACCTTGAGACAGTGTGCTTCTGGGGATGCCTCTGAGGAGGTCTACAGGAGTGCAGACCTGATTTTTAAATTGGGATACTGTTAATTAGTAAGGTCATAATTTGCTAGCATTGGGAAAAGCTGAGGTGAAATGGGAAGGGGTAAAGGGGTACTGTGTTCCATTTTCCCTTGACTTTACCCCTAGGCTCAAGAAGTGACATCTGTCAGAGAATGGATGAAATGGGAGGCAATTTAAATTTTCAAGTCAAAAGCACAATAGAAATCAGTGGGCTGTTAGTCAAAGTGGGAGCTGTAAAACACAAGCCAATTTCTTTGTGTTAGGCCTTCTCTAGAGGAAACAGTAGATTTGCAGTTGCCTGAAGTCTTTAACATAAGATTAAAGAGCTTTCTAAAATGCTGGTTTAATCCAATTGCCATGAACATCTTGTGTGTTCAACAAGTCAAACACAATGAACCTAGTGGTTCTCTCTGGTCCTGCAGTGAAAGAATCTGGGATATGATCTCTGAGTTAGAGGCATTTGGGTATGAGCCATTTCTTGTCATACTTTTGGTGGCCCACACCCACAGGTGAACACATGAATGTTTGGAGACAGGTGCTGACATGGTGCAAGTTATTTCAAGGAAACTGGGGTGTATTGCAGCCAGAGAGGATCGTGTCCTTGAATTTTATTATTCTTTTAAAGTATACTTAAATGTGTAATACAGCTGCTTCCCAGTAACAAAAACTGAAATGTCAGTATTACCCTATTCTATGGGCTGGTGAGACAATATTTGGATAGTACAAAATATTGTTCTGCTGAGAGAGGCACAACTAAGCCTTTTCAGCTTGGCAAAGACATTTTGCCAATGCATACTGAAATTACCTGTACTAATTACCCAAATGAAAAAATGTCTGATGTGTAAATTTATCTTATGAAACTTAAAGTACTGCCCGAGGAGAATGTAGTGGCCTGAGGAATTTCTTGGTGCCCCTTCCATGGTGAATTCATTGTTCTGCTTTTATCCTAAATATAAAGTTAGTAATTTCCATTCACTTGCAGAGTGGCATTTCATCTGCTGACTCCACGGCTCGCTCTGCTGCTTCTGCAGCATCTCTACACACAGGGTTAAAGTGCTTTTCAGACTGTAATCATCTGGCACATTGATCAGCCACTGGGACCGATGTGACACTTGTCCCTCTGTGCTCCCAGGGAGGCAGGTGAGGGATGGTGCCAGGAGGGGGCCGTGGGCTCCCCCACATCTGGCTGGGACCCAGCTGTGCACAGGCTCTGCTGCTGTCTGGGCTGCCCCGGGGCAGGGCTGGGCTCGCTGGCCAGCAGGGCTCTGGTCTGTTCACTCTGCACAAGCAGAAGGGGAGGGGAAGCTCCCAGGATAGCAAAACGTGTCTGGAATGGGAGACAGATCTTGTACATTGGTTACACCATTGGTTTGGTGGCCAAACTGTGGTTTAAACCGGTACAGGCAGCAGAGAGTAACATTACACACTGCAGCTGGTGAATTCACTTGTTTGGCAAGCTGAGAAAGGAAGTGCAGTGTAAAATCCATGCATCTTGCCACTCTCTTGTTGTACCTTTATCCACCAAGTAGTGTCTGTCTGTAAAGCTGCAGGTGTCATAAGCTCTCAGGTGTATCTTGTACCAAGCATGGTGATGTCTGCTTACATCTGGCATGCATTTGTAACTACATAGAAACCCTGTTAGTTTTCTCATGCTATACTATAAGCATTATCATAGTTTGTGTTGGTTAGCTGATGGGAGAAGGATGGAAATCCTGGGTGTATTATCCTTAAGAGAGATCCGATGTCCAGTAGCCTGTCTGTAGAAACAACTTTGGTCTGCTCCTCAATTTACTGCTGGGAAAAACTGAGGTCAACTGGTGACCTGGATTCCTACCCCTGTGCCTCAATTTCCTTATCTATAGAATGAATGACACTTGTCTTTTTGGATCTTGAAGACACAGAACAAGAAAGATATTACCATTGCATCATACATCCTAGGGGACAGCTACTGTAGCCTGGCTGAAGAGTGACTTGTATCTAAAGCAGCTGAGCTGCTGGGCGTTGTGGCAGTAAAGGGACAGTAAATTTTATGAGTTACCTAATGTTTATGTTGCTTCCCAGTATTGCTTCAGACTGCTAAAGGTGTGATGTCACCTTCTTCAAGCCACATGTGTACTCCCTTCATGCACTGAAAACTTGTGTTCTGAAGTATTCATTGAACTAAATATGTCAAAATGATTACTCCCCCGTTCAAAACCTGAGGTCATGTTTCCTACCAAATTCAGAGGTCTCGTGCAGTCTTCTCCCTTGTCTTTAAATAACAGCGCTGTGTTCTGATGTGTGGGTGTGCCTTCGGGATAGTACCCGACACAGCAATTCACAGCAGCACTGCTGGTTTCCCTTGGCCCTGAACACCCTATTATTTAAAGTTATTTCAATGAAAGCCCTTTCCATGCCTCAGTCTGAGAAAGTCAGTCTGTTTTGTTGCTTGTTGGGCTGTCCTTTTATTGTTTGTGCCAAGCTGTGAAAGCCTCCCCAGTGTCCCTTTGGAGGGGCCCGAGTGGAGAGGCAGCTGTACCTGGGCAGGGTTAAGCCCGGCCCCGGAGCACTCGGAGCTCTCTGCTGTCGCTTTGCCCCGCAGCTGTTCCGAAGCGCTCTGTGCAGACTCCTCCAGCAGAGCCTCAGCCCTTGGGTGCAGCGCTGTTGGCTCCAGGATTGCCCAGGGAGCGCGGCCTCTCTCTCCATCCCTCCCTCCCTCCCTGCTGCCCTGTGCCCGGGTGAGCTCATTGCCACAGCGGGACTGCAGGAGCCGCGCTGCCTCACCGGGGAGGGATCGTGAGTGGCTGCAGGGGAACCATCGCTCCTTGCCCTGTCTTTCTGTGGCTTTTCTGCTGGGCTTCTGAGCTGGGCTGCTGGTGACAGCGTGGAGGAGGCTGCAGGAGGGTGGCTGGGAGCTGTCCCGGGCAGAGGTGGGCTGTGAGCAGTGTTTGTCCCGGAGATACACTCAGTGCTGCTGGCAGCAGAGGTGCCTGCCTGCTGGGGCTCACTGTTTGTCTCCGATACAGTAACCAGGGAAATATTTTTTAACTAACTGGCCTCTGTTCAGCAGTGAGCAAGCAACCAGCCCTTCAGCTCCTGAGCTCAGAAATTATGTGAATAGGCTCTGAAATTATTTTGCTGGATGCAATAGTTGAGGGCAAAGCCAGTGGCTAGAATTCTTCTGAGATAGAGTTTCAGCTATGAAACTGTCTCCTGGCTAGCTCTAGGAGAAAGGAACGGAGTTTGCTGTACAGCCTGCTGGATCTCTTGATTACCTCAGTGTCCAGGCATTGTAGTGAGCATATTTTAGCTTTGCAGTTTTCCACATGTGGGTTTTGTTATTCATGATGAATTTTAACATGACATTATGGAAATATTCTTTTTTTTTTTCTATTTTCTGAGCAGGAATTTGTGTTTTAGTAATCCAGCATTGTTGTGAAGGACAGATTTTAGGAAGAAGATGAATTAACTTTTCTCTGGCAAAAATTAGAAACTATCAAGAAGTTTTTACTGCTGAGGCACTAGGCAAGGGGATGTCCCATGCTGCTATAAATCTGGATTTATTTATTGAATGCTGAGATTGGACCTTTGCCTTTAATGCCTTTTATTAGGGAAGTTTCTGTTTTGTGGATAGTAGGATGTAGCATCCCCCCACCAGGGGGTGGTCTGTGAAATCAAGCAATATCTTGCTGAGCAGATGATGTGGTATGGTGTGTTTCTTTAGATCTTTTCTGATTATGGATAATTCATAGTGCAGAGTGAAGATTTGTTAATAATTTCTTATCTGTCTCTTACAATTTTACAGCAGTGTTATAAGTATCTTAACAATAGGCTAGGATATGAATTTAACTGAATAGTGGAGAGTGCTTTGAGAATTTTATATTAGTTTGTAAATTTAGCTTTAATGGGGATTATTAATGGAGAATTCCTAGATGTGTGCACAAATGTATGGTGTCAGTAAATAGTCATTGAAATCCTTGAAGTGTGGCTATAAGTATAAATTTGTACTTTTACAAATTTATACAAAATACAATGTATTTTTGCAGAATGTACCAACAGTAAATTAAAATGGGAGTTTACCTATGCAGAATAAAGCTTTTAAAATTTTTGTTATTTACCAATAAAATTTAAGACTTCTTTAAAAACAAACAAAAAATCTCCTTCATACAAGAACATCCAAAGACTGTTTTTGAAGAAGTGGTTAAATGGAAAAAGCAGTAAAATCTGTTTCTTCATCCAAGGAAGTATATTCCAAAATATTTTGACATTGGCTTAGAAAGCTGACATCATGCCTAGAGGGTACATTTCCATTTGGGAGGGCAAGATTTCAGTTTTATATATGAACAGCTCTACTTTCTTCCCCTTATAAATCAACCATAGAGTCCTAATGTGTACTGTGCCTGCCTGTAAAAACAGCTTACTAAAGTCTGTAACCACTCCTGGAGCACAGGAAAATACAGCTTCTAAACAGATCTTTTCAATCTGTGACCTCCACTCTTATAATTTTATGTTAAAATAAGCATCAAATTTAGTAAATGAGATTAATTGAAAAATACAGTGATACGAAGAATTTGAACAGTCTTCCCTGAAAGACTTAAAATCAGCAGGAATATGTGCCTGCAGAGCCAGGCTAGGTAAAGCTGTACCTCCATCATTAAACTGCACAGAATGCCTTGAAAATACCAATCATGACTCAGTGTGATGTCAGGAGAAAACTTCAGAGCACATCTGCTGTGTGACAAAATCACATCAGGCACCAGTTCAGCTTCTGCCCAGGTAGACACTGGGACTCACAGCTTTTTGAGCTCTTCAGGGAAAGGTGCATTTCTAACCTTTCATGGAGATTGTTTGGGAAAATTTGCAAGGCAATTCCTTCCACACCATGGCCTCAATCTGTCCCCTTCTCAAGGGGCTGGAACATGCTGGCAGTGCATCAGTCAAGACAGGATCTTGCTCCTAACCTTGCTTCTCCAGATTTCTACTATCTAAGTGTACACAAAACTGGGTTGCTGTTGCAACTAAAAATCCACCAACTTAAACAGATACTTCCAAACATGACCAAGAGTTACTTAAATATTTTGGAAAGATTCAGTCTTTGGGAGACAGCTACCAAACTCTGCTATGAAACTTGGCTTTAATGAGAGGAGAAATTGCTTTTAAACAAATACTCTTTGTAGGTTTTACAGTTGTGCTTGGTGAAAATTTGATCTGAGAGAGAAGTTGATACCAGTCACCTATGCTTCATTTTGGCTTTTGCCCTAAGCTGACCTAAGTGTGACTCTCTCCTGGAAGGGTAGTCCTGGCTTTGCCACCCCCACCCCTCCTATGCATTACCAGCACTTGTACCCTTCAAGCAGTTTTGCAGAGAGCTAACCCAGATCAGAAGCAATCACTGAGGAAATGATGCTTCACCTTATTTACAATAATGTTATTCCTGGCTTAGTTTTCAGTTGACTCAACATGGCTGAGCAAAAAAAGAGGTGGCAGGAATGTGCAGAAGAATAAGAGAAAGGATGAGATTTCCCTTCTGTTTATAGCTAGATTTTTAGTTCCTCTTTAGAACAATCTGTAGCGCAGCAGCTTGTATCAGTAACTGACCTCACTGTTTGTCTGCCTGGGCTGAGGGAATAAACAAACATTTTCAGAAAGTAAACAAGGGGTGAGAAAGAAAAATAAATAGAAATTTTAAAAAAGGATTCCAAACTAAGAGATTCTTTCTCTGATGTAATAACCTTGAAGTTCTTTTTGACCTTCAAAAAGGGAAATGTTTTGCTTAAGGACTTGAACTGGGAATTCTGGTGGGACGGAATATTTTCAAATCCTTTAGCCTGCTTAAACCTTATCAGTCAAATGTGCAAATTTGTTCCCTTAGTGTGTTTAATTCTTGAAATCTAACTTAGCTCTGCTAGACTTGGCTGTTGTTTGTGGAAGCAAAGCAGACTCAGGACCTGGCAGAAGTTCTGGACTGTAGGAATTTTGCCACTTTCAAACTTTGGATTTGCCTTTTGGTACTTTCTAAGGAGCATGAGAACACATAATGTAAGGTGCGCTTTCACGTTCTTAAAATGAAATATCTGACCAAGAAATATCTGGCCTGATGCTTAATCTTGCCTGACCCTTTCCCATCACATCAGCAATCTGATTTTTCTCAAAAAAATTATGAGAACTCTGAGCATAACTTTTGACAGAGCTTGCACAAAGTAGAAGTAGGCTGATGTACTTGACTATTTTAGAAAAGATTTTCTTTCACTGTCAGCTGTCTTCTTTCACTGTGAATGACATATTAGGCTGTCATTAAGAAGACATGAACTTTGCTCTGGAAATTTGTAGCCCATTATTCCAAGAGCAGTGGCTTCAGATGGGGGATTGAAGCCATCCTCTCCTGCAGTCAGCAGAAGGCCAGGCAGTTGTAGCCTCCAGCCACTTAAAACAAAGAAGCCCCAGTGTCCTGGTGTGGCTGGTGGCCTTTGGTTGTCCTTGGTGGAGCAACAGACACTGCTGTGTCAATCTGCCGGTGCAGTCCAGTCCCTCACTCCAGCAGGTCACCTTTCCAGTGCTGTTGGAAACAATTAGTTGCCATTAGCATGTAAACTAGTTTGTGTCTGCTCAGAGAAGAGAGGAAAGAACAAGGGGATATTCTTTGTTGTTTTTAACCATCTGCTGTTGGTGTAGCTCCTCCAGACCTGCTGTGGGAGCACACAGAGCTGGATGAGACACAGAATGAGTGTGTTTTTGCAAGCCCAAGCAGGTTGCATTGTTGAATGAGGAATTATGAAGCATAACTGAATGGCTTTCCCTTGAGGATCAGATAGCACAGTTGCAGTGAGCCTCCCTGGAGAGCTGGGAAGGAGGAGAAGCTGTGCCAGACAGATGGCTGTAGTAATTGCTTTTCTTTTCCTCCCCCTTGGTAGAAAACCTTGGGAAGCAAAACTGTAAGGCCTAATTCTTCTGCATTGAAACTGGCCTCTGCAAGGGATTTAATTTATAGTAATTTAAGAGGAGAACCAAGAGTACATGAACTGAGTTGTTTCTTTTATTTTTTTTCCTCTTTTATCACGTCCTTATTCATATTTAAATTGTCCTGACAAATTCAATTAATTCAAGTAATGAAGAACTGTATGGTATATGTAAATGTTCATCTTTGATGACCTGTGTAGGGGATTGGCATTGTTTCATGTAACACCAAACAATTCAATTTTTCTTTTTGAAATTTCAGAGGCTATGAATAACTGCCTCTTCAAAAAAAACCCAAAAAAACAAAAAAACAAAAAAAGTGAAGACCACAAGAGCAATCACACAGAAGGTGGGAAATGTCTGAGTCAAGTTTCCCAAAATAAATATGTTGCAGACACTTGGCTGGTTTTGATAAGATCTTGAGTTGCATGCCTATAGAAATACGAATTTATCAGAGGGCAGGACTGCTCTGAAGTGACCAGGAGTTGTCCAATGTCCTCTGTAGATATTAGCAAGGGATGCTATGAAACAAGGTAGTTGTCATGTTCCTGCAGATTTTCAGCTTCCTGAAACCTTCCCCTTGGCCCCATGTAGTGTTTAAATGTGCCTGTCATCAGTAAGTTTTTCTGAAGTGTCTATGAACCTGTGGCTGTCAGCTCAATACCAGCTCACCTCCCCCTGAAGAAGGGGTTTCTCAGCTGGAATATCAGTCCCACAGAAAAATGGTCCCTTGCTTCTACCCAGGAGGGTGAGCAGCACTTCCTGCTGCCTTCTGGCTTGCAGTTCAGACCAGAGAGGCTTCAGAGCTTCCTGGGATAAAGCCAGTGGAAGATATAAATGATTAATGCTCACTGGTGCTAGGCAAATGTCATAGCTTTGAAACAAACCCAGACTTGTGTCTTTTTGTTTGCTTATAAGATTTTTTTTTTCAAGCTTTTCTTCTAGTCAAAGATTAAAAACTTCCTCCAGCAGCCCTAGGTAATCAATCATGTGTCCAAGGACTGGGACTATTACTGCAAGGTCTATGCTGTGATGGTATTACAAATTCTTCCATATTGGGGAGTAAATACCTTTAAGCACTGTCCTAGAGGAAGTGAAAATGGGACCTTGAGTGCTGTGGCTACACTGCTGACATTTCATAGCCACATGATCTGATTTGCCCATTGGGCTGTGAGGCACCTTCCCTTATTTTCTCAGATTTTCTGTCTCCTGCTGGTTTCTTTTGCTGCAATTGCTTTTCCCAGCATGTCAATGTATGAACTGTACCGACTTATTGGATGTGTGATTCCTAGTCACCAAATGTGTTTTGTACCACCTTTCTCATCATCTGAACATCTCCTCCTGAGTGTGGCTTTTACAGCAACCCCATGAGGTTTGTCTTGCCCAGGCAGGAGATTTGATAAGAACTAGCTGGTACTCTGCAGTTCTTGTTTCTTTTGCTTCATTTTATCTTTACATCACAAAAACCTTCTGAATAAAGAGGATATTTAGAAACCAGAAACCAAGCTATGTTTAGAGCAAGCTAATAAAGCTAAATAGGAGTTGGGTGTGTGGTGGAATTTCTGTTTTGCTCAAGACTGGTTAATATTAATGATGTCTTCACATTGGCAAACATCAAACACAAACTTAACTACTGGCAGGTTTGTTACCCTGGAGGGCTGGGCAAGTCTCTGAGAGGTCTGTGGTCTATCTGGACCCAGCCTCCTTCCTTCCACCTGCTGTCTGGGTACTTAGAGGTGATCTGTACAACACCAGGAATGGTTGTTGTTCTGTACAGTGGCTAAAGGAGTAGTTCCAATAGGTGTCATCAGAACATAAACCTTGATCCTGCCAGTTAAGTTGGCAGATATTTCTTGTAAATGTTGCTGCTTTAGACTGGTGTGAAGAGTGGGGAAAATAACTGGGTGCACCTGTTACAAAAAGAGATCAAATTAGCTCCATGTGAAACTATAATTGCTTTTCACTCCATAGATCACACACAAAAATTGAGGTCATTTTTTGCCCAGCTGCTTGCCAAGTTACTTTTTACCATTTTAGTGTTTAAACTAACAGGCTTAGTTAAAATAACAGGCTTTGTTTTCATGAGAAGAAACTCTCACAGCCTCTGATTTCCTCCTTTTACTATGAATTTGCTTGTAGCGGAAAAAGCATCGGGAAAGGAAACTCTTGTGGATTGGCTGCCTACACAAAGTCCTCCAGCACAGCTCGGGGAGTTCAGGGTGGAACAGGGCCATGTATGCGGAGTAGATTTCACTGCTTCAAAGACTGAAAAACTGCTGTAGTGGGAGGCCAAATGCAGTGACTTAATATGGAACCTGAAGTGGTGAGGAGCAGCTGTCAGCTTGAGCAAACCTGTGGCAAGCTCTGGCAAATCCGCTGGAGCTGGTTTATGAAAAGCTCTCTCTGAAATCACAAGGCAATAGATGAAGTTAATAGGCTGAAGAGGAGACTGTGTAAGTACCATAATCTTTACCACAATAGTCATATAATAGCTCAGGCAATAGTCTGGCTAGGCTTGGAGTGTCATCTTTGTTTTGCTGGGTTGTTAAAGGAGGAAAAAATTGTCATTGAGGCTTTATGAACTCACGGAAGATTTCTGTTTTCCCTTGCACAGATGAAATCATGCAGCAGGAGATTCGGCCGCTGGTAGCAGTGGATATAATAGAGCAGCTCCACAGGCAATTTGCAATCTTGTCAGGTAAGAAGTTGCTGGTAATGACACTCTGTGATTCTCTTGGAGACATTCTGGAATGTGTCATGCTGTCTGTCACCCTTCAGCTCTGTACAGCAGTTGCAATAGTATTTTCATATTGCTCCTGAGAAATGCTGCTACAGTCAGATATTCACGGTGTATGGAATGGAAAAGTGCCAAGCTGCTGTAATTGCTTTTTTAAGGCAAGTTAATTTTCCATGTTCTCCACAATGGGCTGGGAGGAACCTATGTAGAGGGCAAGAAATTAAACAAAACTTTCACTACATATCTTTGCACAATGTCCAAGCATCTTGTTTGTGGGAAAAGATGTTGGTCTATCAGGGATCTATTCATGACCTCCCCCTTCTTCCTCATTTGCCTTTGTTTTAGAAATGATTCATTGCTAAAATGTAAGGTTCTAATCTTTAAAAGATATGATTATTACATAGTCTTTTGTTTGCCTGAAATTTGCAATCACACAAAGTGACGCAGTTCCTTCCCTAAAGAAAGAGCTGATACTGAAATATTTGGCAAATTATTTAATTCATTATTTTGGATACTGTAGATGATAAAATCTTATCTAGGTCCTAAAACAGTCTCTGCTGTTGACTGCATGGCCTCTGGCAACTCCTTTTGTCTCTATTTCTGTCTGTTCTACAAATAAGAAAATTCAGAATTTGCTGATCATTTTCCTCATAGAAACAGTGGTGTAATGATTTTGCACAAAATGCTGAGATT
Source organism: Melospiza georgiana (assembly GCF_028018845.1). Lineage (NCBI taxonomy): Eukaryota > Metazoa > Chordata > Aves > Passeriformes > Passerellidae > Melospiza > Melospiza georgiana. The sequence goes on along the minus strand of NC_080439.1, from coordinate 8,126,357 downwards.
ATAAGAAGGTCCTCTTGGAAACCCTGTCCCTCTTGGTGGCTATAGAGTGCACAGAGTGCACCAAACCAGCTCTGGAAATGGTCAGCTTGGCAGGCCCAATTCTTGCTCTGTCTTTGCATTTTAAAATACATTCCAAGTTGCCGAAAGAAATTGAAATCTAATTTCACAGAATTCTTTATGAGGCTCTGAGTACCAAAACTTGATTTTGGAGGCTTGCAGGTAGGATCTTGTGACAGTTTCCTAAGCTCAATTACTAAAGGGTTTGCAATAGGCAGAGGGTATTGACTGAGCAGAGGGTGCTGCCTTCTCATCTGCAGTAAAACATCTCAGGGTCCCACCTTCCCAGAATTCCTGATGAGCACACCCCTCTGGGCAGGACAGGGTCTGGAACTGCATTAAATTGCTCAAACCCTAGGAATTGTTGAGAACTGAGTGCCTCATATGCAACTGCCTACCCAGTAAAATGTGGAGGATTGCTATTTTTGAACTCCATTACCTTGCAACATTTGGGACCAATAGCAAAAGCTGAATACAGCATGTAATGAGCAACTTATGGAAAGTGGTTTACCAAACAGGAAGAAAAAAAAACATTTCCAATTCCAGCTTGAACATTAAACAAGGAATAAAAATGTCAAGGGTAGACTTAAAAAAAGAATTTTCATATTTCTTTATGGATTCATAATTTCAGCAGTGCCTGTATTCTCACCTGCTATTTTAGCAAATTCATCTCTTCACATTTATCTTATTCTTTTATTCTTGGAAGAGATGAAAAAGGTGTTTAAATGAGGCTGTTTAAATGTGAGCTGCTTAAAGACTTGAAAAATAACTCTTCATAGAAGGCAAGGTTGAGGGGCTTGTTTGTTAGGAATCAGCAAATAACTGGTTCATCCACATAGAAGTACTAATAACAAATAACAAAGAAAAGTGAGAAGGTGTCTTTCATGCCCCCATCTACTTAAATAACAAATCTCATTTTAAGAATTTTCAGGCTTATCCAAAATCTCCTCAGTACAGTTCAGAAATAGTATCCCACTATAAAACAGGGCAGTGTCGTTCATAGTTTCCAAGCTGATTTCAGTCTGAAGTTTACAGATAAATTTGGAAACATGGGTGCCTCCACTCCAAAATCCCCATGGTAGCATGTGAAGAAGTTAAGGAAGGCTTAGAAGCCCATTTGGTCTTATTCTGTTGGTGACCACTGGTGAGTCATAGGTAAAACATAGCAGGAATCTTCCTCACTCTCTATTGCCTCCTGCAAAGAGAACTTTAGGTGCAAGCCAGACATTACTCTACTTTTCAAAAATGCATTTCTCTAAATAATGTAACTTTCTTTTTCCTTTAGCAAAATATTGGGGTTTTTTCATGCAACGAAGACAAAACTGGGCACTCTTCTGCCTCATTTCACTTATTAAAGTAATTCACATGTAAATTACCTCATTTGATTTAGATTTTTTTTCCAGATGGCTCTGTAGCTTTTCCTCAAAGCATGCTGTTAGCTGCTTTTCATTAGGTACCAGCAACCACAAATATTTTGGTGCTTCAGTGCTTGCCTACATGGTGGCTGAAAATTTGATACTTAGCCTATTCCTGGTTTCCCATATTGAAATGTTGCAGCTCAGTAGCCACTGTCTGGGAAAAAAAAAAAAAAACCCCTTCTGTTCATTGGTGTCACCATCTTGGGCAGTAAAAGGCAATTCCAATGTTTTTGTAGAGCGTTGTGCACATAAATTATGTTTCTCTGAACAACTTCCTAACAGGGGTATACACTGATTTATACTAGATGGGGTTATTTCTTTCATTCTGGAGTCTGCAGCCCCCAGAGCACAGCCAGTCACCTCTCCCATGCCTGTGCAGAGCCCAGAGGATGCAGCACTGACTCTGGTTTGTGGCACTCCACAGCCTCTGGCTTTGTCAAGCTCTCCTGCTCAGTCCTGTTGACCCCAAATGCATTTGTCAAGTGATAATGGAAGTCAGTGGTTGGTTCACTGTTGTAAACTTTGTCATAAATGAGTATTTCTTTAGTTAATACCACCCTTTTAGTTACAGCTGGCAGCTGAGACAGATGCAGTGAACTCACAATGTTTCCTTGCAGTAAAGCAGAAAAGAAAGGGGAAAATGATTGAATCAAAGGCTCTTTGTTTTCTCTGGACATGACTCATTAGGAACACTTCTCTCCACTATTGCTGTGTGCAAACTTCTTAAGAGGATCTGGCTGTCTTGTGGTCTCTGAGCAGATGGTAGGAATTATATAACAAGTCTGATGAGTTGGGTGTTTGATTGTGTCAGGGTCTAGTTGTAATGAATGTATTACCTGCTAACAGCCTCCTGTTTGTCCTGGTCCTACACCTACCAGACTAATCAAGACCTTAGTCCATGCCAAGAACAGGGAAATTCTCCAAAGTCTTCCCTGGTCTGCTGAGGTCGCTGCAGTGTAATTTGGCAATGTCCTTAATCATGGAATTTTACTTTGGTCATCTCTTTTCCCATGTGCTGATTTAGCCCTGCTTAGCTTGTGAGATCTGGTTGGAGTACTGGTCCTTGTGGTTAAATTCGAGCTTTGATATCACTACTGCCGCTTTCCTTTCCCTGAAAACCAAACTCTCAGTTAATGGACTACAGCTGTGACAACACAGAGTGCTCAGCTAGGTTTGTGTGTTTCCTGGAGCTGTTAAGGGAACTAGATCACAAAGCTGAGTAGTACTGACAGCCTGGTTATTCTAACACACCAGTTTTTTACTCAAGAATAAAGAACCACTAGTAGAATACTTTTTCTGTCTGTCCTGCTGTACCAATCTGCTCTTGGAACTGCTACCATTCCTTCCCCACCCCCACTTTTTTATCTGCAGCTTCACAACTTGCTCTTATCTGTAATTACTCTGCCAAAGAGCCCAATCTGCCATTTGCAGCAATAATGGATCATGTTGCTAAATCACGACTTTATTAGGCAAACTGTCACGAAATGTATTAGCAGAGAGAATCATTTTCTTTGTGTTCTGCTCCTGCTAACAGACTTCAGTGGATGGGAGAGTATATCTGAAAACGGTAACTGACTCAGAAGCCAGTTTATTTAATTTGCAAAGCCTGGAGGGTATTTGGCCATCTGCTTCCTGTTTAAACTGAGCCTTTTGGAAAACCTGGCCTGACCTTGCCAAAAGGACAGTTTGGATCTTTTATAAAAATTGAGACCCAGGAAACTTGATTTAATGAGAAATTCATCATTCACAACTCTTAATCAACATGGAAAACCAAAACAACAGAGCTTGGAAAAAGCAAGACTTGACCAAAGCAGTGAAACGTAGCCAAGGTATCATTAGACTTTTTGGCTGTCTGACCCAGGAGATGAACTGTAGTCAGGGCTGGGCTGTGAGGACTCAGGGAGCTCTCTGCATGTGGGCAGGCCCAAGCAGCTGAGGCTGCACGCATCAGCAGCAGTGAGAGAACATTTTCCAGTACTAACTGATGAGTTAGTGTCTGTGGCAGGCTGGGGAGGTGAGCTCTGGAAACTTGCAGACTAACTTTTGGAACTTCTCTTGACTATAGCCCCTTTGTCGGGCTGGTGCTTTTATTTTGTTTTGGTTTTATTTCTCAAGGGAGTCAGCACATTTGGTGATCTCTAGTTAGAAGACCTGCTGGCTATAGAACAGGACTTAAGTGTAGCCCCTTATTTTCTCAACCATGGATATTTTTTGTGCCTGGGTGGGAAGCATGGGAGGGCTGGAACTGAGGAGTGGGAGATTGTCTAAGATCCTCATTGTGTTCAGGGCCTTGGCCTGCAGTTGTGGTTGCTTTCTGTTTTTACGTCAGTCGTACCAACATACAGATTCAGCTGTGAGAGCTCTCAGAATTCAGCACTCACACCTCATTTGTCAATCACACCCTTTACACTGCAAAGCAAAATTAAATTTTCTCAGCTGCCATAACCTTTTCTTCCCCACATATATTCCTTCCCCACATACTTCAGCTGTTTTCTTCTGGCCCCATCTTCACTGCAGCAGCTATCCAGGCTGCATTGGCTGCTGGAAAGTCTGTCCAATAGGAGCAGCTATGAATGCTGCTCTGTGTCCTGGGACTTTGGGGATTGACACACCTGAGAGTTAGTGAAGGTCCCATTACCATGGGTACCTTGTACAATCCTCATACAGCTGGTGTGCTATTTCTTCTAAATTTCATAAAAGACAAATTCCATGTGCTCAGTCCTTATGGCCATGGTGCTGACTGGAGACTGTCCCAGTTGGCCTTTAGTTTGTGCTGTCTGCCCTTTCAAGACACTGAGTAGTATCTAGCTAAAGTATTTCAGGGACTGGAAGAAATCTTGTGGCAACTCCCTAAAAAGAAAGGTTGATGGTCGAGGAAAAAAGGGCTGCGGCTTGTCAATCCATATTCTGCAGAAATTTGCATACTGCAGCAATTCTTGGATTAGTGTCAGGAAAAAAATGGCATTAACATTTAGATGTATGGAATTGCTGTCTTGTACTGAAGAGAGAGTTTTCCAGACACCCTTGGTATTTAAGGAGCTTCCCTTATATCTCTTATTCAAATGGATATAGATAATTTTCCTATATAACTCAACTACTGCTGGAAGTTCAGATATGGACAGGAAAAACCCATTTGTAACATATTTATGGTATTTCTTGTCACTCAACACTTTACACATTTCTGCTCTCTTCTCATCATAGCACTTAACAATTTCTGAGTACCAAACTCCCTCAAACTTCCCCCTAATTTCCTCGTGTGGCAGGAACTGAAGGTTTTCTTGTTTATTTCCCTGTCTGAAATACAGCTCTGCTGAACCATCTGAAGGTTCTGGTGTGGCTGTAGCAGGAAATGTTGCCTTCACCTTGAAGAATGAGATGGAGATCAGGAGCTGTAAAGGGCCTGTGGCTGAGTCAGAGGCAGGAGCTGCTGACTCTTAGTTGAATGTTCAGTCTGAGGCTGCTCCTAAGTGTCCTAGATTTGTTGCCAGTGGTGAAAGGAAGTCAGTGTTCAGTCTGCTTACATTAATTTTTTAGATGGCTTTTTATAGGAGAAGATCCCATGACAAAAATACACACCCACATACCTAGAGTGCATCATCAGCCTGCCTCATCCAGCTCAGGGAAGAGGCCAGGGGAAGAAGAGCACATGTGTCAATGGAGATGCAGGAGATGAAATTAAAGGGACACAAAGAACTCCTCATGAGCAGGAGCATTAGAAGTACCCTTTGAAACGTGTAGCTTGAGCAAATCTTGAGTGTAACTGCAGCTAAACTATCAGGTGTTAAAGTAGGGAATCCGGGGGAATCTCTACCTTATCCTCCAGTGGCAAATATTGCTGCTTTAAACCAAAATATTCCAAGTTGCTACATCTTCCTCATTTGAAGTATACTCACATACTTGAAATATGTGAATGAGAAAGTTTGGTGCCCAGAAATGTTCACAAGATACCAAGTATGAAATACCTTGGCACACACTGAGCTTTGCACAAAGAGACAGCAGACAAATTTGGTATTAAATTTTCCTGGCTGTTACTGTATGTGTCCAGGAGATGTCACTGAGAATCTGTAGCAAACCAGCCTAACTGGGTACCTGCTGGTCTAGAGTGCAGCAGTCTGGGGAAAGCCTGACCAAACTTGCAAGGCAGCATATTCTACATCAGTGCTGACTGCAGACAGTGCAGCTGGAGGTCCAGCTGCCATGCATCAGCATTTGCCATCACCCCAAGGCCAGTGGGGAGGTTAATGTGGAGGCTGTGGCTCTGCTCAGCATTTGAAATCCAATTCAGTGCAGTGTGAATAATGGCTTTCTTGCTTTCCCTCTTGGCTGAGACACTTTTGAGTCTCTGTAGGCCTGTTTTCTTCCTAGCAAGGTGAGTTTAGTGAATGTTCTCACACAACTGAGTCATTTTCAGATGTAATCAAAGCAATAACCAAGCTTCAGAAAGGAAAAGAGGGGCTGAAGGTAATGTGCTGATGCCATGTCACCAGATATCAAGAAGAAAAAGGGTTTCCTTGTTCAAAATTCCTGTTTTCTAGAGCTCTGAGTTTTACCTTGTGCAATCATTTTATTCCACAGCATTCCAGCTCTCCTTGGCCAGAAAGGATTTTAGATAATCCAACTGAGGCTGTGAGGATAGGGCAGAGGCAGGATCAGGACTAGCAAGGACTGTCCACTCTACAGAGAAATAGCCAGGAATTACTGGAGCACCTCCTTGCAATGACCACCAACAGAGCAGGAGAAACTGGTTTATGGCATCAGCTGTGGTTATCAACAGGGAAAGGCAATGGTGGAAGGGAGCAGCCTGGAAACAGGGATTATTTATGGGGTTTTAGAGGGTGCTTTCAAGGAATGAGAATGGGTTTCCCCCCCCCCCGCTCCCATGCTCCTAATGGGATCATTTATTGGATATTTTCCTGAGGAAGGTAATTTACTGCCTCACAGCTTCCTCTTTACTAAAGAGAAGCCCAGAAACTGGCTGTCCCTTGGGTAAGAGTCCTCTGTGTGTGATGAATGATTCAGAAAACTGTGTCTGCAGCAGAAATACACTCAGTATTGGGTTGTTACAGCCAATGAGCCTGGTCCAAAAAGTAGATTTACATAAAAATTGCAGAAAAAGGAGAAAGACTCAGGGAAAATATCCTTAATACCCTGTTTAAGGAGAACTAAGCAATAAGGTACCTGTAACAAAAGCTTTGTTTCATCATGTTGCTTTATGTGCTGCTGCCCCCTCAGTCTGCTCTCAGCTTTGAGCCCAAGCTGGTGAGAAAACCCCTCATAACTTCTGTGTGGTTGGAGCTGATGATGATTACTGGATGTGGGTGCTTTAGAAGGAGAAATATGCCAGTGCTTCCCACTTGAGTACTGACCAGTCTGTCCAAAGTCATAAAATCACCTTCTAAACTTTGACCTTTTTTTTTTTTTTTTTTTTTTTTTTTTTAGGAGGAAGAGGGAAGGATGGGGCACCCATTATAACCTTTCCAGAATTTGCAGGATTCAGTGAGATACCTGATGATGATTTTCTGAACGTGGTCACTTATCTAACCAGCATTCCCAGGTGAGACTAAGCACAAATTTCTGTTGATTTCCTAGAGAGTTTTGCTTCCCCAATGGCTCACTGATTTTAGTGGTGCTACCAGGACAAACCAGTGCCTCTGCATCTCTCCAGTCATTATGAAACTTCCCTATCTACTGGAGGCCCTAGGAATTGTGTCGTGGAAGAGAGAACTTCACACAGGGCAGGTTGAACTGAATTGGAACAGGAATAGATCTAAAGAGCAGCAGCAAAGGTGGCAGATCAAAGGGAGCTAAGAGAGGTTGTTTGTGAGAAACTTTAGGGGCACTGGATGTAGTGAGGGAAGGGCTGCTTCAGGAAGGAGCCGTACTTACACAGCCCCCATGACAGCTTTTTCTCTGAGTGCACCTTGCTATGCAGCTTTCCCTTTGCTGAGAAAGCAAGTGAGGTGCCCCACTGACAGGATTCTGGCAAGCACCATGTGCTTTCAGGTACTTCATTTCTTTGGAGATTGCTCCACAGCCAGGATGTTTTCCTTGCTTTTTGCCTGCAGCTTTATAAGGATAGTGAAACAAACTGACTTCCCCTCCTCTGAGGAAATGTGCTAAGGCCTGACTGCTGAATTATTTTTTTGTTCATCTAAGAGAGCTTAAAATTTTTTCATTCCCCTGATCCTGTCTCTAGACCATGGCTGTTTGTACTAGTGAGAAGCGCAGCAACAATTTATCATTTCCTGTGGTCTTCTGCAAAAAGGTGCTCAGAGGATCATAGCAGAAAACGTGCCTCCTTCAAGTCTGAGTGAGAAGTTTTACAGCTCCACCTACGTGTATTTGCCAAAGTCATGGCCAAAGGGTTGCCAAAGCAAGCTGAGAGAAACCACATACTGTGAACTTAACAGCTTCATTGTTTCACTCTGCTCTGTGGGACTTTTGTTCATCCAGGGGAAACTCTGTTTTGAGTATTTCTTTACTCCTTCAGGACTGGGAGGGTGACCAGCCCCAGGGTATATACAACAGCAGCAGTGGCTGAGAAAACCATAAAAGTAGTTTTTCAGTTCTTTGTACTTGGTATGCAGGGAGATGATTCCCAGTGATTTTGTCACATGTGGGGAACCAGCATGTTACATTGTCAACATGACAGACAGAAACCCTTTGAGCTTTTGCAGCCTGTGTGATGCCCAAAAGAAATGCCCACAGATGCATTCAAAAGAAATTAGCCAAATTCATGAAAGATTGCTCCATCAATGGCAGCTGGACACAATGACTCAAATACAAACCAGGCTGAAGAAATTAATTTATTCCTTAATGCTGGGACTTGGGAGAATATATATAAAGAGAAATACTGTCCTTCTCATTTTCCTGCTGCCTTTGTCTCAGCAGCCACTATCTACCAACACTGGAGTCAGGGTGTTAGGCTAGATGGACCTTTGCTTTGAGACAGTTTCAGTTCTCTTCTATCTTCTCTTCCCCTGAGGAATCCCAGAGCCATGTGCAAAGAATGAAGAACTGAGTTTCAAAACTTTGTAAGTCAGGAGAGCTGTGATATACCTATTTTACAGATGTTGAGATACGTGTGAGTAATATCTCACTCCACAGACAGGATCACCAGAACTTGTGTTGAGTAAGTGACTGCTCAGTTTGCTCTAAATGACCTGTTCAAGGTCAAGCTGGGGTTTCAAGGTACATTTTCTGCATACCAGCACCTTGGTTTGGCTCTTAGGTTCATCACAGACCACACTGAAGGGATGTGAATTTTCCACTATATTTATTGCACTTTATTGCAGTGCTTTTAGAAAGACTGACTGCATTTTTTGAATCACCATTTGAAACTTGCCACTATCTCTGTAAATGGTGAGGGAGAAAGATGTTAATTTAGAAGAAGAACCTGAGCAGCAAGCTTTGTGTGATTTATGACATAATTATGTAGAGTTCAAACTCAATGAGGCCCAAGCTGTGGGTCTGTTTGGGTGCAGCAGAGCTCTGTCAATCTGCAGTTGGCTGGTCCATGCACACAGTGTCTCTGCCATGTACCTCAGCAAGCAGTAAAGGGTGTGCATTGTTACTTTTGCCAGCACTACTGTACTAGATAGGGCTGTGTGTAAAATAACAGTATTCCTGTGTAATAGCCTGAGTATTCCTGTGTGTGATTTCACTGCTAGTTGTCCACCTTTTACTTTAATTCTCAAGAAAGATGTGAAGGTATCCAACAAAGTGACTAAGAACAGAGAACAGTCTCTAACTCTTCTGGAGTTACAAAGTTATGGCCATGAATCAGGTAAGAAGAGGTATAGTTTGAAAAGCCCTTCATCCTATTTATCATAGAAAATACTTCCTTCTTCAGAGCTTAGTGAACCAGAAAAATCAGCATAATTTTCCAGGCAAATGTAGAGAGAATATCTGTCTTTTATAGTGTCTGACTTTGCATATCCTGTAGAATAATGTTCATGCTAGTTGTGGAGATAAGCTCTGTGATTGCAGATAACATCACTTAGTGTTAGTAACTTTCTAAGTCCCTCTGGAATAATTAATCTTATATGCTCATCTGACAAAACATATGATAGGGTTGAAGATCAGCCCAGTGAGATTTTTGTCACCTGATTCATTTTCCCTGTGGTGCAACTGCTCCACCAAAGGAGTCTGCATACAAACACATCCACAGACACTCAGTAACATCATGGTGTATGTACATGCATACTTCTGTGCATGCACTAGATATCTCCAGAAAGCCCTTTTTTACTTGCCTTATTCCATGGCCAGAATTCCTTTCTCTTTAGCTTGGCATGGATTAAGTACTTTGATAAACAGATGTCCTTTTCTCCTTCCAAAAGAGGTCAGGAAATTCAACATCTCAAGTCAGTGTTCAAGAGCAAACCTGAATATAGAGCTGAGGATGGAAGAATTCTGCTGATTGCAGATATTTCATTCAGGGAAAGAGAACCTTTCTGCCAGACATCTGTAGATTGGGCAAATGTGACAGAATTTATTTTGGAGGCAAGCCTGATGTTTATCTCCTCTTCAGGATTGTCTTCAAACCCTCCTTTTCAGAGAACTAGAGAAACCCCAATGCATTTTCATAATGAGGGTAGAGATATTACAGTACTGACACTGAGAAAATTGTTAGAATGTGTGTGTGTGTTTGTTCCTAAACAAACTTTTTCTGGATGCCCACTGGAGTGGGGGTTCTCAGCTGTACATCCACTTGTGCTGATGCTGCCATCTCAGCCAAGCCTCTTCCTGTGGCTGTGGGCCTGCATCCATCCCTTGGTGCCAAATGACATTCAGACCTTGGCATGGCCTTTCAGCATGCTGGTGAAATAGGATCCCTTGCTGACACTCTCTCTGTTTCCCTGGTTAAGTTTAGGACTTTGTCAGTCCTATCTAGCTAAAAAGAAAAAAATCCCCAAAACCCTCCAACAATAACAACAGCAAACAAACAATCCCACAAACAAGCAAAACAACAAAAAACCCCTTCACATCAAAAAGCAAACATACAAGTACCATTGGCTTATCTCAGTGACTGCAGCTGATGCTGTGCTGAACATCATTTGAGGATGAAGGGCCCAGGTTGACACTTTTGTGTTTAGTTTCTCTCACCCTTTCTGTAACCATCTGCAACACACACAATATCTTTGTTGCCTTTATTTGAACATTATCAAGGAATTTCATTCTGTGGAATATTTGTTGAGCTACTGAAGGATGTGTCTGTGTTTGTGTATATCTAAGACTACTGAAAAGTATGTATACAATTGTGTATTTATGAAAGGTAAACCAGATAAATTCTCTTCCCTGTGCTTGAGAGGCATTGCTGCAAACATATTTTCTGTTCTCTGCAGAGAGCTGCATGTTGCACTACTAAAGAGGAAAGGTCATATATTGTCATTGAATTTTTAAATCCTCAGAGGAATGCTGTAAAAATATTGCATTGGAAAATTCAGTGAGTTTTCCTGTTATCAGTATGAACTACTAGGAGCATTCACGTGGCATCCCAGTTTTGCACAATACTTTGGCTTTCAGTTTTTGATCCTGCAGACCTGCTACAAGAGCTCAGAGTTGTTACTGTGTTGATAGTCTTCAGTAGATTATTGACATGAGTTTGGATAAAATGACCCATGGAAGCAGTTCCTGAGTTGGTTCTTATATGGACAGTGGAATAGGGATCAAGGAGAAACTTTAAACCATTTTTTCCCCTTAACCTGTGATAGGATGTTCGATTGCACTATGTCCTCTGATTATGACATTTATACTCTTGCTGCCTGCCTCTGGTTTGTTCTGAGATGACTGAGCCATCCTTCTTTAGTGAAGGTTCTGGACACTCACTGTGTACTTCTTAGCTTCTCCAATGCTGAGTGCTCTTGAAAGGCAGAGAAAAGAGCAGTCCCACTGAAACCTGGCACTCCAGAGTGGAATTTTTGAGAGGGAAAGAGAGGATGTGGTATTTATGAAGTCTACAAAGGTGGAATGGAGCACCAAATCACTGCCTCCTAGATCCTCCTTGAAAAGCACTGAGAAGGAACAGGAACTGTTATTCTAGCCAATATGTTGAAAAGGATAGTTTGGAATGACTTGCAACCCCAGAACAAGTTTGTGATTGGCAAAATAGAACTCTTTATTTTCTGCTTTGCCTACCAGAATTCCTGGGACTCTGTGTACACAAGTCAGGGGATACTGATGCCCTGGAGCTCAGTGCCCCTGTCAGGTGTCAGCATACTTGGAGAATGAAGACTGTAGGGGGGTGTCTAATTTTGCAGGGAAAAAAAAAGATCTGGGGGTTTTGTCTTCAAAAGAGCACAGTGTAATTTGTGATCCTGAACTATTCATGTCACCTAGACTGGCAGCAGAGTAGCACAGCAGCTGAGAGATTCAGCAGATAAAATATTCATGTTTTGTGTAAGCTGCTAGCCTTATGCTGGAAAGAGAAATTTTGCTGGCTTTCCTTTTCATGTGCGTTTCTGCCAAATATTCATTCTTTCCACTGTACGTTGTGTTTTCATAATGGGCTCCGAGCGTGCCGTGACGGAGGCTGTGTTTTGCTGCAGTTCTCTGCCTTGGAACAGGAGTGTCTCCCTCTAACCCAGCACACCTATTTCATCTGTTTTGCAGTCTGGAGGCTGCCAGCATCGGGTTCATCATCATCATAGACAGACGACGGGACAAATGGAGTGCAGTCAAGGCATCCCTGACACGAATAGCAGTAAGTGCTTGCTTTTGTTATTTATCTTCTAGAAATTAAAATTGTCTGCTGAACCTTCAGCACATGATACAGCCTCCTCTGCTCATTTTAAGCTCCCATTTTCTGGCTGTGGATGCAGATTCTCCCTGACTCTGCAGCTCCTAAGTGTTAAATAAGAGAGGGAGGAAGCTGCAGAGACAAATTACAGTCTTGTTTACTGCTGAATTAGGACAAATTCCTTATTTTCTGGGTTGACTGCAATATAAATTCTAATAATTTGAAGTTGGTTCCTAGAGGAGTGTTAAGAGGTACCCCTTCTGTGCCCTGAGGAGGGATGACGTGGCCTGCTTATGAAAGAAATAGATCCCAAGGGATTTGTGTTTGCACAGTAGTAAATGATCTCTGTCAGAAATTCTTAATAGCTTATTTGCAAAAGTCAGAGCTGGGCACTGATTTCCAGTGCTAAAACAAGCAGCTGGTTTTATACATCTCTTACTAGGAGCATTTACTGTGAGAGGACCAAGCACCTACACACAGAGGTGTAGGATGGTGGGATGACAAAGGCGACTTTAAGTTCTTTCAAGGTATTTAGACAGAAATGTTTTTAATTCTCAGGCTTTTTTGCTGCTCTCTTCAAGAAATTGTTCTTTTTTTATGCCTGATGAGCTCAGAGGAGTGTGAGAGATGTAGGCTGGGTGTTGCAGGCAGGGCCATATCTGATGAACATGTTGAGTGTCTGCCTGTGTGTAAAAATATGTGAGGTTAAAAAGATTCAAAACCCTTTGCAGAGTGAATAGATAGGTCAGCTTGGGGAACCCATCTGTGCTACCGGCTTCCCTCACCAGTCCAGGGTGGGCAGCCAGCTTTGCCCTCTAGTGGCTGCAGCCTAAAAAATGGGAAAATGGTGCGGTGGTGCTAGTGGGGCTTGGTGGGATTCGGGTCTGGGGGAGAAAGGCAATAGTCAGGAATGATAAATCTGTATCATGAAACAACATATGGCTGGGCAGTAAAATACATGGGTCAGTCTTCCTGATGGGCAGTAAAATACATGGGTCAGTCTTCCTGATGGGTTTGGAAACAGTGCCAATGAGCACATGCTGAATGGATCAGCTGAGGCAATGAGCAGCTGGACTGAGCAAGATTCAGTAAGCCTTACCTGCTTTGCCCTGCTGGTGAGGAAACACTTGGCTGAAAATTCCCTTGTAAGGTAGAAATGTGCCTTCTAAGAATTCTATATTTCTTGCAGGGAGCATTTCCAGGGAACCTGCAGCTGGTGTTTGTCCTGAGACCCTCCCGCTTTATCCAAAGGGCAATCGCTGACATTGGCATTAAACTCTATCGAGATGACTTTAAAATGAAGGTACCGGTAAGCATGCAGTTTTTTGTCCATGCATTTTCTTTTCTCCATTTCTGCAGTTCTGGGCTCTCAGCAATTTCCCATAACCCATGACTGCAAGTGGCACCTGGGGCTTTTCATCTGGGTCTGTGTGGTGATGCCAAAGAGCAGTGGATGGTTCATAGTGTTTAATGGACACGTTCCCATGTCTAGTCTAACTATAAAACGTGGCTCAGTTTTTGGCATTTTAACTCAGTGGAGATGTTCCCTTCATGTAGGCAGAGGCAGATCCCACTCCAGTGACAAACAAAAGTATTCAGGACTACAGAGCAGTGGAAGCCTAAGGCTGAATTCTGCACTGTTTGATGGGTTATCCATGGCAGTGCTGACTGTCCCTCTAACATTGCTTTTCTTAATGTCTTTTATGATTCCCATGCCCTCAAGATTCAGAGTTTGTGTTTTAGTTATTTTTATATGCACTTGGCATATGTGTAGGTTAATGAGACTGTGATATGAAGAAGGTTATCAATCCTGAAAGAGTTGGAGATTATTTTATCAGGGGTCTTTTAGGAGTTGTTTTTAGCTGCATGTTTGCATGTGGCATCAAAATTTTTAACGTTTTATGCATAAACTTGAATTATGATTATTGATGATATTTCATCCTGGATCAGACTCATACTGTGTTCCACAGTGACTTTACTGGAGGGATTTCAGATGACTGCTTTGGATTTTGCTTTTGGGTTTATGTTGTTTTAAAAAATACTTATGATCTTCTCCAACAAATTCTAGGTCTGTTGAAACTCAAGTTGGAAGTTCAGGTCTTAAAAACACTTTCTGCTTCTCCTGAAGTGAGAGACAGCATCTATTTATTACAGTGCATACAGGAAAGGAACCATGAATAGACATTTGGTTACTGTGGTTAAGTGGTAACATTTACTGTCTTTTGGTAAGGGTGGCTTTTTGGTAAAATGCAAACTTGATGAAAAAAATTACATTTGAATGCAAACCAAAATATTTTATAGTAGTTTAAAAAAATGGATGCATCTATATTTAATATGCCGCAATCTGTTGCTATAGCAACATTTCTACCAGTGGCTGCAGCCCAGAAAGGAACAACTTCATCAAGGACTGGCATTTTCCAACAATTCAGCATTTCCTATACTTTTAGCAATTTATTTGACATCAGAGTTGCATTTCAAAACTTGGAAGGGATCAAAGTTGGAAGGGAGGTTAGTTCTAGGCAGGGGTCTGCATTAAATATGAAGTGCTAACTTATCTTTCTTATAGGCAGGAAAATCAAGATATCAGTTTAGTTTGGGGTTGTCTTGGATATTTTGAGCCATACTGGATATGTCCACAGAGCTCTTAGAGAGCAGCCTTACAAAAACTAAGAGCATGACACACCTGCTGCCTCCTGCCCAGATATCTGCAGGCAGCCTGTCAGATTTATAGACAGGCTGCCCACATATGTCTGATGCTATTCTAAGTTACTTGGGATTGTAGTACAGATGTTCTAAGTTTCTGGGATCTGTCATGCTCTCTGGAGGGGCTTTTCTCCTGGGTTGCTCATCCTAAAAATACCATCTGGGCATGCCCTGCATACCCCAGTTTCAGAGCAGGGAAGTTACTGAGAACAATGTCTGTTTGTCCTCCTTGAAAACAGCATCCTAAATGCCAAGCAGGAGAACAGGACCACAGAGTTCTTGCTCCACTGGAGATGTGCTTACTCAAGGAATTAGGGATCAGTACCTACCTTCAATATCATCATAATCTTTTAAATTGTTTGCATGTTGTTTGTTTGTGTTGTGTGTTTGGCTCTATGACAACATTCATGCTGTAACTGGCCCGTGGATAGGTGGCATTTTCTATGACAACTGTGAGTCAGGACCAAGGTATGAGCATTCAAAAGGAGCTCCAAGAATATTGTGTGTGTTTGTTAAGGAAACATTTGCTTAATAATTTATTTGAGCTATCAGACTGCAAATATGCTCAGAAAAATAGATTTGCTGGGTTAAATCAATACTGGAATGAGTAGAAACCAGAAGATCAAAGAGGAGCTGGAAATAAAGGCTGCAATAACCAACCAGACACAAAAAGGAAATGCAGGATTTATATCACATTGACTTATGAATATGGGTAATAAAACCTCATCAGGTAAATTTCTATTGGGATAGTGATTTGATTAGATATCATTAGCCAGGATCAAGATATAGAAATATAGGAGACACAGCAATGTTCATCTGAGATTAAAATCTGTGAATTCAAAAGGAACACTCAGAGATGTGCCCAAGGAACCTCCCATCATAGGAAGTGAATTAAAGCATCTTCAGAACATACATAAAAGTCTGAACAATCTGTCCATAGCAAATACTTCCTTGAGCTTTTTAGTCTGTGACTTCTTTCTGACAGCCTAACTCATCCAGAAGCAGTCCCCCCACAGCTCCATGTTCCACACTGACCCCTCTCTTCTAAACTGCTGCTCTTTGCACTCCCCAGCTGACAGACTGTGGCTGTCTCTTGTCTGGCAAGCAGCATGGGAGATGCTAATGCCCTCTCAGAGTGGGTTTTTAGATGGATGCTGGATTGCTCATGGGCTTTCTCCTGCAGGAATGCCTGCATGGTTAAGACCCACACCCTGTTGGGTAGCACCATAGCTGGCAATATTAATAGGTTTGTTTAGTGGCTCATGCTGAGCATACCAAGTTCAAACAAACATAAAATTCTTCCTAAAAGGAAACTGCATGACAGTGTACCTCTGTGCTTTCAGTGAGGTTTGAAGTATCAGAAGAGTTCCAGCTTGCCAGCAACATCTCTGATGGGGAAGAGCTACAAAGCAGTTAAGATTTACTTTTTCAAATGTGATTTCCAATTCAGAATTAGTGCATAGACTTTATGTTCCAGTATGAGGCCTTTTCAAGATGATACAGCTTTTTGAACTTTCTTGCTTTGATCATAACAGAACAGTGTTTCATAACACATTCAGGGAACAGTTTTTCCTTTAACTTTGGCTGAGATACCTTTCTTTGCCACAAGTTTCTTCACCAACAAAGTCTCCTTGTTTCTGCATTTAAAGACAGAGGTTAAGGAGAAGATGAAATGATGGAAGTGAAAAAGAACAGAGTGAGGGCCTACTTGAGAATTTTCAGCCTGTATGGCTCCCTGGGGCCAGATGCATCCTCCACTACATTCTTGTGTCCAAGTCAGGTTAAAGTCTGGATGGATGGACAACTACATGAGGTTTTAAAAACTAGTTTCATGATGGGTTAGGAGGGTAATGGTAATGGGCCATACTCTGCCTGAAAGTGGGCAACAAATGGAGAGTTGTAGTGATACCTGCTGGGACCTGCCCTGTTTGATGTCTTCATCAGTGACATGGAAGAGGCAACAGGCTACACTGTCATCAAATGTGCAGATGACACTAAATCAGGAGGAGTAGATGGTAAACTCCAAGACAGGGCCACTGGAACAAAAATTCAAGGAATGGGCTGACCAGCATATTATTTTTTATATACCAAAGGGGCAAAGCAAAGTCCTGCAACTGGGAAAGAGTTTCCTTCCACAAGGATTTTCTTACTCAAGAAATAACTTATGGTCTTCCCTTCCAACAACATAACAGTTTTGTTGTTGACAATGATTCACAGTGTAGCCTGTCTGGGGAGCATCTCTGCAGAAAGGGAGCTGGGAACTTGGTAGACAGCAAGCTGTACCTGAGCCAGAGTGTGCCTGGCAGCAAAGGAAGCCATCAGCATCCTGCATTAACAGGAGCAGTATGAACAGGAGCATAGCCAACAGGTTGAGACAACCACTTATCCCCCTTTACTTGGCTCTAATTAATTTACATTGAGAGCACCCTGAGTTTTGGTTCCCCCAGTACAAGAAAAATATTAACCTGGAGTAATCTTGGAAAGCCAAGAAGGTCAGGACTTGGGGCATGTGCTCTGTAAGAAGATGCTGAGGGAACTGTGCTTGTCTAACATGGAGAAGGGAAGGCTTAGGAGGGTTAATATGACAAAGCAGCAGCTTTCCAGTCCCTCCAGGTTACTGGGCACTGCAGCCAGCTTGTGTGTGGTGGTAGGATAAGAAATAACTGACATCAAGTGAAACAAGGGCAGCTCTGACTTGACATAAGGAAAAACTTTCTTACCACAAAGACAATCAGGCAGCAGACCAGACTGCCCAAAGAGGTTGTACAATCTCAATCATTGGATGCTTTTAAGTCTTTGGTGGATAAAGACCTGAGCAACCTGGTTTGACCTCACAGCTGACATAGCTTTGAGAAAAAAGTTGGATTAGAGAGCTGAGGTTCCCACCAAGCTGAATTATTCTAGAAAGATTCTGTAACAAAGATCAGCTAAAAACTTGTTTGGGTTTGTTCTTGAGGCTTTTCTTAGAGCACCGTTAGCCTAGAATATGCATCCTCTTGTCTCCATATATCTGCACTCATCTCACTGTCCACAGTGTTTGTCAGTGTATTTACCATGCTCCATTGGAGCCTGCTGACATGCAGAGCCACTTAAGCTTTCTTTAAATAGGGTCAAGTAACACATTTGACATGTTTTTGACATTTATTTATTTAAAATTCTTAATAAATTGTGCTCAATTCTGTTGCTGAAATCCTGGCGAAACTTCTAGCTGTTGGAACAACAATATATGAGTGTTACTTGTGTAACCACTTGTGTTGGCAAATTTACAGAGGTTGCCAAAAGTTAATGCTGCTTATCTGAAGCTGAACTCAAATCTTGTTTGGCTTTCTTCAAGCAAGTCTAGTGGTAAGGAGATTCTAAAGTAAAAGAATTTATCTAGATGCATTTCTCCTTTTTATTCCATTATGATTTTAAATGGAAAAATGCCAGTGAATTCAGTAAACATACAGTGCCAAAAAATCAGAAAATGGAAAGAAAAATCTTATTCTCAATGGTTTAATTTCAGCACTTCCCTGGATCAAGTGGTTTATGTTGAAAAAGATGCTTAACTTGCCTGTGCCTCCATTTCTCTGTAAATAAATGTTATCTAGAGAATAAATTATGTTATGGAAGTTTGTGTGAACATTATGAGTACCATACTTTTGCTCTTGATGCACATGCAAAATGAGTCAGCCCAGCAAGGAGGAAGATGATGTCAAACCAAGGTTAGTTCAAGAATGTCCAAGTACACATTGAGAAGGCAAAATGTAGGGAAAATAAACTGTGGCCATGGCATGAGAAAATGCAAAATGAGAACTGATGGCCTCTGGTGGAACTGCAGCGGTCATCTACGTTCAGGCAAACCCAAATCCTAGAAACACTGATTAGAAGGTTTGTTATTTCTCTCAGTCCAGTGTGTTTGGATTCCTTTCAGATCATCATGTTAAATTCTGTCTCTGATCTGCATGGCTACATTGACAAGAGCCAGCTGACGCGGGAGCTGGGAGGGACCCTGGAGTACGGGCACAGCCAGTGGATCCATCACCGCACGGTGAGTGCTGCTCTGCACGTCACACCACAGCTGCCCAGGCACAACTGCAGAGCAACCACTCAGCAGTACAGCCTCTGGATTCTGCTAGGGACTCGGGGAAAGAGGAAATCCGTGACTCAAACAGAGAAAGGCAAATTCCCCAAAAGTTTGTAATGGAAGCAGTAATTGTATCTCACTGTGTACCTGGCCCAGGGCCTAACTGTGTCGTGGTATTCTTACTCAGCAAGGCCTTCTCTTGCCTTCTCAATAATTGATGGCATTCATAGGCCTTCAGCTGAAATTGAAAATAGGCTGTAGCACTTTGCTGACTTCACAAAGGTCAAAAATCTCACTTTAATTATTAATTATGTCCATGCTTTTAAGAGAATAAAAATACTCAGGGCACTATATTTTTTTTTCCATTTCCATATTATACAAGCATGCTGGGTCTTATTTTGGGTAACTGAAGAACAGTTGCTAGTAGGAAGGCAGAAAGACTTTTTTATTCTATTGAGGAAACTTGTACAGGTTTGATTGCTTCCTTTTTGGGCTGGTTAATGCATTTCAGTGTCTGCTTCAAAACAATGAAAACAATTTATTATGGTGCCCAGTTAAGATGACAGTTCACAAAAAACAGACTCCAAACTCTGGCACATTAGCAGACAAAATATTGTTTCATTCTTCCTAAGCAAAAATGTGCTAAGCTGGGTCATAATCCTGGAAAAGTAATTAATTTCACAGAGAGTTTATACAATGTTTGTGTCTCTCTTTGTGGACCTACTTGCAAGATTGATAGATTAGAGCCCACATCCAATGTAAGCCTCGATGTTTTGCAAAGATCTGAACAGCTCTGGGTTTGAGTCTGTTGTTGCTGATGAGCTGGTTACACCTAACCCACAAAAAGAGCTTTTCTGAGGTAATTTAAGTCAAACCACTTTTGTCATTTTCTTGCTATGGTTTTTTTTGTGCTTTGCTGTCCTTATTAAATTTTAGTCTCCTTGAGAACCACCAAATATTTCAGGCTTCTAAATATGCAAACATAGAATCTGAATTTCGTCTAGCATTGATTTTCTACATTTATAACTGTGTTGACTATAATGAGGTTGGAGTTGAGATGAGTGAACAGGCTTATGTGTCAAAAGTATCAAAAATAAGAAAATGTCCTTGCAGGAAGGAGGGGTGTGAAGAAATGAATCATCTGTAAGAGCTTTCAAACAACAAAAGGTCTGAAAATATGAAGGGGGATAAAAAAGCTGTATTATTTATTAATGACAGGGATCTACATAAAGCAATAATATATATTTTGGTAAAATATGCAAACAAAATGAGCCAAGAATTTACAGGAGTAGGGCTATGTAATCCCCAGAGGTTTTGGTTAAATTTGTTAGAAAAAATTTTACCAAGCACAGAGACTGGAAAGAAACCAATCCACAGATGTGACTTAGGTACATGGAACAATTTATTGTTCATATGCACAGGAGAGAGTGGGGGCAAGCAGGCTATTAAGTGAAACACTGACAAGTTCATGGTGCAGTCAGCCAAGGAATATCTGCTGGATAAGAGGCATCAGCTTCCATGGCACCTTGAAACAATCTGACTTCCAGCCTTGCTGAGCTATGGTCTTCATGCCCTTTGCTGCTTCTCTCAGTGTTCTCATGTCTTGTCCTGCCAGTGCTTTTCTTCAGAAAAAGCTTTAAAACCTGGCCAAATGGCAGTGACACAGCAACCTCCTTGCATCATTCACTGTTTCTGCTCTCCTCTCTTGGCTGCCAGGAGCCTGTGAACTTTCTTGCCCCCAGAGTGAATTTTTGGCTTTCAGTAAATGGCCTTTGGTCATGGATGGCCATGTCTGTGTTGCAGTCAGAAGTGTGACATTTCAGCCAACTCTAATCCAGTAGTTCCAGTGCTGAGAACAGCAGCATACACTAAGATAGAGCATGTGTGAGTCTGTACTGCTTGTGCTGAAAGCAGACATGGGTTTATGGGGGAAAAGCGAAGAAGGCTGTGAACTCTGCTAGCATTCCTTCATGGGGGCATGTTTGAGATCACAAATGTGGGCTAATTTCTCTCTACATCTTTTGGATGATGATCTACCTCCAGTTTGTTTTTCTCTGAGCACACAGCATAATTTCATCTGTCACAGTTGCAAGCAATGAATTCCCATCATTGCTGGAGAAAGGAATGCAGTGTGCAACAGCTACAAGGTGCTTGATTGGGTGTAACAGCATCCCTAGTGCTTGTTGACTGACTCAGACCTGTGGGGGATTAGATCAAAATGTACAAAGAAGAAAGAGCTATACAGAACAACACAGCCTCCCCCAAATTTGGGCATGATCATGGAAAAACATTCCATGCAGCTAGATATAAAGTGTCACAGGTCTGAACATTGTATTCTGCTCTAAGAAGGTGGCATTGATTTTTTAGCCTTCCTCACTTCCCCATTCTTCATTAAAACCAGACTTCTGACAAGTTTTGTGATAAAGAAACCCAAGTGATAAAGAAACAGCAATGATCCCATGAATTTATGCATTTTAACTGTATTTGTAGTTACTTGTTCCTGTATTTGTGTACTAGCATGGACAGATGAGAGGGAGGGACTAGAATGCATCTCATACAGATAAGCAAGATGGAGATGCACATATTCAGAAGTCAGGGGAAGACAGATTACTGCTGAGTGAACAATGGCTAGATAAATATAAAGGCTTTGCCCTATATATTTTAGTAGTGTTCTCAACTTCAATAAAGCCTTCATTAAAATTTTAAATGCAGCAGAATTTCCCAGCAAGCATGGGCAGAGGATCTGAAGTTCCAGGCCTGCCTTTGAAGCTGATGTCCTCTGTGGTTTCATTGTCTGCTGAGCTCTGGGAGTTCCCCGTTGGCTCATGGAGGTGACAATATGTGCAGACCTGTGAAAAGGTCATTTGTGGTTTAATTTGTAACTTTTAACACATCCACCCAAAAAAAGGCAATGTGACCAGCTTTACAGGCATGTAATACTTGCAGCATGGTGTGCCTGAAGCATGAAGTGTTGTTGAAGGGCTAAGGGTAAATAACCAATCTGTGACTTTATGCTTTTGCTTTTCCAGGCTATTGAAAACTTTGCAATGACAGTAAAAACAACAGCACAGATGCTACAGAGCTTTGGAACAGACTTAGCAGAGACTGAACTTCCCAACGACGTGCAGTGCACAGAGGAGCTTCTCTCCTCACACACCGAGCACCACAGCAAGCTGAAGGTGATTGTTGCCCCACGATGGCTCCAGCAGTGTAATAGATGAGCTCTGACCTAACAAAATTTTCTGCCATCACTTGGCAATCCATTGTCTGGAAACCACTGAGGAGGAGGACAGACACCTGGGTTCAGGAGGTCAATTTGATTCAGCTGTGGAAAAAGGACATTTTACAGCCTCAGGAATGATAGAATGGGGATGTGTCACTTCCACTGTGTGAGGGGGAGTAAAGGGGTCACATCTGGAATAGCATGGGCCCTTGATGAAGAGTTTATCAGAAAGGATGAATTTATATTGGAGCAGAAAAAGAGAACACCTGTGAGGATAGTCAGGAATAGAATGATCTAACTAGATGGTGACTGTTGTTTTGTTTAAAAAATAAATTTGGGCTAGTTTGGCTTTGCAGAATAAGGATCAGAAGTAAATATTACTGCTGTCAGCAAATGCCTTAGGTTAAACACAATATTAAAAATACTACTTAAGCTATATTAGCACAAGAACAATTTTTATGGAAGAACTGTGCAGTGATGTGGGGATTCGTCATCTGACAAGTTAACGTTTGAGCCTCCTTGACTTTTTTATTGCTCATCTTTCATGCTGGGAAGACACTTCTGTGGATGACTTCTTATAGCTGGTGTACTATGGCTCAGCATGGCACAGTGTTGTTTGAGGAAATTCCATTAAGAATTGCAATGTCTCAGCCCAGTCTCTCAGCTCACAATCTACAGCATACATTCAGTTTGTGGTAGAATAATTTATTCTGCAAGCGGCCTGGTCAGATATGGAATCTGCTCAGAAATTACTCTATTCCTTTTTTCAGAAATAGTTTTGCTATTCAAAGTTAAAAGATTTAGGTCTCTGCATTTGCTAGAAAAACATACCCCTTTGGTAAGCATTTATATTTTGTTTCAAGTATTTTGTACCTATGAAAGGATCCTCCTTTATCATTACTCTGTTGTCATCTAGGAGATGTGGGTGTTGTTAGAAGTACATACAATTTGGTTTTTGGCTTGTTTTTTCCCCTCAGGATGAGCTGAAGCTGGCAGTGAAGCAGGGGGCCACCTTACTGACATGCATCCGGGAGCCAGTCACCCGAAGTGCCAACTGCAAACTCAGCCCAGATGAACTGGAAAATGTGGCCACTGTGGAAAGGTCAGTGGAGCTCAATTACCTTGTGCAACTTGCTGATTTATTCCTAGGAGATGCAAATGTAATTTAAATAATTTAAATATGCAGATTATAAATTACCACTGGTTCACATACTCAGGATTTATGGACAGGTAAGTCCAAGAAGGAAATAGCTTAGAGGAAATGACTTGATTAGACTGCCAAGGCAAGTTCAAACAAGTCCTGAATTTCTTGGTAATTTTTGGTCAGACCACAAACTACCTGGCTGAAGATTTCAGGTGAGACTTATTTCTCCATAACATGTATATCCTCCAAACTTCTGTGCCTGGCTAGAAAGTAGTACCTGAGTCTCTGTGAGATGAGTGGGTGATGTGCTTGTGAGTGTCTGTGGAAACACTGGGGGAAGAGCAGATGAAGATGATACCTGAAACATTCTGTGTGTCACAGATCCAGAGATACCCAGAGAGAGAACCCCCTTTTCCTTCCTACAATGCTAGTTATTACCATAAAGCTTTTAGTCACCATGTAGAACTTTCTGCTGTGCCATGTGATGCACAGCAAAGAGAAATGCCGTGCTAGGGTTTCAGTGTGTCTGCATTAACTGGGAACAAAGGTGCTAAAAGTAAAGCTGAGCTGATATTTTTCACTGAATACTTTAAAATCCTTTGAACAGTCATCCCAAAGGAATTTGTGAATTCATCTTGAATTCAATGACTAGCTTTGATTAAAAAAAGTTTTCGAGGGACAGACTGAACACAGAAACTTACTTTTGAGACAAATAGGAGGGAGCTATTGGCATTTGCTCCAATAACTTGATGATTTCATGCATGAAACTTGATGATTTCAGCATGCACTGATCCCTTATCTGCCCAAAGAATGCCCATCTATTGAAATACAAGATATTCAGAGAACACTTCCTTTTCACTTTTTCTACTTGTTTAAAACTGTTCTACTTCGTAATTAATGGATCACTGAGAAACTGTGAGGATGACTCACTAGCCTAGTGTCAGATATTTTACTGAAGATATGACACCTTGAGATTAATGTCTTTGCAAATAAATGTTTCATCATTTACACAAAATAAAACAATGTCCATGGGAGTCATTATGAGCTCCTAATCTATTGTTTTTAATGGACTGGGAAAAATTATTTAGCCCTTGCATATTTCTGAAGGGTGAAGAAAATTAACAAGTTGTAGAGTTCTGGTTTAATTATTCCATAAAATAATAATTGCATCATATTCAATCTGCATAATTTGGGGATGGATTGTCTTTGAGGCATTGGGTGGAAGCTAGGGAGTGACAGCTGCCCTTGGCTGCCAGCACATGGAACAACCCTGAGTCTCTCTTGCACATCAGGAAGCAGGACTGTAACTACCACAGTAGATCCATGTAGTTGTCACTCATCTGTCACATTCCTGCCTGTCCTACTGCAAATTTAATTCCCTTTTGCTTATGAGAGAGTTGATACGGAGCCCTCTTATATAATTTTAGGGCTCCCCACCATTTCCCTGCTCTGCTTTCTGCCATCACTTACTGTAACTTAAAAGAAATTATATATAGGAAATAAGTACATTCTATTCATTATAATTTCTTAACAGGTTGTTGGCTCAGTTGGATGAAACAGAAAAGGCTTTTGATCAATTTTGGACCAAGCATCATCTGAAACTAGAACAGTGCCTGCAGCTTCGACACTTTGAACATGATTTCAGAGAGGTATTTCTTTGTTCATGCTGTCTAGCCTTCCCTGGTAAATAAGGTCAAATTCTTCCCATACTTAGAGTATACCAGCAGTCCAAAAAGGAGGTTGGGAGAGAAAATCATTATGCAATAGGAAATGAATATTCAAAAATTAAAGTCTTGACAGCTTTCAGATGTCTTACAACACTTGAGTAAGGCACAGTGAGGAAAGTGCCAGACTGTGAGGGCAAAATGTGGAACACCAATAAGTAAATTTACCTTGATAAATAATTTTGCATTCAGGTGTGAAGTTATCTAACATAAATTCTTCTGTGATGGTAAGTCACCAATTCCACCAGAGTCAAAGGAATACAGTTCAGAAAGCCCAACTGTTAGTCTAGAGACTGGAGTAATACAGTAATACTGAAGTAATACTGAGTAATACTGAAGTAATATAAACTCTGGAGTTACAGGTTGCCAAAACTTTGTGGGCCTAATTAGTGAGAAGCAGGTAAACTCTTTGAAGAACAGTTGGTTGTTGATTTATTCCTTGGATTTTCCATTTTGGAACAAACTGAAAGACTAAACTTGAGATGCAGACTTTTCTCAGAGATGTAGGAGAATGTTTGTTGTAATTTTTATCAGTATCTTGTGATGGGAGTTTGGGTGGGTTTATTTTGTTTCGGTTTATGTTTTTGTTGTTGCTGTTTTTTAGGTAAAATTGACATTGGATAATCTCATGGAAACACAAGCAGGTTTTACTGACATTGGAGACAGTGTGACTCGAGTTGAGAACCTCCTCAAGGAACAGAAACATCTGGAAGAGAAAGGACAGGTTTGCTCTCAATTTAGTATTCTAGCTGCTTTAGACATGGTATTCTAGACACTTGCCACTGTCCTTTTTTTTTGTGTGTCCAGATTTATTCTCTTCTCATGAGTCATTACTTTAAATTGCAAACCACACATCCTAATTTCCAGAAGCCAGGGTTGCTCAGACCCAGTACTTCCATTTAATTGCTTGGAAAACTAGGGGAAAAAGTAGGGAAAAACTTGTATAATGAATGTCCCCAGTATGTGAGAAAGCAGAAGTGGGCTCCATAATCTCAGTGGGCAACCTGTTCCAGTGTTTGGTCACCCTCACAACAAAAGTGTGCTTCCTGGTGTTCAGATGGAACCTCACAAGTTTCAATGTACTCATTGACATGGAAGTTGGCCTTCAATGTAAATATAAAGTAAGACATATCAGCTATATCAATATTCCAAACCTTTATCCCCAGGCTACAGCAGAGGTTACAGAGAAGGATTGTCCTTATTATGCATGTAATTCTAACTTTGGATTTTTCTCATTAATTTCACAGGAACCTTTGGAGAAGGCCCAGTCTCTGGCTCTCCATGGAGAACAGCTCATCCAAAACAACCATTATGCAGTTGACTCCATTAGACCAAAGTGTGTTGAACTCAGGCGAATTTGTGATGACTTTACCAATGAGACCAAGAAAAAGTATGATATTTTGGGAAAGTCTCTTGAGCTGCATAAGCAGTTAGATAAGGTGAGTGAACCTTCTCAGATAACAGCTCTGGCAAGGTTCTGTTAAAAACGAAAGATTTTATTAGCTCAGGTAATTATGATGAAGATAAAAAGTTGTTTGTTTTTTCTCCTTTTTATTCAGTAAATGTTAGTATAAATATTGGAACATTTGCATCAATTCAGCAAGTTCAGTTCTGCACATGCTGATAGGGTGACTTGTGGGCAGGATCTATGGGCAGGCACACTATGAGTAACATTGATCCTCTTTTAATGACATGTTAGGGCAATTCTGTTTTTCATAGAGTAGAAGCAACAGCTGACAACTTGGACTGTCAGTGATGATAAGTCCTTCTTCCCCCACTTTTCCTTGAAGGCAAGCCAATGGTGTGAAGCTGGAATCTACCTCTTAGCTTCCCAAGCTGTGGACAAGTGCCAGTCACAAGAGGGAGCTGAAACTGCACTCGTTGAAATTGAGAAGTTCTTGGTAACAGCTAAGGAACACGAGCTCTCCAACCCAAAGGAGTTCTACAATCAGTTTGACATGATCCTCACCCCTGAAATAAAGGTAAAACCCCTCAGATGTGCATGTGCTCACTTGGAAGTTAAACATTTCCTATTGCTTTGTCCATGTACTGGGCTATATATTTGAGTCTGCTAAAATATGCCTCTTTCCCTCCTCTAAAAGGGCACAGAGGTCAATATTTGTGGCAGTAAGTTTTACTCATAAGAGCAGTCATGCAACACTTACGTCATTTTCTTCAGAGCAGTGCTAGAAACAGTTTGAGCCACCATATCTTGGTCAGAGAGACTGTGATCTGGGCAGAATGTGTGGGCTGCAGTAAACTGCAGCACAGTGTGATGCCCAGCTCTAGTCTGAGTCTGATAATACGAGTCCTTTCTTCACTCACTCAGTCCAGCACTGACAACCATTTGTTGTTTGCCTTTTCTTTGTCAAGGCCAATGCCCAAAGAATTGTACAAAAACTTGAAGATGTGCAAGAAATGTTTGACAAGAGGCAAGTCAGTCTGAAGAAGCTGGCAGCCAAACAGACCCGGCCAGTACAACCTGTTGCTCCACATCCTGAATCTTCCCCAAAGCGAGCATCACCAAAGATTACCAGACCAGCAGCAGTAGGTAGGCCATGAGCAGCTGCTTTCAGACTCACACCAATGTTTTGTCCACATGGTCATGTTTGATTTTTGTTATCAGAATGAACACTTGAATTTGATGTGCAGTGTCAGCCTCGTAGGAACAGCTAGTAAAAATGAATATGAAATGTCTCTCACTGCAAACATACAAACAAGGGTGAATCTAAAAAACCCACCAGGTTTCTCTTCCTAGGTCTAATCTGCAGAGTGCATTTCCATACTATATCTCAGTGTGTCTTGTATTGTTAATTCTCAAATACCCATACCAGGGTAGACAATGCAAGCCTGCAATGCAAGCATGTGAACCTCTTCTATATTGCAGATAATGTAATGTGAATATTTGGCTTTCAAAGGTCATAATTCCTCAGGTTTCAATCAGATACTTGCAAAATTAAGGGTCCATTAGTGAGTGACACCGACTCATTTGTGGAATTTTTTTCCCCCTCTACATTGACCTTAGTTCATTTTCTACCTTTCACTTTCTACTTTGTCCTCTGCTATCATAGAAGCTGAGCATTGCTTCTGTTTGGAAATTACTGAAAGTTCCTGATTTGAGGTTAGCACGTGCATTTAGCCAAGATAGCTGTTTCCTGCAAAAGGAACAAGAGTGAAGCTAATTAGAAACAGTGTATCCTGGAGACCAGCTACCCTGTGCTTGGTAGCAGGAAGAGGTTGTCCCTTTGTAACCTTTAGGGCCGTTCAAAAGGGGAACCTTTAGTAAAGAGCCTTTAAAAACCCCTCTAATTTGCCCGAAGAGCATTCAATGAACTGCTTTCTCAGCTGGAATCTTCCTGATGAGATGGATGGCCAGTAGCCTGACCATTTTGCTTTCTAGGCATACCAGCAGAAAGTCACACATATGTCCCTGTTCTTCTCTGCTCCCCAGCATTCATCCATCCTTTCTTCCAAAGGAAAATCATCTTTTCCCCATTCCCATGCTGATTTGACATCTGTACGTTTTTTCCCCCAAATCATGCTGGCTGTGTTTTGTATGCACAATTCCCAACTCAACTTTCAGCTTCTCCTTTAGTTTGAGGCAAGCTGAGAACGCAGTGCCTGTGGAGAGGTCCTGCTCTGCCACACACCCATCCTCCAGCACTGTGCTCCCCTCTTGCACTGGGGTGGGCAGTCAGTTTTCTGGAGTTGTGATTTGCCTTAAAAACTGAAAAAATAGACTGCAAAACTGTAGTAGTCCTTCTTCCACTGCAAGAGTTAGAAAAATGCAGGGAGCTTTGGAGATCACACAGCCCAGTCACTGCTCCAAGCAGCACTAATTACAGCGTTGATCAGATTGCTCACTGCATGGCCACTAGTGCTGAAGCAAAGGAAAAAAAAAGTTGCAGAAAATGGGGTTATGGGGTCAGTAGGTCAGAATCAGTTAGTTCCTGTCAGTGGCAGCACAGTTTTAGGATGGCTTTTACCAATTCTGAAACTGCATCTTCAGGATAAAAGCTAATCTTACCATTCTGTTTATGCCTGCAGTCTCTTGAACTGTTTCTTGAACTTCTTTCTTGTCATTTTAGCACATTTGCAGATTTTTAGAATAAATTATTGATATAGACAGAACCTTATAGAACAGTCACTGGTTTATGACAGTGCTTTAAGTTTTGATTATTGTTCATACAGCCCATCCCACATACCATCAGCTCTTTCACAAAAAGTCATGAGATGGTCCCTAGCTCTGTCCCTTGAATTGCAGTTCATAGTTATACAACCCAATAGAGGATAACTGTGTGACAAGGCTTAGCCTTTAATGTCCTGTTGCAAAATAATAAGTAGCTGAAATTTATTTTAAAATGCTCCTCTGGTTGTGAGGAAGTGCAAAGTGCAACCCAGTTCTGTTCAGACATTGATAAGCAGACTCTGCCATTTCATTCAGATTCTAGGAGGTGACTGACCAAGAGTACCTCTGTGCAAAGAAACAGAAGTGCCTGAGTATCTACAGCTCATCCAGGGGCTCTCAGTCAGTGACTTTAACAGCCATGAATAGTACATGTATATTCACATATTATTTATGAATCACTTTGGTGTTATCCAGTTGTCTGTTACAGAGAATCATACTTTGAAATTCCTGAGTGCCCTTTCCCTCAGAATGCCAAAGCACCTGGCAAGTACTGGTCAGTATTTTAACCTCTTTTTTCAGAAAGAAAACTGAAGCAAGATAAACTGAGGAATTCACCAAGGTGTTTCACAGTCTGACTCTGAAACATGTCTGAGAATAGAAACAGGGACACTGAGTCCTATTACAAGCCTGAAAATGAGGCTTTGAAATTCTGCTCTTCTTGAAGCTAC
This sequence comes from Melospiza georgiana, assembly GCF_028018845.1. Lineage (NCBI taxonomy): Eukaryota > Metazoa > Chordata > Aves > Passeriformes > Passerellidae > Melospiza > Melospiza georgiana. The sequence continues at coordinate 8,096,427 of NC_080439.1, read as the reverse complement.
TGTCTTTTGGACTTTCCTCTGTGTCCTTTCTTCACATTCATGGCATCAATGCACAATCAGCATTTACTTATGAGGAGAATTTATTAAGCAACATCTTGGAAACTGAGAGACTTAGAACACCTTCTTGAAACAGGTTTTGTAACTAATTTGTCATATTTTACCCAGGACATACCTGAATATTTCTAAAAGCTTGCAAAATAGAATATGACAATAGGAAAATACCATGTTCCTAGATTGTGTAAATAGAAAGGCAAGCAAAGGCAATAAAATGTGGTAAACAGAAATAGAAGACCAGAAAGAAAGGCTTTTATCCCCAGGCAGCAGAGTAACAATACCATGGCAGCACTGGGGTGGTTGGTCTGTGAAAGGAAGTTACATTTGTTCCAGAATAGGTTTTGTTTTGTTCTTCCTTGCTGACTCTCCATTTTCCTAACTGGGAGCAGTAAGGAAAATTCAGTCCAATTCAGGGTGCTAATGGAAAAATCTTCACAGATATGAAGGCTCAGACATTAAACACTCCATTATTGTAACTTTCAGACTCTCCATTTTACATGGACAAATGTGTGGGCAGAGATGGATTTTCTGCACACAGGCATAGCTGATACCATATCTGAGAGAAAGGGCAGGTTTCTGTTGGAGAAATGACTGTCACAGTTTCATGTGCATGTCCTTATGGTTTCTGGTGACTCTCAGCAATCTTTTAGCTCAGTGAAGATCCAGAATAGCAGCTCAGAATTGACTCTCCTTTGGTCAACACTTTTCTATGGGTCTGGAAACTCTGAAGAAAAATTTTACATTAATCCAAATTTTGCTTGATGCTTCTGGTTTCACAAGTGGACTTCCATATTTTGCAGGGACAGTCTTGTTCAAGCCTGAAGTACTAGTTCTGGAATTACTGTGATGCTGAAAAGTCTGTGGCAGCTGTATTTGGTGCATGTTTTAGCTGTGAGAACTTGATTAAATATTATTCACAGATCAACCCTGAAAAGGCAGAAAACTCTGTTGACCTTTTTATAATAAGAGCCTTGAAAATATTTAAGTAGTATATATGACACCTTATTTTAAGGAGAACTCCATTTTCTCCCAGTGGAAACTGCTTGAATTCTAATAGCTAAATTTGTCCCTATGTCTGCTGGGAGGAAAGAAGTGGCACTTGATATTTTTGCTGTGATTCACTTTTGAGGGCATAATTTTTGATGATTTGACTACATATTTGTTATCTGCATTTCTATGCAAAACACTTTAGCATGGAGTGAATTGGAGTAGGTCCACAGGGTCAAACCACACAAAGAGATGAACTACAGAACTGTAAAGGATAATACAAACAATTAGAAATCACTGCAGTTAGCATTTATCTATTTTAATTTGCTTGTAATTCTCCCAAACTTTACTCTTTGAAAAGAAACTTTCCCGAAGGCTATTCCCTTCAACCTCACATGTTCTTGGAAAATTTCAGTAAAAGGTGATTTGGCCTCTCCGTGACCAAGGTTAGGAAAAATGTCTTGCTTTAGTTACCTTTCTGACAAGAGTTGGAACATGGCAGCACAAAGTGCTATAAAATATTCACCTAGAGAGTTCTTTGTGGGCAACATAAATGTGAAATACAGGAGCAGAGATGTCAAAATGTCCGTGAGCTTGTTAAACAAATAACATGTTTAACAGCACATTGTACATACAAAATCCATGACTCACCATACAAGCATCTCAGAAGGCCAACTTGGAACACAAGATTCATAGGGGGAAAACACATCTGGAGCCTTCTCAGTTCTTTAAATAATAAAATTTAAGCTGATCCCATCTCAGTTAAATGTATACAACTGCTCATTGGATCCAGTCCAGCATTCCTCACAGTCACTAGTGCATAACACTCACTAACTAATAACATCTGGACAGAGGATAAAGGAAGAATTTCTTGCAAGAATCTGGGGATGTGTGCAGGGGAAGTGAGGCTGTGGTGATATTAGCTGACTCAGAAGAGATGGTGTGTGTGACTCATAAATGGTTTAAGAAACCACTGGTTTTCTGGTTCAGTATATTTCTATAAATGAAGTTGTAAAAAGGAAAAGATACTTTCAGTTTTGTGGCTGTGGGATTGCTATTACACTTGGGCCAGTCTGAGGAAACCAGGTAGTGTCTCCTTGTAGCAGAATATTCCACATCCAGAAATCTTGCTCTGTGCTTCTTATTTCAGCAGATTTTCAGGGGGCTTGACAGAAATTTTGCCAGAGAGAAGTCTAAATTACATTGCCTAAGAAGGGCAAAGTCTTTCTGCCCTAAGCCATTAAGTGACAGACCATAGCTGCTCTGGTGTTTCTTTAGCTGCCTAAACATTGTTTTGCCATCACCAGCATTCAAAATAGCAATTAAGCCACTAATTATCTTCAAACTCATGCTTCTGTTGTACAGCATGAGCAGCAAGCCCCAATAAAGTTTAGCACACTAGTTATTCCCATGCTTGTTCTTGCCAAAAGAATTCAATTCTGCTGGAGGTGATGAGTGAGAATGCACAAACCCATACAGAAAACAGATGGGAGAACATGATGGGAGAATCCCCCCCAAACCTGAATATGAAGTGTGGTGTTTACTTGAGGAGGGCTTGGAATATCTTACAGGTGCTGAGTATGATTTGTAACCCTTGGCTACGGCCTCTTGCTAGCTAATGAGTTGCACTTATTCTAGCAGGAGCTAACTTAGGGCCACTTACCCAGGTGAACTTATCCAGCTGTCTCTGAGCACCTGGGAGCTGCCCACAGTTCTGTCTGTCCCTCAGTCTGTCCCTCAGTGGGGGATGAAGCCTCCACTGTAAGAGATCAGCACCTGAGAGTGGTGCCTGTGTCCTGCCACAAAGGAGCAGGGGGCAGAACGGGTGAAACCGCAGCTTTTTCTCACAAGCTGCACAGCAAGTTTTCCTCACTGAATTTATTTCAGTCTTAGGGGATGGAGAGACAGCAAAGCAAGACAGAGCACATGAGTCTCTGTCATTTACTAGCAGCTTTAGGGACAGTACAGCCCACTTTACCATTTGCTGTGGGCTAAATAACACAATAGTGATTCCATACTTGTCATACAACTTGTTCACAAAAAACCAGTAAACAGTACTAAAGTCCCATTGGAAAAGTGTAGTGGTGCTTCAGGTGAATGCAAGTGACAGACCAAACTCTGCTTTACAATGCCCTTTGACAATATTTGCTTTAAAAGTAGCATCAAGCAATTAAAAATATTAATTAATTCAAAATGAAATTATCATTATGTATCATTCAGAGGAGTACTGTGAAACAATAGGATGAAAACAGCTCTGCAACCATGCAGACATTAGATCATTTCTAGTTCTCCTTTGTTCCTGTGCCTTTATTCTTTCAGTAAGCAATTCAACATTGTAATTTTTAGCTTCTTCAGCAAGACAATACTGTACTGACCTCAAAACAGCCAACTGTACTGAATTCTATGAGGGAGTTTCCCTTATATTTCCAGTTCCACAGTAATTATTGCAATAATAATTGGCAGGCATTTGGGCTGTTTCTTTCTGTACTGCTTCAGCAACTACTTAAATGCAGTGACATGTAGCAGTCTCTGACGATGGGCCAGTCAATAACTGAAAAATTCTCCAGAGCATAACCAAAGCAGCTTGTTTCCTGTTTTCAGTTCATTTCTGGGTCTAATTGGAAAGGGAAGTTTGCTGTGTCAATATGAATCAAATTCATCTCTGAAACAGACTCAGTGGAATTTGACTGCTTTCATATCTTGTCTCCTTTTCTGAAATATGTCACACTGAAGAAGCCAAGACTCAAATTGTAAACTGACCTGAGAAATTTGCTGCTGGATCAAGGAGCACCTGCAGCTTAACTTCTTGTGAATGTGTCATCTTTCATTTAAACTGTGCTGTGCTCTTTCTTGCATCACCTGGAGCTGTCTGAGCTTGCAAGTTGTGATCCAGACATCAAAGTTGTAACTGATTTCCACTTTTTCTGCTGATTGCTTTCAGCAAGGGTTTTCATACCAATATCAACCATCCCTTCAAGCTACAAAATTTTCTGAATAATGAATAAGCCAAACAACTTGGTATTGCTGACTATGCTCTTCTAAGCAAAAGTCCTTATGTTTTCTGAAGTTATTTCTGTTGCTTCCCTTAATTTGCATGACATATCCATTGTGAATTAGATTGTAGAGCAATCCAAGGGACTGAACTCAGATTTAGAGAGGGCAACTAGACATTGGCAGCATATCTAGGGTATTCAAGTGTGGCTAAGATTATGAAACAATATCTTGGTGGCCAAGTCTCAGATCTATTTTTTTAATGCTGATTTTCAAGGTATAAATAGGATAAAGCTGGGAGAAGCTCCAGGAGATAATAGTTTTTAGTGTAATATGTCTGATCACAGCCTGTTTTGTCATGATGGTGGTAGGTGAGACTTTATGGCTAAATAGAAACTCCAGGCTGCATCAATACAGAAAAGGGTGAATTTGCTGATGCTTACAGATACTTTACTCAGAGATTAATGGGAAAACACATAAAAGGACCCATTTGAAAACTTACCAAATATTCAGGTTTTGCCAACAGTAGCAGTCACCCTCCCTGCAGATCAGAAAGGCATGAAGAAGTTTGACAATTGGGATCAATAGTTTCCATGTGCTGCATCTTGAATCTTTTTGTTCCCTTGGTTCCAAAATGTCACTACACCACTTTGTGAGTGAAATAAAATTACCTTTGAGAGAACAAATACTACTTCAGGGAGAGCTTGCTTGGGGATAGGAAAAAGATATTTGTTGAAAGTAGTGTTCAAAGTCAAAACAAGTCCCCTGCTGAAAGAGTGATGGGAGAGCCAAAAAGAGACATTTGCATTTCAGCTCAGTCCTGGGAACCACAAGAATTCTCTACCAGTTGATTATAGGTGCTGGTGACTGCCAGATTTCACTGTTCCATTGAGGAAACTTTCTAGTATGGAGTCATTGTGAGGAGGTAACAGGCATGAAATGGGCATTGCCAAGTCCTTATGTCACTCAGCATAGGATAAATCCAAGATTTAGGGAAGAGTTAGAGACAGGCTGCTTTAATTAATTCTCTTCCCAGCTCTGTGATAAGGCTGTTGAAAAGACAGGATAGAAGAAATGTCAGCTTCCATTATTATCATCTGTGAAACTGATATGTTGCCTTTTTAACTGAATATAATCTGAGTGCTTCTATGTGCTTCTTTTCGCCATTTTAAAAACGACTTTAAAAGACGAATGTAAAATGACAAGGGCATTTGAAACTTTGTTAAGGTGTTTCTTTTACAAAAGTGTTCAGACCTCTCCTACATCAAACCTTTGATACTAGGTCCTCCTCATTCAAAGAAGTCTTCATCTTTTTTACTGTATCCTTCAGCTTCTCCCAAAGAAGAAAAAGTTAATGACTATCAAAACTCTCAACACTTCAAAACATTAAACTTGGTGAAACTCTCTTAAACAAAATGTTGCCAGATGCATTTGAAAACACCAGCTTCATTCTTAAAAAAAGTGCTTCTTCAATTATAAAGTTTTGCCAGAATAAAAAAGGACTTAACCTCAATTTTGTTCTTTGTTGCCTGACCCAGATTGTTTCAGCATTTCACCTGGCTTTCATACTTTTTTTCACCCATGACATGAATGTCTGCCCATATAAATTCAGCAATGAAGAAGAGAAAGAGTGCTGTTGGCCTTGTGCTTGCATGTGCTGTGAACTCATTACCAATCTAGAACAAAGATAAATCTATAACAGACATTATTTTCTACTCAAGCCAAATGTATGATTTCCCCTCTCATAGTTCAGTCTAACCCTTTGCTTTGGACAGCAGGCTCAGCACAGGTGCTTTTGTTGTGAAGGATGTCCAGGAGCCTCAGACACCTCAGTGTCAGCTGGGCCTTTCAGAGCCCGCAAGGGCCTCAAACTTGACACAACAGGGCATATTCTGAAATAATATCCTCAGATTCTGTCCTTACACACCTGTCACTGTGCCTTGCTGAACTCCTGTGATTACTCTTTTGAGAGTTGCTCATGTAATGAAACCTTACAGGGAACAATCCTTTCATCCAACACCAAGCAGCAAACCATTACCAGAAACAAAATTTTCTGGGAACCCACACAAGCAACACCATGCAAGTGGCAATTACCCAAGCTGGTACAAGCTGGTACAGCTGGCTAACATTTACCTGTGCTGTCCTAAAGATGCTTTTCCCAGGGGAAGCCAAACCAGAGTAATCCTTTCAGTGTGGAGCTGAAGATGCCAATTTGAGACAGTGCAGCACTGAACAAGGGGATTTATTCCTTGTTCCACCCAGTCCATCACTGCTCCAGCACAGCTCAGTTCTCTAAGCCAGGCCTCATTTACCCCTTTGCTCATTGCTTTTATTAGGAAGTAGAATTTTAACTTTTAGCACATTTTCTAATTCTACTTTCTTTTTTACTCTTTCAGCTACCAACAGGAGGTCTACAGAAATTTCCTGCCCTCCAAAGACTGTTTCTGAAGTAGACTTATCAAAAAAGAAAAGCATTAAGAAGACAAAAGGTGGAATTAAGGTAGGATTACTTGTAATTTGGGGACATCTCATATTGTGAGAGAACTCAAAACCTCATAAATATATTTACATACCTATACTTAGAATTAAAAAAAAAAATTGGAGCATTGCTAACTTAATTCTCTGATAAGGACAAGCTACTTTAACCCAACTTGTCTGTTATCCACACCCCTGGCCTGTTCATACATTTCAGCTTTATTCCTCTGAAGCTGAAAGCAAAAATTAAATGCCGTCCATTTTCTGAAATGGCCAGCATAGCCCACAACTTCAGCAATAAGCACAGAACAGTTACCAGCAGGAACATACAGGTGGTGTCCCCTTTGGCTAAACTCACAGAAAGTGACTTTTGAATTAGTTTTACTCTCATCAGTAATGCAAGTAATCAGTTGCATTTCTCCCACATAGTTAGGTGTATGCAGCAGTGTGGTATAGGCTTTATAAAACATCCATTAATTTTTAAATCCACTTCCCATGACTATACTGCAATTATGCCCCCTCCCTATGCTCCCATTGTTCTGATAATAGTTCATATGAGGATAGTTCATTACTGGATTCCATCATTATCATCATCCAGCTAAATAATTTAGCAATATAGAATGTAAGAATCAGCCCTTGAAAATGAAAGTGCTCAGGAAGTTGGATTCTGCTGGGATTTAGATATTGGCTTGGATTAACAGCAAACTCAGCAGATGGGTTGTTTAACTAAATTTGAATAGACTGGCTTTTCAGTAAGTGCAAGTAATGCTTGCTGCTCTTAAAACTGCAGGCAAAAGGAGGAAAAGCCTGCTTAAAACTTGCCTGGAGAGCACTTGAAATGATCCAACTCTGCAAGACCGGACAAGGGAGCGTGAGAGTGTTATCAAAACAAACACTGGAGCTGTGCCAAAGCTCTGTTGCAGCCTGGGCACGGGCTCTACACAGTCTCTGTGCCCAGCACTGCCTCACCCAGCACTGCTGCTGGGACTCTGACACTTCTCAGAGGCACACGGAGGATTCCCACATTTCTCCACAGGGCATTCTACAAAGAACTCTGGAAATGTGAAGTCTTTGGGTTGGCTTCAGACAGGAAATGAAAAAATAGTCTTCCAGAGTCTAAGGAACAGATTATTATGCTCATAATTATCTACACAAGGAGATAATTCCCCTTCTGTGGTACAAGAATATAATGACTTTGCCTGGAGTAAGGAATGCCTCCATGCCAACACTGAGCAAAGATGGAGAATATAAATAGGAGATATTTCTGCACATCAAGAATTCAATTATTTGAACTTGTCTAATGACTTTCTAGGTTAGGTAGGATCTGGTTTTTATTCTTTCAAAGAGTTAAAGTTCTCTAAATAAAAGCATCAGCAATTAAGTATTTTCAGTTTTAACATGTCCTTCTCATTCAGATTGAAGTGATGCATGAAGCCAGTCAAGGAGGATCCAGCAGAGTCCTGGTGACCAGTGAAAGTGATGAGAACTTGTCAACAAGAAGGAGGTAAGGCTGCACACATGAACCACTATATATATTTTTTCTTCTTAGAATGCAAATTGCTGCATTTGTAGTACATTCTCTACAACCTCTTTGAAGTTCACCAAGATTAATAAATAATTAGCAATAATGAAGTCACTGAAATGCTTACAGCCATACATTTATACCCAAGTCTATCAGATGGAAAAGCAAATAAGAGTTATCTTTTGTTCATGTTGGGGCTTTTTGGCAGGTTTTTTCCTCTTAGAAGCATTAATTACAAGATGTGAGAAAAGAAGTCATTAGAATAAGCCTTGCATGTATTTACAAAAAACCCCTGCTGTTAAAAGATCCTCTCATAATGTTCAGAATATTCACATTTGACTATATACCTCTCAGAGGCTTCTGGGATTTTTAACTGCAAGCTCAAGTTTCTGCAAAAGCTTGAGAAAAATATTATTAACAATGCATTGTAAAGCACCAGATACTTAAATGACTTACTCCAACAAAAAGTATCAAGCAAACCCAGTTTTAGCTGAACTGCAGTTTCTAGGCCAAAGGGAACAATTAAAAAAAAAAAAAAAAACCCAGAAAACAAAAAACCCACAAGAAAACCCTGCAAGAAGCCAAATGCCACAATCCTGGCTTCGTTTCCTTTGTTCTCTTCTTCACTATCATTTATATAATTTGTGCTTTAGTTATGCCCCTGTCTTTACACTGGAGTTACCTGATGTGAATGACTCCATTTGTAAAAACTCTAACTTGATACATTATGTCAGACAAATTGGAGACAGACAAATCATAATTATCTGAATTTAATTATACCCTATGAAAATACCATGTCTGGTCCCCAGACCATCAGCTACTTTTCCAAAGGTGCAAAGTATGATCTGAAATCTTGTGTAGACAGATACACATCTCCAGGGGAACGGTTGCCTGAAGAGAACATAGAAATTATAACATTAACAACAGGTACAGCTTCTAATACCTGGCAATTTTATACAGCTTTAGACCTAGAAGCTTGGTAAACAAATTTGTGAGCTCTCTCCTTTCTTGGGAACACCAATTTTGCTTTGTGCACACATCAGGGGGTGGGGAAAGAGGAGCAGTTTGAAGTCCCTTGTAAAAGGGAATTCAGAACACTTAAAAGTATCAGAACTGATCCAATCAGTTACAAAGAACAACAAGAGATATTTATCTTTTCTGTATTCTTAGGTTTTTTTAAAAGAAATAAGTCTGTTTATTCAAAACAAATTTTACAAAACAACTGTATTTCTGTGGTACAGAGCAAAGTTTAAGAATAAATATTGAATATTTTGTATAAAAATTAGTAATATCAAAGGGAAACTGATGCAAACCAAACAAACAGATAAAAAAATAGCATTAAATATGCTGTGCAACAATGTCAAACTCTTAATGAGGAGTGACCATTCAGGCTGATACAGTTTTATTTGAAGTAAAACCTATCAGCCCTGCATTGGAGCACTGAGACTATTGTTAAAAAAGATTCCTGATGGAAGTGTACAAATCTTCATTTGTGTTTAGAACCAGAAAATATGAAGTTTTCTATGTCTCTTCTACTTTTTGAAAGGAGTGTCTTCATGCTTTCCTTTTATTCAACAAGCAACTTCTTTTCACTGCAGCAAAAGAAAATGCATACTACAAACATCAAGGCCCTTTTAAGATTAAGAAACAATCCAAACAAAGCTCAAACCAACTGTAAAACAAAGTATTTCAATGGTCTAAATGGTGATTTTCAGATAATGGCAACTACATTTAAGCAGCGTTTTAGATGTTAGCTAGTTAAAGCTACTTAAAGATTACCTTACTTCTGCAAGTACGAGTGAAAACAAATCCCAACACGTAGATCTGCTGGAAGACTATAGTCTTACTAGCACATTTTGCTTGCATACTGCATATGAAGACCCTCTTTCCCTTCAGTGAACAGGGTGGCTTTTCTAGCAGTGCAGTTTTGCTGTGCAGCTTTGTTGATTTAAATGGCTCACAAGAAGTCAGAAATATGATGAAGCAGCTTTCCTTCAATATACAATACTTTCTCTATATGTGCATTTATTTTCTCTGTATGCAACAGGTTATAAAGATCTACATCCCCAGTACTATTATCCATTTGTTTAGGCAAGAAAGGAATTGGATTTGTTCCTTCTGAAGTATAGCTGTTATACTCATCAGTTGTTCTGACACTGATAAATTATTTCTTTGTCAGCTCTTTATATGCCCCACATTTGGGACCAGTTAGGAACCTTATTATCTTCCTTCTGCAAAACCAGTGATAGAAAGTTACATGTTTGACTTGGCTCCAGTAACTACCTACCCTCCATCTGAACAGCTTAGAGAACAGTCAGCAAGCTCACTCCTGGCTTCTGTCTGCACTGACAGATGCCATTATCCATTCAAACCAGAAAACCTGCAGCACAGCTCCAAGAGCAGTAGCAGTTAGTTACACCAAGTTTACTACTCACAGCTTCAAACTAGCAAGTCCTGTACAGCTGCCACAGGTTTGGCAATTAGCAACTAAGATATCTGTCCTGAGAGTCTGTGGAAGCACCATGACTGAGCTGTGCAAGGACTGCAGGCAGCCTGCAGCTCTGGTTCTCTGCAGTATCTGTATGGCACCACAGGACAGCTCCTAAGGGCTGCAGTTTGCACATCACTTGGCTCTCTTTTGGCTTACAAAGCACAGGCATTTTGTTCCTTTGCAAGTGATATTAATGTTGAGACATATTCAAGGTACAGGAGTTTATGGACACCAACAACCCTGAAATTTTAAAGACAATTTTGACTTCAGAAGAAATATTTTAGTTATTATGATTTGTGTACTGAGTTTGTGTGAATCACCATGTCCCTATCCCTTCAATGCAAAGTCAAAGTTTGTACAGAAAATATCTTCCCTCTCTGTTAGTACAAGCATGAAATTCTGGTTTTTTTAAGGCTTTACCTAGCTCTAAGTAACATTCCCGGGGACTCTTGCTTGCTTTTCACTTCTAGAATACTGGAAAACAGAAGCATTATTAGAAGAAAACTAACTTAACTTATTTGCTTATTAAAGATTGGACTTCTTAAACGTGCTGATTCAGTCTTCAGAAGACAGAGAACTATTAGCCCAACCAGTCACATGAGTGGTATTTGGCCTTTTATAGCTTCAGGTTCTAAAGGGAGTTCCTTTGTTATTTAACCACCAAGTCAGAGGGCATCCAAATACTGTTTCCCTGTTTCAAAGATTTAGGCAGCTTTGAGAAAACAATTGTAGCAGGTCTTCACTTCTACCACTCACTATTTGTCAGCTGTGCAGGTCCAGACTGACTTTATATGAAGCACTGAGAAACGGTGAATATTTGACACTACCTTAAACTACTGTGATAGTCTCATTCATCAAGTCAGAAGTTACACTTTCCTCATGCTTTGAAAGGTCTACTCCATTCTGATATAACAGGGGGTTTTTTGCCACATGCCTTAGTTCACATAGCTTTTATAAAGGCCATTAAGACTTACTGACAAGTTCAAAGAAACAGGTATTTTCAACAAGCATTTCAAAGTCTAGAAGTCAAGTCCATTATAGTTCACTTATAATCCAGACTTGCATCCCTTGAAGAGTGTAAAAGAACAGGCTACAATATAAAAAGTACAAATACAACAGTAGAGCTATTCCAATAAGTCTCTGAACAGAATCTGGGACCCTGGGACCATCTTCTTCCTCTCCCTCTGCCCACCCCAAGTATTCACGTGTAAATTTTACCTCTTTCCATGTTTACATACATTTTGGATAAACACCTAAAATGTTGTTGCTCTGTCTTGGCTCAGTGGATCTTCAATGCAGATATTCAAGTATTAAGAAAACGCAGCTGAACAAGGATACGTGTCCACATAGTACAGTTTACAGAGAAGCACAATATTGACCAGTCTGCAGTACATTCTACCCCAAATCCCTGAAGTAATCTCTTTAACTTTGGGATCTGTAGCCTGCTTCCAGAGCTGGCGAAGATCATCTACGTGTCCATGAGATGTCATCATCTTGTTATAAATGCAGGGATGATATGGAGCTTTTCCTTCCCCAGAAAAAAATACATGATATTGTGGTACAATTCCCACTTTATTGGCACAGAGACCCATGAAAACATCATCTATATAAAGACTTGTATTCAGAGTCAATGAAGCCTCATAGATTCTAGCTGCTACATCATTTGATATTACATATGCAGCTCCTGCTGTGTAGTCAGGGTAAGAGGGCCACTGGTACATTTCATATGGAACATAGTATTTGCTCCTCCTGTCTCTTATGGGAGGGGATCCACGATGGACACGACCAATCCAGAGATCTTGAGCACCCATTTGCGTGAGGCTTTGGAGATAAGCAATGAGATTTGGCATATGGATAAATATGTCATCATCTGCAGACATAATGAACCTGGCATGAGGACAGTAGGCCTTCACCCAGCTAAACTGCAAAAGCAATTTAAGAGTGAGATTGTGAAAAGTATCCAAGAAGTCTTGCTGAATCAAATCCTGGTATTTCTGGTCTTCGAGCTCAAGTTCTCTTTGCTGCTGTGTTTTCTGCTCATGGTGTGTTGGGCGTCCTAAAGCAAAAAGGGTTTTAATGTTGGCATTAAGTTGAGAACGAACATACTTCTCATCACCCCAAGTTTGTCTGATTGCATCCCTTCGATAACGGTTTTCAGGAGAAGACTTCACAAACAGTAGGAGAAGGACATCCTGCTGCTGACATTTCTCTCTGTGGTTGATCAAGTATTGGTAGCTTGATACCCTGTTCAGGTTATCCCTGCTGATAGACAGGCTGTCATTCACAAAATGGTAACTATTTATGAGGTATCTGTAGGAATAGGACTTCATATGGCTCACAATTTGATTATCAAACGGTATCCAAAAAATCATGAGACACAGTATGAAGCAAGTGGCACATAGCTGCAAAAAATGGCATTTTCTGACTCTCCTGGGACTAACAAACATTCTGATGCAGTTTTTATAATCCTTATTCTTGTTCAGGATCAGTGTTTTTACAGTGCCTGTGTTTTACTTTAAGAGCACAGTGTCACCCTTCAAGACCAGTGTCCCTTGTAAGGCATGATGTCTTTCATTCGGTATCCTTGTGAAGACAGCTTTGTTCACAGACTTCACAAGTCATCTTTCTCAAAATACGTTTTTCTTTGATTGAAAGAACACTGGCAGTTTTGAAAGAAGGGACTTGCAGATGAGTATTTTCCCTTTGGGGCATCTTGAAGCAAACGCTCCAGCTCTAGTCCGAACTTCTAGTGTTTCTTTCCTTCATGAAGATGAACACCTGCCAATTCTGAAGGGGAAGAGGAGAAAAGTTTAAGTGAGCTGTTATTAACACATTAGGTTTTAGGTTTGGTCATGGAAATGAGCTGACTTCTCAGTCACTGCCCATCACCACATACACACGTCTGTCCCACTCCTCAAAATAACAAAAAAAGAGCCGACTGGCAGCGAGTCAGAGGCGGTCAGCGCACGGAGCAAGCTTGTGGAGGCCAGTGAGAGATGAGACTGACACAGAAACCTCTTTCTTAGAAACCCCCAGTATCGTTAGTCGGCAGATGACAATCTATTAAAATTCCTTTAGGCCCGGAGAGTGCCGAGCGCTACAAACGGCGGGGTTTATAAATTGTCTTTTGGGCCGGCCTCTGCCGAGACCGGAGCCGGGCGGAGCCTGCGACTGCTCCCGGCCAGCGAGGGCCGGGCCAGCGCTCGGGGTCCCGCCCGGCCGCGCTCCGTGTCCCCGCCCCGCCACCGCCTTGTCCGCACGGCTCCTTCCCCATCAGCCCTGGGGGCGCCGCGACGGCCTCGTCCCGCACCTTGGAGCCCGCCAAGCCCCGGGCCGGCCCCGCCGCTCCGCCCGACCCCGCCGGCCTGAGGGGAGCGGCCGTTGGGCCCAACGGCTGAGGGGCGCGAGGCGGCCGTTAGCGCCAGGCCCCTGAGGGCACCCGGGCTGGGCGGGACGGGCACACGGACCGGCACACGGACACACGGACACACACACCGACACACGGACACATGGACACACGGACCGGCACACGGACACACGGACCGATACACTGACACCTGGACACACGGACACACGGACTCTGCATGTGTGCCTGCACCTTCGGGCACCCGAGCTAGGGGGACACACGGACTGACACACAGATACACAGACACATGGGCTCTTCCCAGCACTCACCTTCGGGCACCCGAGTTACCGGGCCACACGGACAAACACACAGACTCACTGGCTCTCCCGTTAGGCACCCCCACCACAGGTACACCTCTCGACACCACTCACAGCGCTACTGTCTCTGCTACCAGCCAGGGTTTAAGTGAAGAATCCAAAGCACAAAAAACCACCCAAGTTCAGCCTTCTTACCCTGCACATTAAAATTTGGTTTTTGTAGCCAGAATTGTCTCTGCTGTATAATAAACAAGAGCAGCCTGAAGTAGCAACTACTTGTTCATCCCATAAAAAGCCAAAAATAGTGTTCAAGCAAGAAGTGTAGAACTAGCACCATAAGGAATGATATCCCACGAACTAAGAACTTGTTGCATGGAAACAACCCCAGAAGCAAAAGAACACAAGCTATCACTTTCAAGTCAGAAGTTATGTGCAACACAAATATTTTGAGACTGTTTTAGCCATCTGAAGTCTTGCAACCAGAATAGCATGATGAGAACACAACAGAGTATACAGTGATAAGAATACCTGGGGCAATTTTGTGGTGCTCCAAGAAGGGGACCAGCTGCTCAAAATGGAAACCATGCATTGGTGTACCCGAGGATTGCAGATTGTAATGCATAACAGAAAAGCTGTATGGGCAGTTTGGTGAATAAAAGTCAGTCAGCGCTTTTTATAGTATCAGTTTAAACCCTTTTTATTTTGGAAACATGAAGTTAAACAATGCACCTCAGAGTTATAAACTCAGCAACTTTACAATAGAACACTATTGCAAAGCTTACTCCTGTTTCAGATGAAGCACAGGGATGCAGACAAGCTGGAGTGTTATAGAAATCCCAACTTTTGGTGGTTCCTTTTGAAGGAGTAGGTTTGAAGCTACCAGGGAGGCAGGTTGTTCACTGCCATCATGATGAACCTAAAGCAGAGGACTGAAAGCAAAGGGAGCACAAGGCAATCTATTTAACCACCTGAAGCAAAGTTTACCTTGGTAAACACAGGGATACTCATCACCAAATAAAACTTTTTTAGATTACACTTGTTTAAGAAGTTTGGGAAACAGTCTGCAATCGCCAAAGCCATCTGGTAAAAGGAGACAACAGTCAACACCACAGATAAAAAGGACATGGTCACTGCAAGCTTGCAGTGAAACTAACCTACATGACAGTTATTCCCCACTAGGGAAAAAAACGAGTCTCCAGAAAAAAAAACAAAACCACCAACAACACTCAAACCAAACCCACACACCCACCAAAAAAAATCCACCACAAAACACATCATGGAGCTTTAAATATGGAGCAGGTAGCAAGGGACAAGAGGCATGCGTAGACTCAGTTTTCTGCTCCCTAACACCCTTTCCTGAAGTCAGGGATACTGGAAAGAGAACATAAACTTTTCCTATGAGGAAAAAAAAAAAGCCATAAAATTAACTGGCTAAGGGCTGGAATAGTCTGGTTGTCATTTCCTTGTTCTAGTTCAGTGGAATTAGATGAACCATTAGTAAACAAATTTGTTCAGAATTCTCCTCAGAAAAATACCTCTCAGGTAAAACTTTAAAATGCAACTATAGATGTGCAATACTGATGAAATTTAAGAAGGTCTATACCTACTTGCCCATCTCCCTCCAAATAAGCATGGAGATGTGCACTGCAGGTAGAAATGCACAAGTAGAGTCTCTTTGATTGTCAGAAATTTTTATAATCCATTTACAAGACCCAACCTTTGGACTTAGTCATGTTGTCATTGTCCTTCCCTGAACCGAAAAACAGGTTGAGACACCACAGGTGCTATTTGCTGCTATTCAAATTTCATCATTCCAGGAAAAGAAAGCAATCCAACTCATCAATGTACTCTCCCTAGCAAGCGGAAACACCATGGAACAGAGATAAAACTGTGCTTGACAGTCATTTTTCTGACGATAATTAAGATTATTAAGTTTTTCCTCTTGTTGTGGATTTTCTTGCTTGTGGCTTGAAAACTGTTAGATCCACTCTAACACTGGAGAAAGATTGTAAGAACCACAGATCCATAAACAGTTCCTGTACCTGCCTTTCTTTCTGGCAGATTTAAGATTAGAACTGCCTGCGGTGTTTCCCCCAGCTGCAAGTGTTGCAGGCTTTTGCTATCCTGTAGCAGTCCAGTCTTTGCTAACGGAGTTTGTTATTTAACCTTTCAGTACTTGCACAAGCATGACTCATTGTAGCAACTGTTCACTGTTCTGTGTTTTGCACCTGGAGTATATTCTAGGGTGAAAGAGGAGCTGGCATAGTTTGACTTGCAAACTCAATAGTTTGTAGAGTGACCACTATGGAAAAGCAAATCCTTAGGGACCTACTTTGACTTTTGAAAAAAGTCAGTATGAAATTTATTTCAGGATAGAAGTAGAACAGTTTTGGAATGTCAACTAAGGAGAGACAGACAAGACACACCCTAAGGACACTCTAGACATGAGACACCAGAGACATAGACCCTCACAGGAAGAACCACGAAGAGACAATGTTTACACAAAGACACCCAACGTGGAGATTTTTTTCCAACTAACACCACCCTGATAAAAACCAAAACCCATGAGACCAACTAAGACTGCCCAGAGAAAACATCTCAAAGCTCTCAGCTACAGATTTTGTCATGTGGTACCATACACAAGCTGGGCTTCAATACACCACATCCTGGCATGACCTGCATTTTAGGACAAAGATCATAATGTATAGTTATTTTTCACTCTTCCCACCTAGGACAGATTAGTTCAGGTCACAAGTGGCTTTGCCAGGATATACCAGGAAACACTCTTCTAACTAGAACCATTTTTTACAATCAACTTGTAACAGCTGGCCCTTTCATATCAGCAACTCTTGGTTAAAGGTCAGAAGACCTAGTTACCTACTTCCAAACAGAATTAATCTGAAGAGCTGCTGCTTTCTATGTCCATGTTTTGTCCTTGGCTTTTGGAGACAGCCTCACAGTAACTCTGCCCTCTCATCCTTACCACACCAACTTTCCACAGCTTGCAACAGCTCTGGAGTTGATATAGTTGCTCAATAATCCAAATTCAGCTCCTCCCATCCTCTTACCCTCCAAAAGCAACCTGCTGAATCCCTGAAGGAAATATCAGGAAGTGGCTAATTGAGGTCAGGCTGCGCCTAACCTAAGTGCACAATAGGACTCAAGGGTTTCCTTTTGCAGAACCAGGTGTAACTTTGTATCGAATGCTTTCAGTCTTTGCAATTCTGAGGCTACTGCCAGGCTCTGGTACCGCAGAAGCTTTGTAGCCCTAGGACCGACTTTTGCTTTAAGGTCAGGGTAGTTCTGTCACACGAGCTACTCCATATCAGCTTGTTTGACATTGGAGTGGGTGCCCAGGTTAGAAGGCACATTGTAGAGATGTGTTTCAGCTCCTGTTTCAGCTGCACTCCATCCTGCTTGCTCCATCCTGATGTGAGATGTGACATGAGATGTCCTCTAAGCTGCAACTGCACTTCTACAGCACTAAAGGAATGTGCCCAGCCACAGAGGTGACAGAGGCAGATATGTTGCAGTTAAAGCTGCATGGGCCAAGATTATCACTGCCTGGCTTTAAATTCAGAGAGATGTGTCAAGCCTAGTGTAAGGATGTAATCCTGAAAAGAGTGTTTTGGATTTTCTTGAAGCTTTCAAAATCTGTTTAGAAAGGGGCTACGGGGTCCAAAGAACATGTCTTGATATGTTTCAGAGTTTTATTTGAGAAGTAGAATTCAAAACCTTTTTTGCTGTGTTTGAAGCAATTTAAACAGTTATAATTCCTGTGAAATTGGACTCTCCCGTCTCTAGTATTGATTATGTACTGTTTACAGCCAAAGTCCAAAGGAAATCTAGTCATGTTCACTCATCAAGCCATAAAAACACAAGTTTATCAAGATTTTTCATTATGATTGAGTAATTGAAGATGATGAAAGTACAAGTCTAAGTTAATGGGGGCAAAGCCTGAATGGACTTTGCTGCTTACAGCTTTAGCTACAAGATTATGTAACCCAGGTTCCTCTGATGGTTTTTCTGTTGCTGACATGTCTTCACAAGTCATGTTATCTGTCATCTCTTCCCAGGCCTATGTCCTCCTCCTTCACTTCCCATTTTTAAAAACTTCTTCTATATTAAGCTTCTTCTTATTAATATTTATATATTAATCTTCAGGTTCTTCTTTTATGTGAGCTGTGCCACAAAATGAAGAACAGTTCCTGGCACTTCTGGGACTTCCTGCCATAGTGACAGATGGTCACATTAGGAAAAAAAGTGCAGTAAGTTGCTTAGCTAAGGCTGCCTTCCTACATGGTTTGCAAGCACCAAGAGGAAAAGTCACAAACAGCCTGCAAAGAAAATAATTTCAAAAATGTAAAGACTTCCCCTGTTACACCTTGTTCTGTCCAAATCGCTGAGAAATGGAAGCCTATTCAGACAAGTATTTAGGAAAACATGGTCACAATGGCAATGGAATTAACATCAAAAAAATCAGTCCTGTGCTCCAAAGATCTGTGAAAAGTTTAGGATCAGGTCCCAGATGTTGCATCAATAAGGAACATAATGCAGCAATGACTGACGGTAGCTTTGCAAATTTTGTTTCAAGAACATATAATCCATCTTCTGTAACTTTCAATGCAGGCTTCACCTGCAAGCTCTTGAGTTTGCCTGCAGCTCCTACTCAGGGTACAGTTTCCTGGGATGGTACAGCAGCATTCTTACATGCTCCTTGTGTATGTGTTGAGGACTTCTCAGGTTGAACAGACACCTGACTTTCCATGAAGGCAAACATCCAACACTTTCCAAAACACAAACTCCTTAAATTATCCTGAAATTGCTCGGTCAAGAGGAATCCCCTTATTAAAAACAATGGGCATTGAAGCACAGCACTTTGTCCAGGGAAGTTCTGTATCAGAATAACTTCAACACTACCTAGAAAAATGAGCTTTTGAAGCTGTGCCCAATTGCTGATTCTCACTGATGGCTAAAATTTGCAATGGCTGAGCAATATTGGCAGAGAAATTAAAAGGATGGTAAAGCTTTAGATGGCAATTGAGTAAAGCTGTTCAATTCCTTCAGGGCTGGAAGGAGAAACAGGTTGTAAATGCTCAGCGCTGCCAGGAAGCAGCTAATTGCCAATAGAGATTTCATTTCTACAGAGGTTTTGCGCTTACTGTAACTATTGGGTGGAAAAAACGAGAATTATTTCTTCTAATTTTCCACTATTGAGTGAAAAAATAGAAATGATTTCCCCTAAAATGAGTTGACTTCCCAGCTGCTACAAGCCAATGCAAATGGAGACATCTGCCAGAAATGAGAGATTTGCCTTCTTAAATGGCCTTTATCAAAATTAGTTGTCCAAAACAGCCACTATGGAGATGGCAGGAGAGGAGCAGGACCACATCTTTCAAGCATCTGTCTACATTAGCCTGCAGTTCTCAGTTGTTTTAACCTCCCATATCCACTGCAGACTCTTCCCCATACAAGCTAGAAAGAAGGACAGCATTTTCCAGAATGAGTCTCCAAAACATGAGTCATTTAGTTCAAGGGATTTTGCATAAAATGCACAAGCACCAACATGAATTTTTTTGCTTGACATGCAGCAGATGAGGTAAAAAAAGCCTGTTCTTTCACTGACAGTAAGGATAATATTCTGAAGTTTCTCTCTGTCAGTGACATGACTGAGGCCACATGTCCTCATGTTCTGAGAGGAGGGACTAAGTTAAGCACTCAACTTCCACACAGACAAGTCAGAACTCTTGAGACTCAGCTACAAAGGGTGTAGTGGCACCTTTTTCACAACCCACCACATCTGTTTTGGCAGCAGTGAGCTCTAATGATGCACTGAGCAGCAGTCTGAATTTATGTAAGTTCACTTTCACAGTGCCAGAATTTAAAGACATGATTCTGGCACACATTCCTTTCTACTCCCATGCACCAAGAGAAAGAGGTAGCAAAGGGGTAGAGTACACTAACTGCAGCTGTTAATGTTACCCCATTACTATAGCCTCTGGAGAGTCACCTCCCTCTCCATCTAATAGTAGATCATTTCTGTTCACATTTGGAATCTTATCTGGAAGCTTCTGTGCAAGTGGTTGAATGAATTTTCTAGTGATTATAATATCACTTACTCCCAGGATATTATAAACACAGCTTGCCTGCAAAAGTGGGCAAGGACCACAAGAGGCATTACAAAGGGCTCACCACTACTTTCTATCCCACACCAGTGTATCCACCTCTTTACAAAAGTGGATTGCAGATAATCTTGCAAGGACATCCCATTAAACATGGCGTGCTTTGAGCTGAACATTGAAGAAAACTATTTTCCCCATACTAGAGAAAGTAATTGTGAAATATCAAGCAGTTAAGGGTCCAGTATAAAACTCAACACTGGAAGATAATAAATTAAAAATTCCCTAGTTAGGCATGAATACTGAATGTCCCTGTTTCATAGCATGTTTCAGTTGAAGAGCTGCAACGTCAGGGCCCCACCCAATCAATAATTGTTTCAGGTGCCTGTTTTAAGTAAACCCATTTAAATATTTATTTGCAGCTTGGTTTAGAGATGTTATTTCCTGCCTATTTTCCCCACAAACCCAATGTGATTTCTGTTCCAGTCTGCAGGAACAGAAGATCAAGCTGAACAACTATCTGAAGCAGACTTTTTCCATGCTAACCACCAAACTAAAATAGGAAGTCAAGTTTCAGACTGACACAACTAACTGTGAGACTAGTTCAAGCTGCCTTTCTAGGGGCCTCTCAGAAACCTTTCTTTTGCCCAGTAAGAATACTTATAAATAATGCAGTGACTCAGAAATTGTGTGAAGGGCTTGTTTAAACCAAAGGCTAACACCATTGTACCATGGCCATTTCTAGGTTTTAAGATTTTCATTTCAGAGTAAATATTCTCTTATCTGCTTCCCAGTCTATCCCTCTTCCTCAGACAATACTGTAGCCTATTAACCTAATTCAGCATCAAAGTCCAAATGGATGTCCCACACTGCAGCAAGAGCTTGGATATTGCATGGGCCACTACAATGTAGGCACTGAGGCAGGAAGACAGACAAATTAGAATTTGTAAGTTCAGTTTTAGATTAGGATGCAGAGTGTTTTGTGCAAAATTATTGTGTTTTTCTCCTTTAGTTAGACCAGTGATGATAAAACATATTGAAATTAAAAATGTCAAATATGCTGGTTAACTTGAAGGGTGTGGGAGCTGGTGGGTTTTCTTAGTGCTCTATTAGATTAACTCTGTTTTGCACTGAAGTTAGCACAGACCAGAGGTGAACTCTTGAGTCCACATAGCAGAACACCATCCCATCAAGACTTCCCAAATCATCTCAGCTGCTCTCTTAAGCATGGCTCATTCAACTCAGCTAAGTCTCTTGCTTACTTACCATCCAGGCACCATTTATGCTCTATAGACAACTGAGCATGAGTCCTGCATCACTCTTTTCTGCTTCAAATCCTTCCCCAAACCTACAAGTAGAGCCCAGGGAGACAAATCTTCAGGTTTGCTTGTAACCTGCAAAGCACATCCACAAGAATTTGAGGAAGCTGGGTTGCAGAACACTAGTGCTCATTCCCATCCTAAGATCCTTTCAGTAGAACCAACTAAAAACTCTTCATCAACCAGGAACATAGCTGGTTGTTAGGGAGTTATCCAGGTCTGCAGTTTCAAGGCCATGTTTTCTCCACCACATGCACACACCCAGCAAGCACAAGGTCCAACACTACACTGAATCCACCATGCACTTATGCATACAGGTCTGGTAATTTAAACTATAGGATCAGCCTAGAAAGGAAGCTGCTCTGTGGAGAAAAACAATACTTCTATCAACATCTAAGGATGCATGTGCATATAAAATTAATTATAAGAAATGAGCTTTCTGATTAATGATAATGAGGAAGAGAACCTCTTTAAGATGATCCCTAATGGCTCATTCCCTCCCATGGATGCAGTGGAGCTGCCACCACCACAACACTTCAGAGGCCTCCTCTTGAGATCACCAAGAGCAAATATTGCCCAAGCCACTCCATCTTTCTGTACACCCACAGACATACATGCACTTAAGAAGAGACAGTCATTGCCCACTGTTCTTTGGCTCTGAACAGAGCCTGCTCTTGTTCATCCTCACCCCCTCCCATTCACTGCTGTGCATAGCTGCCACCAGCACTTAAGCAGAAAGAGAGAAATGCTGTATTCTGCTCGAGGCTGAGGGAAGAGGAAGGTTGTGAATGACCCTGTCTGCTTCTTGCATAATCCCATCTAGTGAGTTGTCTTCTTTCATTCATAGGAAATTCATCTATTTGAATCAAGCAATCAGCCTGTCCGATCACGCATTCATTTCTTGTTTACCATTTGTACTGCAGTTATTTTGTTGAGAGATTAATTACCATTTGGGGTAGCTCAGCAGTAATTTGATAAAACTCTGCAGATGCTGTGTAAATGTGAAGTTTATATATACTATATACACACACACATTTTCTATAAAAGCATGAAGTACCAGTCATTCAAGATATACTAGCAGAAGTTAAAGAACTTACATTTTTAACTATTTTAAAATTAAAGTTACACAACAGCACCTTAAATTCAACTAAAGAGTCACTTTAACTTGAGGCAAATCATTTTCCAGAAATAGTAACACATCAGACTGTTCATTTCTCCTAACTTCCAGCCTTTAATTCTGAAAGCAGTCACAGTTTTCACAGAGCAAAGAATAGCCCGAAATAGTTGTAGCATTGAAACTGAAGAAAGAGGCACGGGTGATAGTTTGAGTAACCAAACTCCTAAACAAACAAGCACTATCCAAACCTGTAAGGTTCATGTTCTCCAATCTCTATTTGTATTAAAAATCCCACTTCTTGGGAACGGGCTGTCAGTTAGGGGAGAAGGTTATATAAGCAAAGTTTGCTATTATAAGTGTACTTGAGGAGCCGGCCACCAAAAAAGACCAGAGTATAACGCTTCACCACTGATTTGGCACTTCTATGACATCTGGATTCACCTATCCAGCTATTCTTTTCCATTAGTTCAGTAGTGAAATGTTTCATTTCAATTATTTTGTGTGGTTACAAAAATTTCAAGGTTCTCATGTGGTTTGCCCATTTTCAAGTTTTCAAGACAGTCGCATATTTCACATAACAAACTGATAGTTCTTTGAAAATTTAAAAACAGATTCAGTACTGAAGGCTTCTACATGCATATTCGAGGTGTCCATGATTGCCTCAAGCCAGCCAGAAAGACGTAAGCATTTCAGATTTTAGGATAATGTGGATCGAGAACTATCAGCATATACAAAGGAGCTGCAGATTGGCTGGGATAATAGCGGTGCAAGGCTTTGTTTAAGCCTGTCTGCAAACGGGGTGGGATGAATTCCATTAGTCCTCTCCTACTTCTGTGGGAACTAAGGAGAATTTTGGCTTTTATACAGCCTCTTCTGCAGTGCAACAAGGGCAGGGATTGAACAGGAGATACTTGCCTGCTCTTCTTTGTTATTAAATATGGGGAGTGGGACGAGCACAGGCTCATGGCAGAAAAGCAAAGCAAAGCAAAGCAAAGCAAAGCAAAGCACCTCTCCTCCACCCCATGCACTTGGGAGGAACACAGAGCTGCAGCCGCTGAGGAACAGCATCCTGCAGTTCCAGATCACCACGGCTCAAGTGCCCTCCCTGAGAGCTGCTAGCAAGCAGCCACAACAAACCACAAAACGGAGGGCTAACCAAAGAGTTCCTCAAGATGCAAATCAGATAAGAAAAGCCAAACAAAGGAGCTGCTGAACATTCCCAGTGTGTTTAATAAGGAGTGAGATTTTTCCAACGTGACAGTCTTTGTAAATTAAATGAAGGAACTAGTGCATTTGCATTTAAGCAGAAGTGCTTGTCTCAGCTTAGGAGAAAGGGATAATAGATGACATCAGTCAATAACATCTCGAGCCAGTAAAAGAATATTTTTACATATATAAAAATGCATGTCTGTTGTATATATGTGTGTATATACACATAGACACTTCTTTGCAAGACTAATATAAGGCCAAGAATGTAACAAACTACCTACAGCACCTGCATACACACAGCACCTGATTAGGAGCTGCTGTGAGGACAGTTTAGTGGAACGGAGTCAAGTAGAAACTACAAATGCAATTCAATGAGAGAGAACCACATGGACTGCAGAAGGAAGCTACAAAGATGGGACCAGAGGCTTGCAAGGCAGGGATGGCTTAAGGATGACTCAAGAAGGAGAAGCAAAGATGTCGCTAAAGAAGCCTGACCGTTCTAGAAAGTTGAACTTGGAGAACAATGCACTAGAAAGCCAGTATTTGTCGTTACCACAGGACTTTACTCAGGGCTAGCTGACAAAGCAGCTGGAACCTCAGCAAACAATTAGTCGTAGGTATGGTACCTTTGCCACGCTTATTACCCACTAGAAGGCTTCCTACTAAAAATGTAGTGACTAAATATGTTACTGGAAAGTCAGGAAAGTTACAAGGAAGAAAGCACTTTGAGTGAAAGCAGTTTGTGTGGTTTTAACAGTAAAACACATGGATTGCACAGTCTGGTGCACAGTGCAAAGTTAGACTAAGCATCCTTTAGTTAACTAAGTCAAGTAGCAGAAAGTTCATCCTTCCTCTGTTTCATATTCCTTACAAAAACACAGCTAATCGAGGGCTGAGAGCACAGAGAAAAATCCTGCTTTCACTTCTGACCAACCTGACAAGAGGTGGGCCACGCTGCTTTCCACAGGAATTTAAAGATTAGTTATTACTGAGGTCTGCTGAATAGTGAGATAGCCTCACTTGAGATGTGCACATCCTAGGAAGCTAAGGAAGGTATCTGACTAAACTCTGCAAGTGCCATGTGGAAGGAAGAGCTGGTAGTGCAATGCTCATCCATCACAGTAGTGCAATGCTCATCCATCATGTTCTGGTTCCCTCCACCTCTTTCTGCCAATCCCAATTCCCAGCCAGACCCACTGCAGTAACAGCAATGCCACAGGGAGCTTTCCCAACAACAAAACCCCCTCAGTACTTCTGTACTTCTGATAATCAACATCTTCAAGGTGGAGGATTACCTAGACAACTGCTCAGGTGCAGAGGGATAAAACCATGGCAGAGGCAATGCTCAGTACATCCTGGATGCTGTAACACTAGGTGCAGAGTGACACCAAACACATCAGCCACTGGCATTTCCAGTGATAAGCCATGACTTGCAGGGTTTTCCACATGCTTCTCCCTAATCTGTAGGTGAATTACCATTCCAAGCATCAGTACTCACTCCTCCAGTTTGGCCAGATGTCAGAGAGATTGTCCCAACTGCTGCTTTGGGCAGCAGGAGCAACCAGTTTGTTTCCCAATAATTTGGGATCTCAGAGAAAGCAGAAAGTGATACAGTTTTGTTTCACTCAGTGGAAGACAACCACTGAGTGAATTTCTAAGCTGAAAAACAAGCAATCTCCAAAACCCTTATCTGCAAAAAAAGCCCACATTTTTACTGCAATACTACATTTCTGTATATAATAGATGGCGAACTTCTGTGAAACTAGTTCTGGGAAAAACAACCAGTAACTTCCATAATACCAGAGCAACACACAGCTCCATGTGACAGTCCAGGCTTCTGGAGTACTGCTAGAATATTCCATAGCTGTTGTCAACAGTGGCTGTCTCCTGCCCTATTCAACAAACACCCCTTAGATTGCAGCTATTTTTCCTTTTAAAAAATAATCCGTTCCTTTTCTAGACCCTTTCCCTTTCACGCTGCTAGAAGAAATGCAAGTACCGATGAGAATTGAGACAAGACAGCATCATACAAACCAGGGTTCAACAGCTGCCCTGGTAGTTCCAACCCTGCTGCTAAGAGATCCTCAGGCATGCGCCTGGGTGGTTCCGAGTTGAGGATGCTGCAGCACGTACCGAGTTCTGCGCTGCCTTGCCGAGTCAAGATAGTTACAGGGCTTCTTATCATTGTCTTGCACTCCATGTAGTTGCTCACACCGGCATCTCCCATCTCGGGTACTTCCAAGATCTTGCGCAGAAGCAGTTAACGAAGCTACTGTCCCCCCAAGAGCTCAGGTGTTTTCAGTGCTCCCCGCAGGGCGGATGAGGCTCTGCGGTTCTCCCTTTTCTGGGGTCCCGCCACCCCAGCCCGGCCGAACCCGCGGCTCTGCCCCGCGCCCGCCTCCCGGCGCGACAACAAGGGCATCCCCAGCTCTCCCGAAACCTTCGGAACCCAGGAGAACGGAACATACCGGGAAAGTCGCGGGCTGGAGGACGCCCCGCTGTCCCCTGGGGATTTCCCCCGCTGGCTGTTGCCGCCTCCCGGCAGCCGCTCAGCCCCCAGCTCAGTGATGGAGATCCTCCCCACCGCGCCTTCCCCCGTGCCCCGGAGCACCCGCGGAGCCCGGGAGCGGCCTGGGAGGGGCGGCAGGCCGGGAGCAGCTTCCAGCCATGCGGCTGCGGGCGCCCCTTCGGGGGAACAAAGGCGGGAGCCGGCGGGCCCGTCCCCGCACACCCCCTGCCGCCAGCCTCCCCCCTCCGGAGCTCCGCAGCTTGGCCAAGAGCACAGACAAAAAAAGATACTTTTTCCCCCCAAGCTTTGCTTCGCGTAAACGCCCTTTTTGAAATCGTTCACTCTCCCTCTTTTCTCCTGCCGATTTTTCCTACGGGGTGCCCGAACACTGCTCGGGGAGGAGGCAGCTCCGTGCCCACGTTCCGCGCTCTGCAGGCGGGCGGCAGCCCCGGCGCTCTCGGGGGCGCGTCCCCGTGTTGCAACGCTGGGCTGCGCGGAGAAACTCCCAGCTGGATCTGCGAGTTTCTTGTGTGGGAACAGTGGAAGAAGAAAAAAAAAAATACCTACACTTTTCCTGCAGAAAAAAAAATAGTTTGGAGGAATAGGAAGCCGGGAGGGGCTGCTGGAACAAGGGGCGGGAGGAAACGGCGCGCCTTTGAATGGGTTGTTTCACCGCAATGCTCGAGCGACCGCGAGTTTTCCCTCCAAGGCTCAGGGCATGAGAAAGACCCTGAAAGGACCACAAAAAGCCTGAAAATTTTCTGGCTTTTTTTTTTTTTTTTTTTTTTTTTTTTTAACATAATCGACTGCCAGACAATCAGAGGTTTGGGGGGAATCTGCTAAAAGTTACGCAGAACAGACATCAAAACTACACTGAAGTTTGGGTCTCGTTTATCACAGGAATTTGAAATCCCAAACCCCAACAAGATCCTTCTTTAGGACGGGAGAGGGGCAAGCGCCTACGGCGATAATGGATGCGGTCTGCACCGAAACCCTGGAAACAAAGCAGTTGGAAAACTCGTTTGTCCAAAGCAGGGAACCGCAATTCCTGAAACGCGGAGAAGTGAGACACCCTCCTCCCCTGAACAGACCAGCTCTTACAATCCCTGAAGCCAGGCAGAGAAAAAATACCATTTAGAAATCCGGAATATTTTCGCTACTTTTAATTACCCGGCACTCGCTTTAGCCACCAGAGGAGCCAAGAGCCCGGCTGCTCCCAGTTCAGAAAGCGCGAGGGGCAGCGGGACGGCGCCCAGCAGAGATCCCCGCACCTCACCTACCGAAGGGGCCGCAGCGCTGCTTCCTCCTCCGCTGGCTTCCCCGGGCGGCACGGACGGGCCGGGCCACGGCGCTCCCCGGCAGCAGACGGGCTCCGGGGCCCGGGAGCCACCGGCTCCGCCCCCTGCGCTGCGCTCCCCGCGCCCGGCCCGGGCTCCCGGCTCGGCTCGGCTCGGCTCGGCCGTCCCGCTGCTCGCCAACACCCGGCCCGCCCGCGGCGCTGCTCCCGGGAGCTGGCACGGTGACACCGCTCTGTGCGACCTGTGAAAACTCTGTCGTGCGCTCACACTCACAGTGAGAAAAGTGATGTGCTAAAAGTTCTAAAGCACTTATGTCTTAAAAGTTTCTTAGGGGACGCCGTGAAAGTTTAGCTAATTGCTCCTCTAAGTCTCCCAGGTGCCAAATAACATCGTATTGCTGCGTAGTTAGTTTGTAGGTCTGTAACAGTGGAACTTGTTTGTCTCACTTTGCTGTTGAGAATCTTCAGAGGAGTGAAAAGCATGATTTAGGGTTTCTTTTTCTCTTCTACCTTCCCCACAAATCTTGGTGACTTCCTTACACCAGCCTGAGGGAAATGCCTGATTCATTGAAGAACACCAATAGTGAGTCAGTCTCCATGGGCAGTAGGACTGGGACAGAAGTATTGAAAAAACAAACCAAAGAAAGTGCTATGAACGTGCCTTCATTGAATACACTTTTGCCAAACTTTTGTAAAGAGAAAATCTGGGTTAAAAATGGCATTCAGATTTACTTGGAAAGCCACTCCAATGCTGTGCCTTGTGTAATTTTATAGAATCACAGAATCATAGGTTTCTCACTGTCTATAAATATCAAACACAAACCCATTGTGTATCTCCAATTCTTTCACATCACTGTGATTGATCTGAATAGCTCCTGACCTCATCATTGACTTCACAGAAATTTAACTATTGCATATCATGACAATTGGGGTCTGTTTGTCACTTTGCAACCATAAATCTGACAACATCTTTGTGAGGCAAGGAATTGTTTTCTTTTCACACAAAAGAGAGAAAATAGAGATAGGAGTACTGCTGTCAAGGTCACTCAGCAAAAGCAGAGCAAGGGTAAAACCTGAGCAGCTGATGATCCTGTGGAAGGATGTGTTGTTTTGCAATACAGGTTTTGCTTGGGAAGCTTCAAGGCCAAAGGAGTTTTTCACTTGATCTCTCCTTTCTCCTGTTGTGTGTCTTAGTATGACTAAATACTTTATAGCAGCCTTCCCAGACTTTTCTTTGTCCGTTTGATTCTGGAGTAAGACGAAATATAATTCTGTGCAATCTACAGTTCACCTTAGAAGGAAAAGTTTGTAGGTAATTGTGGAGATTTGACACGTTTTCTGAGCAGTGTTTAAATAACAACAGAAATAACCTTATAAACAAAGCATCATTTATTTTTCTTACCAAAATGATGATTGTTGGTTCCTTCCCTAGTTCACAAATGTGATGGGGTTTTTTTCCCCATACATTATTTTTCTTTGTTACTTTTAAGTGTCATTTCTGCATTATCTGTGTCTGGATAATGCAGCTTCCAGAAAATACAGCTTCAATGAGTCGATTCTCAAAATCAAGAGATAACTTTAAAATTTCAGGCATATTTATATGGAAACATCATTCAGACATAATTACAAGATTTGAAGAACTGGGTCCATAGAAAACAAAGTCAGAAATATTTCAATTATTGAACAAAAATTACTATTTCTAATCAGCACTGCAAAGAAACTGAGTTTGTCATACAGTTGTGTCCACTTTTTTCCTGAAAAGTGACATCTGCTCAAAGGATCCACAACCTTTTCTTTGTCCTCACTAATGTCCCATCTTGATTGATCTGGATTTTCTCCAATTGATGTCACTGGAGTAATCACACTTCATCCTGCTTCTGACCCAAAATTGCAGTAGGAAAGTTTCTATCTGTATCTCTTAATAGATTTTATTTTTCAGTAAACAGAATGTAAAATGGACTTCCCTTCCCTTCCCTTCCCTTCCCTTCCCTTCCCTTCCCTTCCCTTCCCTTCCCTTCCCTTCCCTTCCCTTCCCTTCCCTTCCCTTCCCTTCCCTTCCCTTCCCTTCCCTTCCCTTCCCTTCCCTTCCCTTCCCTTCCCTTCCCTTCCCTTCCCTTCCCTTCCCTTCCCTTCCCTTCCCTTCCCTTCCCTTCCCTTCCCTTCCCTTCCCTTCCCTTCCCTTCCCTTCCCTTCCCTTCCCTTCCCTTCCCTTCCCTTCCCTTCCCTTCCCTTCCCTTCCCTTCCCTTCCCCCTTTTCCACTTTCCCCTTTCCCTTCCTTTTTTCTCTTTCCACTTTCCCTTCCTCTTTCCACTTTTACTTCTCTTCTCCTTTTTCCCTTCCACCTTCCCTTCCCCTTTCCATTTCCTTTGTCTTAAACCAAATCTTGTTCAGTCCTCTGTTGAGATACTTAGAAATTAAGCTCCACCTTTTCTTTTTTTTTCCCCAGTTATGCTGGTAGGGAGAGTTTTTCAGAGCACCACCCTTATTTGTTTATAAATTACATTTAAGCATCCCTTCTCAGCCATCTCAGGCCCAGTGAGCCCTGGCAGAGGTGCAGAGCTGGTTGTGTCTCTAAGCCAGCAGAGCAGGAGGCAGCAGTGTGTGGCTGGCTGTTGTGAGAGGCCCCTCACACGTGGTTTTCCCCAGGAAACCTGCCCTGCTGTGATCATGCTGCCCTGCACACACGGGCTCAGGGCACTGCTAGAGAGAGCAGCGTGGTTTATCAGGGTAAGGATGTGGGACAGTGCAGTTTGTAGGGATGGGGCTCAGGGCACTGCTAGAGAGAGCAGCATGGTTTATCAGGGTAAGGATGTGGGACAGTGCAGTTTGTAGGGATGGGGCTCAGGGCACTGTTAGAGAGAGCAGCGTGGTTTATCAGGGTAAGGATGTGGGACAGTGCAGTTTGTAGGGATGGGGGTTTAGCAGGTGCATCCCTGCACCCACACAGCCTTTCCATTTCACTCAGTCCATCACACCAATATCAACCTAGGTTGTGGGTTTGGTTCCTGTATGCGTCAGTCATTGGCCTCACATCCAGCTGGAAACCTCAGGCCCTATTTCAGAGTAAATAATGAGTTGATAAGATTCAACAGAACATGGAGAAATACCTAGGTGTTACTGTTTTGTAGAATGGTTTGTAATTCCTGCAGATTTGTGTTGAGGTGCTGTGCTCTTATTGCTTCCTACTGTATGAGCAACATGGTTTAGCTCTTGTTGCCCAGTGGAAGAGGAAGGTTGGAGGGAAATTCCATAAAATACTTTGTAGCACAGAAGCCTGCTTGCCAATGATGTATTTGCACAATGAGGCTGGGATCAGAGATCAGTCATTTAATGCTTCTGAGCCTTGGGATCTCCAAGGAGCCCTGAGGAAGCCACACAGTGCTCTCAGAGGGGTTGTGCTGGCCCAGCTGCTGCTGTCTTCATCCCACAGACCCATCCCAACAGGAGGGACTGGCATCCACTGATCCACCAGCTCCTGTTGTGTTGTCCGCTGCAGCTCAGTATAGCCCAGGCCCAACATCCATGAGAAGAGATACTCAATCAATGGAAAGGCAATCTAAAAGTACAGAATCACAGTTCTGTTTGTTAAGCCAAACCAGCATCTTTCTGTGTTTCCTTGAGGTGCTTCTCGTTATGAGAAGTGTGAAAGTCTTTCACAATCACATGACTGTAAGTACTTAGACTGTAAGTATAACAGAGCTGGGCATTTTGGACAAAATTTCAAGCAAGGCAACCCTTTCTAGTTTATTTGCACAAAGGGCACTAGGCAGCCTGTTCCTGCAGCAAACTGGCCAAATCATGCATTGACTCCTTTGCTGGGATATTATTCTATTTATGCTCAAGTGTTATTGTTGGGAAATTATTTGGTTGGCTGTTCTGTGGTGTGATTTTATGGCCGGAAATCTGATTCATAGATCTGTTCTGAAAATAGTCTCACAACCAGTCTAAGCTCATTTAGGGCTGCTGCCAAACCTTTTGCTCCCTCTCTCCATACCCACCTCATCTAGTCCCTTTGTGTCCCTTTTACAGGACTGGCACCTGAGCAGTTGGTGTGACCTTTTTCTTCTTTTCTGTGAGGTTGGTTTTGAGTTGGGTCAACTCCTCTTGCTCTCCAGTTTACCTGAGTGTGCATGCTGGTGTACACTCGCTGTCAAATGCGAGCAAGGGGGCAGGATGGAGTGACTGGGAGCATGCAAAGATACTCAATTGTTCCTTTGTAGTTATGGAGTGAAGAAACTGATCAAGAAACTCCATCCAGAAACCTGATATTGGCAATCCCCATCAGATAGGAAACTGAATTTCCTGTAAATTTGGAATATTTTTCTGGTTGATTTGCTTTGGATCTGATAAACCCAGCATTTTTCTAGTCCACCTCACAACAAGGGCTGGGAGACTGTTGGGCTGTGTTAGTGCTTCATTTTGAAAACACAGAAGTATGACGTCTGTTCCAGGGCTTTCTGACCACAGTTTCACTCTTTTCATGAGATGACCCCCCACAAATCTTGCATGTGGTTTTGCTGTTCTCAGTGAGTGGTCAATATGGCCTTGACAGAGATCACTTACAAGCACAGCAATATGTATCTTGAAGTGGTTGGTGTGCAGTGGCAGGAGTTACAGTGTTAGTCATGTTTCATCTTCATTCAGGTCTATTACTGCTTAATAATAAGCTGAAAATTGCAAGGCATTGACGGTTTTGTAATCAGGTGAGGCATGGCACATAAACAGCATAACCCCTCCTTTCTGAATTAAATTCTCATGAGACAGTAATCTCTGCCACATTTATATTCAGCTAGAATTAACTTCATGAATGACCAGTTCAGCGTTTGAAGTCTGAGGTGCTATTTTTGTGACTTTAATGAAAGAGAGTCAAGTTTAAGACTAAGGAGTGGCCTCAGCTATCATGTGTGCATGGAACACTTCTGTACACATGCAAAATAATCTCCAAGCATGCACACAGACCAGACTCACTGCTTGTCCTCTGAACATGCACATAAAGTGTGTTTTACATAATGAGGAAACCTATGGAGCATCTGGGATCACTTCTGCACCAGCAGTCAGCTGTCACTCTGCATACTCACATCCTGGACTGTGCAACCTGTGTGCCTGAAGGTGCTTGTCCCCTTGAATGACAGGTTCCAATTATAGATTTGGATATTATTTAAGTTTAGAATCCTTTATATTCAGTGTATATTATCTGGGTCTGGGTTATTGCTAACAAGGACTAGGGATCTGCAGTCTGTGCAACACCCTGAACATGAGGATAAGTGTATCACTGAATCATCAGGATGTGTGGGGAGAGCAGGACAGCACTTCTGCCCTGGGTAAAGAATTAGAAGCTATTTTCAGAATGAGAATATTGTGCCAGAGCCCTATTCTAAATCAGCAATAGCAAAGCTGTGCTGACATTAGGTCTGGGAATTGCTAAATTTAGGTGTAGACTGGTGTCAAAAATACTAGTAGCTCTGGGAGTGCTACAGCTTTGGTGTCCAAGTGCTTATTGTAATCATCAGAGCTGTGTCTGGCAGCAGAGGGCTAAGTTTCCTGATTTCATTAGCTATTGGCCAAAGATGCAGAGCTTCTACAGGAGGCAGAGATAAATAATGGAGTCGTAGAATAGTGTGGGTTGGAATGGACCCAAAAATGTTGTAGTGCAACTCCCCTAGCATGGCCAGGGAACCTTACACTAGGACAGGTTGTTTGGAGCCCCATCCAGCCTGGCCTTGAACACCTTCAGGGATGAGTAATCCCCAGCCTCTCTGGGCAACCTGTTCCAGTGCCTCACCACCCTCACAGTAAAGAATTTCTTCCTGATATCTCATCTAAATCTGCCTTCAGCCAGTTTAAAACCACTGCCCCTTGTGCTGTCGCTACAGGCTTTGGCAAATGTCTCTCTCTTGTAAGCCCCCTTTATATTTTAAAAGGCCAAAGTCCAAAGCCTAAAGCCTTTTTTTTTCCAGACCAGACAACAATTTCCCCCCTTACCATAAGTAAGATTCCATTCAGTGTGTAAATGAATGGAAATACATATATAACCTGAATGTAAAAATAGATAACAAATTTCATAAAATAGTGTAATATAAGACTTCTGTTACAATTGAAAGAAGGTGATTTTGGTGACTGTTACAGTAGAAGCCCAACAGCATGTCCTTCCAGTCTAATTTCCAGGCTCATGAAAACTTCCAGCTGGTAGAGGGGAAGAACTTGGAGTCTACATTTTAAAAGACAAACAATGTTCTTGACTTTATCAATAGGCACAGAGAGCTGTTTTCTTTCACCAGACTTAATGAAAGTTAGTCAGCAGGAGAATTTTCAAGAAGCCACAAGCCATTTCTTGTTTGCCATCTTCTCTTTCAACTTTTACAAAATCTTTTTTTCAGAGAAGTTTCCCTGTTGGGCAGATTGGCTCCAGCATTTACAAGTCTAATTACAGCCTAAAGGGTTGGGAAGATCTTTGAAGTGAAGTGTATGCTACCATGTAGGGAGATCTGGCTGCTAGATAGAAATCTGTGTAGAATAGCAAGGAGAGATTCATTCCTATTAGAGTTCCAAATATTTCTGGGAACTGGGAAAATTATTAGAAACAGGAGAAAAAAATTTCTTATTGTTGCAATGCAGTAGTTGACTGAGTGTTCTGGAGGCTTCCTGAAGTCCTTGTGTCCTTGCTCCCCAAGACTCTGGGAGGTAAAGAAAGCTGCAAAAAGCACTCTCAATATGTTTTCTTACAAAATTTGCACTTAATCGAATATCAAAGAGCATTAAACAGTCACTTCTGCTATTATCTCTCATACCTGCTTGCTATTGGATACTAAGGTTATTTTAATGCTCTTCAGAAATTCCAGGAATTCCTCAACTTGTTTTCTGTGCAGTTGTTCTGCAGCCTGCTGGCTCTGGGCAGGCTCCTGGAATGCAGCTGGCCACATACACATCCTGGATGGTCGGTTTGGTTTAGGCACAAGGGGTGTTTAGCATCAGAAGTATCTTCTGTCTCATCCCATGTCACAGAAATGCATGTGCTCCACTTGAAAAGCGCTGAAAATTTCTGCAAGCACATAGTCAGTGGGCAGCAATCTCCCTCCTCTTCCTCTGCCTATCCAGGCCAGGACTAAAGGTCTGCTCCCTCACACCCCTGATCCAAATCAGGCTTTACAGAGCACATGCAAAGAAAGGCAGTTCTGTGTTGGACTAGATGCATTTTCTCTGAAGAAGCACATGAGGACTTGAAGTTTTATGCGTTTGTTTCTCCCTTAACTGTACCTTGTTCATCTCTCCATAAAAACCTGACTTTGCTCTGACATGGCAAGTCAATAGTCCTTTGCTTTTATGTATTTGTATAATACATAATACCTCGAGATCCCAGGTAACACAGGCACAAGCCAAGGAGCAGAGGAAATTAGCACTGTTGTCAGTGTTATCAGCTGATGGATGAGGAAGGAGGAACTGGTGTGATTTTATACCGCCTAAGTTCAGGTGGTGCTGCTTTCTCTGTAAAGGGCAGAACAGTGACAGTCTCCAGGCTGGGAAACCACTGAAAGAAACCAGGAACAATCACACCTCTCTGAGTGTAAAATTCTCCACACAGGTGCCAAAGCCTTCCCTTTGCACATTCACACCAGTTTCAATGGAGTCTGTTTTTAAACTCTAGTTAAAAACATGCAGCTCCTGTGTGTCAATTAGCTCATGAAGGAGTGCTGAGCACTTCACATTGTTATTTACAACAGCACAAAGAGCACGTCATGTTGCCTAATCAGATGTCAGTGACTTGCACCCACACTGGGCTGATCTAAATAATTGCACGGTTTGCAGGACAGCAGCAGACAGGACACAGCAGATGGGAGATCACTCAGTCCCGTGTACTGAGTGATTCAATGGAGCAGTGATTTATCAATTGCACTGTGCAGTAAATCACTGCTGACTTTATTTCCTGCATTTAACAAGCTGCTCATTAACTGGGAATATAATAACTAGGTTTGGAAGATTTGTGACATAATCATGTTTAGAATTCTGTATTCACTTCTGAAAATTCATGTGGATTTTTTCATCCAGCAGGAACATTCTTTCTATGTATGAGTCTAGAAAGGAATTCTATTTTACATAGTATGACTTGTCTGTCCAGCAGCTCCTCTGTAGACTCTCCAAAGTTCCTGTGCATATGCAGATTATTCAATATACTGTTGCTGATCTTTCTCTCTAGCCTCTAGTTGGAAGACACTGATGCTTTATTTGCATTTTTAGTTGTTACAAACCTGTCTTCAAATACTGTCCCTGGTTAATAGCCATGTTGGACAAACTAGCACGGGCAGTCTTGCCTTTGTGGCACCTGACCTGTGTTAGAGCCAAACAATGTGACCCTGAGTGTGCTCTTGTGGTGAAAGTACCTAAATTCTGTTTGTCTCTGCTCCCCCAGCAGTCTGTCAGACCAGATTTGCTGTGTGGGCAGAGGACACCGAGAGCTCCAGCCCCTGTAAGAGCCGTGCCTGGTGCAGAGCTCTCACCTCTGCCAGGCAACGGCCCAGCCCCAGCTCTAGCTACAAACACTGGAGTGGCAAACAAGGCATCTCCCACGTAGGCAAGGCTTGTGTAAGACCTGCAACAGCCACTGAGGCTGATAAACCAAGCTCCCTATTCTTCTGGGGAGAAAAGGGTAGGAATGGCTGTTGTGGATGAGCCTAGAAATCTCTCCATCCCATTGTATTATCTTGGACATCCCTCATTAGCAGCTGCTTAGAGAAAAAAGTAAGAAACTCAAATGCTGGGTAATGTACTTCCAGTTTCGTGCAATCTGCAGTTGTGAGAGTTTCCCTCTGAGTTTCCTACTGAGTAAAGTGGCCCTCTGACCATATTCTCCAGCTGCAGTCTATCTGACAATTCTCTAAAGTTTCTTTCTAAGTTTGGAATATTTTCCATAAGTGTCTCTCCCTCTTTCTCCTAGTTTATCATTAAATTCTGCAAGCAGTGTTTCGGGGTGTGGCCGACAGGGTTGCCCAAAGTATAGTTCAGTAAATGGATGTGGATGTTGCTGAGAGCTGTGATTCCCAGTCCCTGCTGGGTGGACTGTGGTAGCTGCAGATGGCAGGGTCCTTGCCTGCCCCTCTGGCCCAGATTACCGTGGCTGAGGATGTGTGACACACAAAAAAGGGGATGTTTGTCCTCAGAGTGGCAGTTCACAATTTACTGACTGATGTAAATGTGCCAAGAAGAGATTAACTAAAGCATAATATGTGTTCCAGTTGCTCTCGTAAACTCCATTTGAGCTTGGCAGAATTTTCTCTCCCTGTTGCATTGCTGTTGTCCTGTAACTAACACCTGAGTTGGTTTCTCCCAGGCCCCAAAGAATACTGATTCTTGAGGGTATTTAAAAGCAGGGCCCAAGACACACTAGAGTTTGGGCTAGAGGACCAGAGATTGTAAGTCTGGCACAATGCTGTGTCCTATTACAGGAAGAAGCAGGATGGAATTTCCTAAGGGTCATATCTCAGACTGAAATCATAGAACCATAGAATCATTTCAGTTGGAAAGATCTTTAAGGTCATCAAGTCCAGCCATTACCCCAGTACTGCTAAAGCCACCACTACACCATGTCCCCAGGTGCCACATCTACACAAGTGTTAAACACCTCCAGGGATGGTGACTCCACCACTTTCCTGGGCAGCCTCTGCCAGTGCTTGAAATACAGACCCTCAAAGGATGAGGCATCATCACCAAACCTATCCTCTCACTTCCAAGTGCAACATGAGCTTCCCTGGTCAGCCCTTTCCAACATAAACTCAGGCCTGTCCATAAGATCAATTATCATTAATTTTATTAATAAAACTAGTTCTTCATTCCATCCAAATGACCTTACAAAGTCTTGCAGAAAAGAGCTATCAAAGGCAGATCTGCCATGAGAATCAAAACCACTGATGCTCTTCTCCTGCTCTCCTGAAGAAGTTGGCTCTTCAGGACAGAA
This sequence comes from Melospiza georgiana, assembly GCF_028018845.1. Lineage (NCBI taxonomy): Eukaryota > Metazoa > Chordata > Aves > Passeriformes > Passerellidae > Melospiza > Melospiza georgiana. The sequence goes on along the minus strand of NC_080439.1, from coordinate 8,058,727 downwards.
TTTGTGTTGCCTTTTACATGAAGTAAATGATAGTTCTGTGTTTAGCTTTTGTATCCCAATCAAAAATGGCTCTGTATGGCACACAATGTCCTTGCAGGGACAGGAAGGACACAAGTGAGTACCACAGGCATGACACATGTAAGCCACAGCACTATCAGAGGTGCTCTGCAGTGAGAGATTTGGGGGGTGTAGGAATCTGTGGGAAGCAGAGTCACATGTGCCTAAATCCTTCTCTGTCCCACCAAGACACCCACAGCAAGGATCCCACCTGAGACTGCCGAGAGTTTTGGAGAAAGGCTATGGGCATCGTTTAGGTTTAGGTTTAGGTTTAGGTTTAGGTTTAGGTTTAGGTTTAGGTTTAGGTTTAGGTTTAGGTTTAGGTTTAGGTTTGCTTAGAGCCTGAGCTCTAGCAGTCAACATGAATTCTCTGTATAAACAGTGTCCCTTACATTTCCTTTAACCTACTTCTGGGTTTTATATTGCTGGTCTTGTCTGTCTGAAAGTTTTGGGGCTTTACCACTTTTGCTGTAACTTTTGCTGTTATTGAAAAAGTGCTTTACCACCCCGTGTGGGAAAATCCACAGCACTGTCAGCCCTTATCAGATTTCTTGCTCAATGAGGTCAACTGGTATTTGGATATTGTTGTATTGTGTCTACAAAGGAACGGAAAAAGCACAAGCATGTAATCTGAAAGTAGCTGCAGTCTTAAAAGTCAGGTTGGGCATAGAAAAAGGCTGTTAAATATTTTTTTTTCAGAAGTCAGAAACTATTAAATATCTAGAGATTTTTTTCTACCTGCTCTACTTTCAACTTTTAAGGAAAAAGCGGCCAGGGAGAAATTACTGCCAGGACACAAAACCCCCATGAATTTCCCACATGAGTAGGACATGCAAAACCTAAAGTGCTTCATTCCAGAGGCTTTATCTTTTGAATATCAGTTGTGACTGACACATGCATATCTCTCTCTCTCTCTCTCTCTCTCTCTATATATATATATATATATATATATATCTCACTAATATATGTATATATATATGACTGATATATTCATAAGTTATGTTCTAATCATTACTATCTAGAAAGAAGTATGAGAATAAATGTCAGTGTTAGTATATGAATTACTTTTATGCATATATGCATATATTTATATTTCTGCATTTTAAAAAAAGAATTATATTCCTTTGTTGGCTGGTAACCCATACTGGTTTCAGTTCAGCAGATCAAATCCATCCTTAAGGAAGTGTAATGAAGAATTATGTCTTCCTCTCTGTCCTCACTTTAAATCATCCTTTATGCAATATGGTTTGTTGCTGCACAAGATCTGCCTGGCCCTAGGAAATCACCATGTTTTCTTTTGACTGGGTAATATTTCTAAAGAAGAATAGTGAAATCTGAGTAATTAAGTTAATTCTGTGGCCTGCATGTAAATACTCATGATCTCAAGCAAGCAAATTATTTGGAAGTCTGCACAGTGTGGGAGCAATTTGTTAACCTGCAGTGTCTCAGTTACATCAGATATTTCACAAGCATGTGTGTGTAGTAGTTTCTATGGATCTCAATTTACTACCAATCTACTACAATCTGCTGGAATATGACCTAATACTAATAACTCTTAGCAGTTACACTATTTTTGTATATAAATTATTCACCTGCTCATAGCTAATTGATTACTCAATGCTGAGGTATCACAGAGCTAAATATATCTTTATGACCAAACAGAATAAGTGGAGCTGCAAGATGAAAACCAAAATCACGAGGGGGCCTGATGGGTAGTTCACAAATGTGGGTAGTTGACAAAATATGTACACAGCTGTGTGTGCTGTTATTTTGGCCCACAGTAAGGACCAGTCTGTAGCATCCACATTGTCTAAATGTAGCTCAAATTTGGGTTCAGAGATGCATCTTTGCAGTGTAGATGCACAGTTGAGATGAGAAACAGCTCCTGTGTGACTTTTAGTCCTCTATTCATATTATTCCTTTCTGTAGGTGATTTAATTAATTTACCTCTCCATTAACAACTATGCTCTGGTTCCTATAATGTAGGCCAACTAATTAAGATATATAAAAATATTTCCCCAAGGTCATTTGTTTTGGGAACAGTGAATGTGGGACAATTCCTTTTATGTGAAGAGTTCAGATCATTTCCAAAGAAGCAAAATATTACAAATGGTGACTTTGGTGGTGAAATATATTTCTAACAAAGATGCAGTTCTTCTGCTCAGAGGAACTTCCACAACAGCTGGAGCAAATCCATTAGACATTGCAGCAGGCAACTACAAGAACTTCAGTAAAGGGCACGAATTTTGAGATGGGGTGGAGTGTATTACCTATGTTCCTTATGCTTCTCAAAGCTGGGTTAGTTGGGTTTTGTTTGCAGCCATGAAATGCACTTTAAGAACAATCATTGCTCTTTTGAGGCATTGCTCTCATTGGGAAAAAAAACCAAAAAGAAAACCAACCAAAAAAAGAGTACATGGCAGAGAAATCAGAACTGTTTTCTGTATCAACTAACAAATACTGTATCAACTAACAACAAGTTCTGTTGAAACAAATGCTCTTACGTCCAGAAGGATCTTTTATTACTTTTCACTTTAGGAGGTAAAGTACAGCAACTGACTCATTACTCAAATTTCATTTGAGCTATTGCATAACCTCAGTTGAGAATACTTTTCTACTCAAAAAGGCCTTTTTAGCACTGTGAAAAACAACAAAAAAATTCCTCTTAAATGCAATTATGTAGGTGGAATGGAAGTTTCTTCTACTCAGCTATTGACATGCTGTCATTTCTTTTCATTCCCATAGCACTGAGATAATTTTGAGATTTTACAATTAGACCACTCTTAAAATTTCTTGTAGTGATTTCTAATTCAAAACTGGATATGATATTTATTGCTGATTCTGTTTCTACTGCAATGAGACTTTCATCATATACTACCTACAAAGAAGATACCATTGCAAATAAATGGTATTTTTGTTAAATTTTATTTACATTCAGAAATAGAAATTTCACAGTACTTAGAACTAGCCAGAGTGCTGGACCAGGGAGGTTTTTACCACTGTGCTCATTTTTGCAAGCCAGTAAATTATTCAGTCTGATTTCCCTTAAGTCCAAGTCTATCCAATGTCTATCATTACACTGCACACAGGTTCTTTCAGTCCTTCCTATTGTGTTTGAAGCCTCAGGTATTAAAAGAGACAGTATTTTCAATTTAAGTAGCTCTCTATCTATATTAGATATATTTATAAAAGTGATGGGAGTGTTTTTTAAATTAATTTATTAAATTAAATATTTTGCTCTTGCATACCCATTTTCTGCTGTTCTGGCTGTTGAAAATATTCCTGTTTCATCTACTAGGCACCTTGTGTTTTTGTAAGACAGGTATGGAGAGCTCATGCATGACTGCCATTTCTGCTGGTTCCACACCTGTCACGCAGTCAGATTTTCTGCAACACAATAATTTTGGACCACCAGTTATGATTTATGCCAGGGTCTCTTTTCGAAAAACTCCCTGGTTTAATTCTAATTGGTGGCTTCAATTCCTGTTCTGAGAAAAGACTCCTTCTCAGGACAGGCATGTGTGATAGCAAATCCTGGCATAGAAACAGGATCTGTGAGTGAGGTGAGCCAATGAGTTTGTCAGAGAAACTCAGCTATGGAAACAAAAATCCTGAATTAGTTTATATTGTCATCTGAGCAGGATGCACAAATAGTAACTGTATGAGGACAAAGCAATTGAGATTTAGCCAGAGGAGATATTAATAGGTTGTGGTAATCTCTGGATAATATTCCTGCTTAGTGTTTCATTATATTTGATGGGGGTTTTTTAAGGCAGCACATCACAGCAGAGAAACCATCCTGCCAAAATTATTTTGACAGAGACTTGCAGAATGACCTGACAACCCTGGGGAGCTTGGCCAACCATTCAGTTGTTTCTTTTTCCTTCTGTTGTTAAAGAAGAAGGAAGGAGAAAGAGTTACTGAGATGAAATGATCTGATATGTGTCTCCTTTATGGTCACTGTGATGAGCCCTTCCTAGAAGTGTGCTCTCAGTTACCTGAAGAAGCCAGCTCAGAAACACCTACTGACAAAATTTTGTTGCAAAAACACAATACAGTGCAGGGTAAGTTTATACTTATAACAACAATGCTGCTAATTGCTCTTTGCACAGTGCAAAGTGATATAAATAACTACCTTTGATCTAAATACCAGCACAGGCAGGGGCTGATAGAGAAATGCATCTCTAAAAGTCAAGGGTGATAGGTAATAGCAGAGTTTACCTCAGTTTCAAGGTTCCACTTACAACCTTGGCTAAAAACAAGGCTTTTCCCAATGCTTTGTTGTCCATTGCGGCCCCTACATTCTAAACCTTGTTGAGGAGCTTCCTCTGTGAAATAATTTTTTTCTTCACTGCAGCATGGCATCACTAACTTGCCAGAGACAGCACTATTGACAAAGCAGAAATTGTTTTCTTATTACTTTCTCTTTCTTATCATCCATATTGTGCTGGCACTTCAGGGCTTCTCAAAGCTGGGAGTCATGAAAAGTGGCTCAATGTGTGAGATCTCAGTGGTGCTGCAGGGGCACAGGATATCACAGCTGCTGAAGTGAGAAAAAACAGCCCAAATGGCACCTCTGTAAAACCCCCCTTGCGGGAAATGCGGTCTTGGTGTATCCAAGGCCACAGTGTTTCCTTAGAAACCCAGATCAATCATTCAAGGAAATGTGAGCTAGTTCGTGCATTGTAATTGAGTTCCATACCAAGAAGTTTCCTTTGCTGGAGGAACATCTCACAACGTGGTATCAGTGAGCCTGTGTGTGATCTCTGCCACAAACACACCCCAGTTCTGCCAGGCAGGAGTGGCAGCAGGGACCCTGCCATGCTCAGGGCTTTGCCAGGCTGCTGGTTGCTGAGCTCCCTCTGCTAGGACATGTTTGACTCCCTCCACAGGGAGAGCTGGCCTTGACCTCCTGAGCAGGGCACATCACTATTTCCATGCCAGGAAAGCTACTGAGTCAGGTAATTCTGGGACCAGAATATTCTGTCTTTGGCTAACTCTGCTAGTTTGATGAATCTCTTTGTTTCATGGGGCAAGGAGGAAGTACACTTGAGTGGAACGAGTTTTACTAGCAACAAGGATGCCTACAGAGAGGACTTAGGGATTTCTCAGATTCTGACCTTTAGGTCAGATGCCTAATCCTTTACCATCCCTGCTGAGATGGCCAGTTTGCCTGGGAATGATCCTGGTGAGGAGGTATCCTTGTCAGAACTGCCCATAAACTTCAGCTAGCTCAGAGTTTTGTTGTGCTTGGACTGCTGCCATGCAAACCTCAAATTCTTGTAAAATTTCTCTGAAATGAATGAACAATACAGTGTGGAAGTCCTCCCCTGCCCCTTTACCTCACACATCCCAGTTACACTAAAAATTACTTCTAACCTAGGCATATCAAAGGGGAAAAGGGGATGGGAGGAGCTGCCTGTGACAATAATCCTGTCAATTGCTGCCTCATACTTTTGTTAAATGTGATAGTGGCAGCAGGTGTGTGCTAAGCTCCCCTCATTGCCCATGACAGTCATGGAGCAGCTCCAGTCCTGGCCCAATCAGCAGTGGAACATTTTGGGGGAGTCTCCCAAACTAGGGACACCTGAGGGGAGAGCAGAGAGAGTCGCCAGGAGCCCACAGCCAGTGCAAGAGTGGCCAATGGGACCTGAGTGTGGCCAGGGGAGCACTGGTCCAGCCCTCACCCACTGCCCTACCTTGTGCTTGACACTGCAATTTAAGGCATTATGCCAAGACAGCTATGAAATCCCAGCTATTTTATAACAAAATCTGAAACATCAGTTGATGGTAAAGTCTGGTTTTCTCAGTATTAATAATGTTTCTCAAGCAGCGATCCATAAAGGAGTAATAGCCTTTGAGACGTGAATAAGTGGTCCCCAGCTAGCCTACAAAACCACATTTCATTGAAAAAGGGCTGGGGAAGTCCAAAGGAAACCAGTGAATCTACTGTAGTAGCCAAGTAACATTTTAGTCAGTGCTTTTGCATGTCAAACTGCTAGCTGAAATGTGGCTATTTTATTTTTAAATGCTTGACCAAACCATTCAAATGAGGCTTTAGCAGAAGTGGGATTGTTTTTTTAACCCCAAAAAGGACATCCTAAAAAAATGTGGAGAATAAGGAAATCCCCTTGGAGTGGATGCAACAGTACAGTCATGACTTATAATCTAAAGGGCTGATGGGGTTTGGCTGATGGTGTGGCTGTTGTGTGACGCACAGAGCCAGGTAACCAGGATCTGGCTGATGGTGTGGCAGTTGTGTGACACACAGAGCCAGGTAACCAGGATCTGGCTGATGATGTGGCTGTTGTGTGACACACAGAGCCAGGTAAGCAGGATCTGGCTGATGGTGTGACTGTTGTGGGACACATAAAGCCATGTAACCAGGATCTGGCTGATGGTGTGGCAGTTGTGTGACACACAGAGCCAGGTAAGCAGGGTCTGGCTGATGGTGTGGCTGTTGTGTGACACCCAGAGCCAGGTAAGCAGGATCTGGCTGATGGTGTGGCTGTTGTGTGACACACAGAGCCAGGTAAGCAGGGTCTGGCTGATGGTGTGGCTGTTGTGTGACACACAGAGCCAGGTAAGCAGGCACAGGCAGTGTGTGCAGGGAGATGCTGGATGAATGCATGTGCTGCTATTGATGCCAAGAATTGCCTACACTTTACTGGCCTCAGGTTGTGTGCTGCTCATGGCTGGCCACTCTCCAGTTCCTCTAGACATTATTCCCTAGTGTCCTTCTGGGGATGTGTTTTGGCTTGAGATAGCTGTGCTTAAAAACTCTTGAGAAGCACAGACCAGGAAAAGAACACCAGGGACTTGTCCTTTCCTATTGCTCACACCTCTGGAGGAGCTACCCTGAAAACTTTGTTTGTAACACTAATAAAGACAACACTTTCTAGATAATATGGAACATTTGATGCACAAAACCATAAGGGATCTAATGCAATTTTATTTTAAAATCTAATTAGCTATTTGTTCAAAAGTGAATTGGTTACATTTATGTTTCTGTGAAATGTCAGCAATCTTCAAGATATATGTTTTCAAGTTACCTAGAAGCATTAAACTAATGCTAGGAATTAAATGTTCAAAATGTAGTAAAAAAATTTAATCTACTTTCATATTTTCAGACTGACATAATTTTTGCATTGTATTAAAGGATGGAAGTCTAGCCACTGATTTTGTTTATTTTATAAAAGAAATGAATCAGAAACATTAGCATAACTCTGAAGTACAATTTCATTTTATTCAGTATTAGTTATTCTTAGAAAAAAACACTTTTTTTTTTCTTCTTGGGAAAATTTTTTTCCAATTTGCAGGTATAAAAATGACAGAAAAATCCAAGCTGAAGTTTAAAATGAGCTGAAAAAAATTACAGTCCAAGATGTGCTTGGGTCTTTTAATCTTATCAACAAGGCCCAGGATTGAAGAACTGAGAAATGACCTTCAGAGGGTTTTTGTGTGTAGTCAAAGGCATAAACAGGAATATATAAGGAATTCTATTTCTTTTCTTTCACATGTGCTTGGTTAACACTATAACTCTCTACCTTCTTGTCTTTCAGCCACATAATCAATGAGCTGATAGAAACAGAACGGGTTTATGTGGAAGAACTTCAAAGTATAATAGAGGTAAGAAAGTCTTCTGAAATTACTTTCTGATGCTTAACCTCTAAGTCATCACTGCAGGTGCACATCCTTCATGGGCTGAGCACTCCCACCTCCTGTTTATAACACACAGGCTGTGTTGGCAAGATAGCTCAGCCTTGGAGATGGAGAATGGGAAGGATGTTTGGAACATCCTGCCTCAGGCCTTAAAGGAAAAGGCACCTGCTCTGGCCCAAGCCCACAGAATGGCAGTTTGCATGGTTCTGAAAGTTATGGAAAGAGAAAGAGTTAATAATGTATTTTCAAAATATTACCAATAGGTCTCAGAAGCAGCACTTTGATGTCCATGGGGCCACACGCTAAATTCTATGAATCTGCATTTGAAAAATGATTAAGGAAGAGGAAGGCACCCCTCCTGCTCTTCTTTATTGTCCCATTTTGTGCTTAAACACAGAAAAAAAAGCTCATGCTGCAAATATAATTCTTGAGCTTTTGAAACTGATAGGATACCAGCATACTCAGTGTGTGTGGAGTCTGAGGTCCCCAATCTGTGGGAGGACAGGAGCTGAGTAGGGATCAATCATGCTTATATTTGGGTGGGACTTTTGGGATGTGTGGTTGATTCTTCATTGCATTTGTTCAATGGGAGCTGGCAGCTCTGGTAATTGATATATTACTCTTGAGTTTAAAGTCTGAATGTTCTTTTCTCAAAGTTATTATTGAAGAAACACACTACAGTTTTTACAAGAAACAAAAAAAAGAGTCCAACAAATAAATCTAAACTAACTCTTGTGCAATGAAGCAGGGTAGCAGAAAGATATCTGTCTGTCAATATTAGCAGTCTCCATCCCTACATGACCCAAATGGCTTTTGAATCCTAGAGACATAATTTTGTCCATTTTTTTGTAACCTCATGACTTGTTCACTTGTGGTTAAAATGTGTTTGCACAGTTACAGGGTAAAATCTCTGGGGAAAATCAGAAACATCAGGAATTCATGGGAGCAGCAAAGCAGCAGGCATGGGAGAAGCTTTGTTTGCTCTGTGGAGAACAAAAGCACATGAACTTTGGGGCTTTCCAGTGCCTTGAACACAGTACTTCTTCCCTGGTAAAAACAGGATGATTTTATTTTCCACTCTTCTCTGCAGGGGTATGCTTCAGAAATGGACAATCCCAATTTAGTACATCTGATTCCATCTGCACTTCAGAACAAGAAGGAAGTTCTTTTTGGGAACCTCCCAGAAATCTACTATTTCCACAACAGGTACCTGGGAACTGGTGGTTGTCCTGCATCCTTGGGTGCCACCATCATGTCCAGTCCTTTTCTGTCACTGTAACCAAAGTGGGAATTTAGGAATTCTTTTGAATAATAATTGCCTGTAAGATGTAACAAATAGTTGAACAAAATAAATTTAAAAAATCTCTTTTGCAAGTCTTAGTATTATGCCAGAGTAGTTAATACCTAGTAGAAAAAATTATTTTCCAGTTTATATATTATTTTCAAAGATTGTGTCTCCCACTTGGAGAAGAATATTCCTCTCCCTTTGCAAGCCCAGTCTTTCTTTCCCTGAAAGTTTCCTGCGTCCACTGTCACTGCAGAAGCCTTTGGACTACATCCCATATTTTCACTGCTTGCTGATTGAGCAACTACATCTGACAGAGCATTCCTGTCTTTTCTAGCTGTTCTGAAAAATCCTCATACCCAAATGGAAAGCAGGTATTTGGTTTACAGATATGAAACAAATTTCAACAGCCAAAGGAATCATATGTCGCAGATAAAATATGATAATATTTGTGATTTAGGGAATCAGGTGGCAGCCACATCCCATTTTTCTAAAATATGTATTTCTTGGTATGTTACCTTCCCCATTGATTCCTCATATTACAAAAATGAAGGCTTAATTTGGATTTACACAAGCTAACATACAATGTGAATGGGATTTTACATTACTCTTTACTCTCTTTTTCTCCCTCTCAGGATTTTCCTTAAGGAGATAGAAAATTGCATTGAAAACCCTGAGCTTCTTGCCCGATGCTTTTTGAAAAGAGTAAGTATATACTTTTTCAGGTTTGAATGAATATCTATGGTCTTATCCTACAGTAATTACAGATTTACTCCCATCTTTTCAGTCCATTTGTTTTTGTGAATGAGGGAAACTCCTCTAAGCAGGTATTCCCAAATTAAGCCACTGTTACCAAGCATATATTCTGATATCTGACCCTTTACCTGGTTTACTGACAGGAAGAGATCTGTTACCAGTGTTTTACAAGTATTTTAAGTCTCATTTAGAAGAAAAAAAACAACCAATAACAGTGATCCAAATGTTTGACATGCTTTTCATATCTATTTCACATCTATAGCAGTAGAATGATGTAACCCAGACACCACCCTGCAGTAAATAAGCAGAGGATGGTATCGGTGTCCCAGCAGGCTGCTCTGAGTGCAGACAACACATCCTGTTCCTGCTTTATCTTATCTCTCTCTTCTCTGCACAACTTAGGACACTTGGTCCCCTAGAACTGTCCCATGCTGCTGTCCTTGCATGGACCCACCAGCCCCAAAAGACTCTGTGAGGTCGATTCCCTTTACTTCTCCACAAAACTCACCCAGTGGCATTCTCCCCTCTGCTGAGGTGACTCTCAGTGCCCAAGTGCTGCAGCTCTCTCCAAGAGCTCCCTGTGATGTCCCTCCTCCCCCACTCAGCCTGACCATTAGTTCTTTCCTGCACACAAGCAAAGGTGCTTGTTTATGTAGCACTCCTTCAGGGGCCCTACTAATGGAAAAAAATCTGTTTTGGTGGTTTGCTACTGCTTTCAGGGTTTGACAAAACTCTGTGAATAAGGCTCTGTGTTTTGCACAGGAAATGGAAGTGGTATGAGAAATGGGAAAATCTGCCCACTGTAGTCAAAGGTACCTCCTGCTTCCACTGTATAATACAGGTAGCATTTGCTGCTTTTCCAGAGCACACATTAAATACAGACAAATTTAGATGAACCAGTCAGAGGTGCTGAGCACTTCCACATTATTACTGAGATTTAATGGGAATTTGAGCATGTGATACTTGCAAAGAGTATGCTTCCAATTTACAAACAGGTCAGGCTGGAGAGAATCATACAAGTGTGAATGTGATTATATGTCCATTGGATTATTTTCTGTTGAACAGCTTAGCATTTAGAGCTTGAGTAAATGACACTGCTAAGGCATATGTTGTTATCCTAGGATTCAGATGCTGGGCAGGAAAATACTGTGGTGAAATCATTATGCAAATGAGGAAAAGCAGTCTTTGAAGAATGCAGACCTCTGAAACCCAAGAAATGTAAAATAGTCCATGTGCTGCATATATCCCTAAAGAATGCAGCTAAATAAAAATTCTTGGTATAGAAATGTTCTGATTCTGCAGGAGGTTCAAACTCCATATTTAAATATTGTAGCTTTTCTCTCTGTGAAAACAGCTATTAAGCCGAATTCTCCTCATTATTTTACTAATATGAAAACAGCACTAAAGCTGGGGTTCAGGTATGAAGTGAAAAAAAACCAGTCCCTCCATCACCTTAGCTCATCAGTTTCTGTGGCCTTGTCAAACCACCCTAAGTCTATCAAATAAGAGGTTAAATTGTGCATTTGCTTTCTCCCTATTTCAAATTTCACACTAAGAAAGCACAAGCTCCTCTCTTGAGATGCCTCTGCTCACACAGTAGCACCTTTGATTCCTGCCCTTATGTTCTGTTTTTAGAAGAAGCCACA